>NC_139350.1:71862608-72317608 GCF_055883805.1 Amblyomma maculatum | reverse complement strand
GATGATGATGATGATGGTGCGGGCAAGTTGGCAGTTGCTTGGTAACTCGAAATAGTGTGCGGGCGTTGAAGTCTGTATACCTTACGAAGTCGGAGCCTCTATACAATCTTGAACGTATGAGCGGATACAGTAGTATGTAGCCTGTAGGGGAGCTATAAAAATCGACAACAGTCAAAGGACGAGATCAGTCGTTATTCTGTAGTAATCGCAGTAAGTTGGCATTCAAAACGGGAGGGACGTCGATGGCCTTAAATCGAGAATTCTGGCTAATAAAAGTGCTCACTAATGGGACGTAGTCATTGTCGTAAGCAGCAACCAGAGCATGCTGGCCCGGAATGCATTTCAGAGTACGAGATTCCTGAAATGAGAACGTCGTAGAGCTGCCAGAGCAACGTTAGCAGCCAATTGTTAAAGAAGGTTAGATTTGTATTCATGTTTCTGCTATTCCACTGTGTAATGCGCGTGCTCGTAGCCATCCTAAAGCGACGTTAGCCCTCTTCGGGCATGTAACAGGATGTAGATGGGCGGGGCCATTTGAGAGAGTTAGGAATTCCATGCGCTCTTCATTATATAGACTAGAGCACAAGAAAACTGAGTGCCACCGTATTGAAAGCCACTTAACACCATGGAGGCATGCTTCAGTATATCATCTAGCCAGCCAACCGTTCATCTACATGTCTGTCTTTTGCGCGAATACGCGAAAGTACCTGTACAGATGGCATACTGTTGATTTGGTTTTCTAGAGGCGTCATCTCAAACCCGCAGTTTCTGGCACTTGCTTCGAGTTACGAGTTGCGAACTTGCATGGCCGCCAGGTATATATCGATACTGCTAACATGTAAGCATAGCGGGAAAACGCTAGGGCTACAGAGTGCACTTGCCCTTCTCGTGTATCCCAGAAGCAAAAATGGTACAGGGTTTCACTAGCTTAGTGTTGGGTAGAGAAAGTGCTGCGAGCGTACCTGTACACTTCCCTTAGCATGATCTTCCAATGATGAATAAATTGCGATGACCACGCCCTGAAGCCTACCATTTCATACACATTACTCGTGGTTTCCAACTTCCCTCAATTTTTTTTTTTCAGTGCACCACAGACATGCAGTTATTTTGACGCAGGTCGAGATTTAGGATGATTTATTATAAACGATACTGGTTAGCACTCCGCAATGACTGAGCTTCGACACACGTCGATGACATCGCACTCAGTGGCCAAAAATGCAGGCGCTTTCTTCCCCTGGTTATTATACATCCGTGAACAACGCGGTGGGTCCATGTGACTTCTTATACTTAAGGTGCACGGCACGATTAAATATATACACTCACAGAGGTTACAAATCTCGTCGGTTCTGCACAGCGCAAGGACACGTCGCAACGTTTTGGCCAGTCCAGAGAGAGATGGAGCCTGAACTCTGGGTTTGAGAGTACGTGCGATTCGGTTTATGTTCGAGAGCACCGTAGTCTGATCTATTGAAAAGTACTAAGCAGGTTATGCATGAGCTCGAATGCTTGGCGAAAGGCAGAACTTTATCCAGCGAGATACGATATTAGCGTGTCATTCCGATTCTTTCTGCGTATATATAATTATTCGTATATAAATGTTATTCGGTGTATATGCGCATATAAGGTTTGGGAATAAGGAGGGTTAATGAAGGGGCGAGCTTTGCCAACCCGGTGATGTCAGTGTGGCTGCTCTGATAATCAGACGCGGGAATGGGCTGCTCCTGAACTTCTCGGTGTCAGGGAGTTTGTCGAAGGGGCCTTTCAGCCTCATTTTACCCCGGGCTAGTGCATAACGACTTGAAGGATAGTGGGGTTGAGCGTGCGGCTTGCTATGGGGACCAGAAGACATTTGCTGCCCAGTCGATATTCATGTTTTTGGTCAGCATATGCTTGTTTGACTGACAGACCGTCCTGGGATCCTAACATTTTTTTGACTTCATTATTAAGCGCTCTTCAGTGGAACCTTAAATACACCAAGTGTAGAACTTCCAATTAGATAATCTGACGATCCCGAATGCGGCTGTGTACTTAGTGGAGAGTTATCGAACAGCACAGCATGTAAAATTATTTAGAAGGAAATTTGGCGCCACTGTCTAAGTCATTTTCTTAAAGAGCTTTGATACACCAAGAACAAGTGGGGAGATGGAGGTCCGTATATAATTTTGTTAGTGTTTTACCGAATATGTTTATTCAGCCGAGGAATCGCTGCCCCTGTGTAATGCACTGTCTATATCTAACAGCCGCAGCCACAATGCTTTCCATGCTATGCAGATTAATGGCTTTAATATAGCAATTTCACTGATTTAACAAATATACATTAGTGCATGTTCAGTGGCAGGTTCATATGAAAATCGACAAATTATTTCTTTGAATTTTGGCTGGTTGCATAGCTGCATTTTTTCTATTAAATCCGCATTTCTGGCCTTAGCTTTGCCAAGCCATACAAGAAATCTCTTTCCGGCCTTCCTTTGGCCGACGGAGAAAAACGGAACCGGTTTTCTCAATAAGTATGTAGGAGCGACTGTGTGGCTCCTGAATGCGCCAGTGTTTGTCACTACGTTCAGGTTCTCAATGCTGCACGATTGGTTGCAACTTTTTCTAAAAAAAAAATGATTACCTGTAAGCAGTTATATAACAAAACCAAGACCATTACTGTTTGAAAACGTAACGAGTTATGGAAGAATAAAAAAACTCCAAGTAGTGGTTTACTTATAGTGGGTTACGTGGAGCTCTGGTACCTACGTAGTTGGAGACTCGAATATGCTTCCTGAAACATTTGCTATAAGTTTCTGTCCTTGCGTGTTGGTTAAGAAGCTGCCAAATTTATTTACACGAGACTTCTTAAACGGGATGCTCTTTATGACAGCCCTGAGCACACTTGTTTGTGCTGCTCATCGTCAAAGATATAACCCTTTGGTTTCCTGTGCCAGCCCTAGCTACATAGAGCGTGCGCATATGTTAAAAGAAAGTTTGCTTTGCATTGGCAGGTCAGACCATTCTGATCAATTGTCAGTGTCGTAAAGCATTGCTTCAATTGCTTGTTTGGGGTTCACAATTAAAAGTGATGTATAAGAAAGCTGTGACGATTTTTCGCCTGATTATACTTCTGTGTTAATCATAATTCATCACCTACAGAAAGTTTTGGGCAATATGTGAAATATTTTGAACATTCCTTTACATCAAATTGATGTATATACGTCTATTGAGCACAATTTCAAAATGGCAGATTGGCTTGGGTCCGGAGAAAGAGCAAGTAAAATGCAGGTTTGGCCATCACAGGCTGTCTTATCAAGCAAATAGCGAAGTTCCATTTAAATTCGTGTTTACTGGTCTTTGAAGACACACACGATCTTTTCTTAGCACTCAGCGAATACGGAGTCACTAACGTGATCGACGGCGTTGTCAATGCCACACGTTTGGATCAAATTGCACAAATCGCGCTTACTTTAAGTAATTTTTCTTCAGAATAAATATGTATTTTACATGATAAACAGTCATTGAAGGCTAAAATAGTTTATTTCATTCTAATAGACTAAATAAATCAATAAAATTGCACTCAATGGTGAATTTGAAGTGGCAGTCATCGAACTGATATTTGCAGTCATGGCAAACATCAAGGAACGTAGAAGCCAACCAGAGTTGAGCGTACCACGAATATCTGTTTATTTCTTTCGAGCCACACTACGGGGGTGCAGCCGTATCCTGATGGGCCTCCTGGTGCGAAGAAGAATGTCAGCATCGAACAGCAGGTCATCGCGGTGGTTGAAACTGGACACACTGAAGCAACTGAGCACTTTGGCCAGCAGCACTTTGAGCTCGAGCATGGCGAACTTTTGTCCTGCATATTTTACGAGAAAAAAAAAAAAAAAAACGTTACAGATTTGCTTAGGCACAATTTCTCACTCACACACAAGAAGATGACTAAAGCCATGATATCTCTTATACGACGCCTGTCGTAACGGAGATGTACGCCCTGTGGTAAGGAAATTCAACTGCCTGTTATACTGGGTTTTATTATAGATTCTGCGGAGATGAACAGTCTCTAGGACGTGGCAGTGCAACTGCGTCGCTGCGTTACTGGCCGTTATCAGAAGATCACGTTTGTGAGGGTGGCAGTTCAACACGTATACACTCGTCTGCAATACGATGAACCAGATGATCTGACAATATTCTTACAATTCCTCACGTCCTGGAAACCTGTGTGAGGTGTGACACATTAGCTCTCAGAATGTCACTTCGGTCTAATAAGCCAGCGCTAATAAAGATGTTATAAACTTCCCCCAGTTGGTCATCCTATGGTCCCGGGTGCTTTGTTCATTGTAGTCACAGGTGCGGTCGGAACTAAGTGAGAAGTGTGATCCCTGAAATGTAGACTGGTAATCACAGCACAAATTCTGTTTTCTACTGCACCTAACATTTCCTTTCAGATAGGGGTGTTATGGCGGTTTACATTTAATTTTTTAACAAAAACCTTTTCAAACATCCATCTTTCTCTTGCGATTGGCGGATAAACATTACAGACATTGCGGACAAATATGGACCTCGTCTTTTATATACTTGTGGCCGAAGATCGGATCATTCTTTATCCATGCTTGAAATGTACTTCTCATCGTTGAAACGGTGGGCAAACATCAAAACCTAATTATTTTACTAACGTGTTAGAAAAGCAACAGTTTGTCCTGAAAATATTATTCGGCCTGTCGCTGAACCATAAAACGTTCACATTACAAAAAGAGAGCAAAAAACGTGCTTTTTAAAACGCACTTCGTTGTTCATAACCGGTGCAGAGAACCAAAACACTTTATATGTGCTTTGCTCTTCCTGTTTCATTCATTGTGGACGTAAAAGACCTCGACGTGCACTAATTCATCCGAATCTGTGTTTGGCGTGTGATGGTCTTGGTTACCTCATGCCCCATAAAAATCAATGCAACGTAACAATTACGAAGTAGACGACAATATGGCCAAAAAATGCGATCTGATGCTTGCTCTTTTTACCGCGAACGGTACCGCGTTAGCGGTTGAATTCATTTCACAAGAATGGTGCTCTATGTAAACTAAGAACTATACGAAATATGCAGCGTCCATATCTGAGCATGAATTATTTTTGAAACTACACCAATAAGCCACCTTTAAAAAGACCGCTTCGTAAATGGCTGTGTTGAGGCGATGCCTCATAGAGCATGAAAATGCTTATAAATAAAGGTAAACGTTGGTTGATACGCTGGTAATGTGAATGAAAGATGCTTTCACAACAAGTGTATTATCCTGGATAGAGCAGAAAGTTCAGCTCGCTTTTCATTTAGCAGCCTTGCAAGGGTGTAGTAGCTATATTGCGCATGCATGTAGTTCTTTTAATAAGGAGTATGCACCAATTGTCGGCAGACTGAAAAATTACAAAATATCTGCAATTCATATACCTGCAATGAAATTTCCATACACCATTACCGGCTCAATTCGATTCCTCGTATTATTTGTTGGGTTACATAAGGAGCTATTAAAAACAACTACTGAATTTTTGCGACCAATGTCTTCATAAGGGATAAACGACTCGGAATAAAAATTTGCAAAATTGCTACTTATAAATGAAGAACAGGACATGACTAACACTGTTAGCGGAAATCAAGTTAAGTACGAATACAACTTGCATTTCGTAGACTAACATCCTGTCAAGCATGACACCTTATTACAAGAGTTTTGAGAGTATATTTCATGAAGGTATCTGCATATCCTGGATTGGAAATGTTAAAGGATAGCTTCGTGTACTCGACTTCGAAGAGGATCACGCCACCATTAGCGATCTCTTATCTTTTTCCTTGCACGGCTTTGAAAAGGGTGACGTCAATATCGTCTGATTATGCTTCAGGGACATCCTCCTTCATTCTCTTAGCATACATTCCAACAAGAAGGAAGAGACGAAATCAAGCTTACCCATATATGTTTGTAGTAGTATGCAATTGAAAGGAACAAGTAGCTGTCAAAGTAGAATCGGACAAGAAATAGTGCCGTAATGTCACATTTATTTGGTATTTGGTGGCAAACGTTCAAATGAACCAAAAGAAAGCATTATGATAACATGTTAATTAGCTTCATTAAATTTTCGTCACATCGATATCGCCCTCACTTGTCACAGATGGAAACAACAGTTCTACGACTCCCATCCGTGAGTGAGAATGAGTGATAATGTTATTTAGTGTCTGTCAGGGTGTAGCGCGACGGGATCTAGGTCTCCCACCTAGAAACATCGAGCTCTTGTCTCTTCGCCGCCTTGAGGACCTGCTAGACAGCCCAGAGTTGGTTGTTGAGTCTGGCGGAGCTGCGTAGAGCGGCGGACCATCTCGACAAGAGGGTTGCGGATTAACAGCTGTCAGATGTTCCTTAAACTCTTAGAGTATGTGTTTAAGTGTGGATATGTTCATCTTTGCATACCTTGCACGTGTTTGTGTTATATATTTAGGGGTAAACTCCTTTATACTGCAGCAGGTTCGGGTATGTGTTTGTAACTGCCTCCAGGCGACTTCCTGAGCACTGAATAGTTTGCAATTAGGCGGAAGAAAGGTCTGTCGGGCCAGGTAGACGGCTTAGGCTAAGTCATTGAAGCTTGTCAGCTTGTCTCTCCCGACTTCTTCACCATGGCTCTATTCGACACGGTTTGCGACACCTCGTGCGACGTAGTGAGCGACCTCGTTGAGGCTGGTGAGATGCGGAGACGTCCTCTCTACGTGCAGGAAGCCATACTAGCCGGACCTTATTGTCCAGTGAGCGTTTCAGGTTCTTCATTATACGGCAGGCTTCCACGGATATCCTCCATTAGCGTGATGTTTTGTGATCATGCGCGTGTCTCTGACACGGGCCACGCAGTCGCGATTAGATATGACAATTGCGATGGCTAATTCTTCGTCCACTTCGGCGTGTCGGGACTTAACGCTGGCAGAGTGGACAAGCGTTCTGGCAGTGTAGACGACCGCGACAGCGTATCGTCCATCGTCTTGATAGTCGGCAGCGACCACGAAGTGCGCTTCCTTCGCTTTTCCGTAGTTCCGCCGTAGTCTTCTGTCTTGATTATACGTCGGGGGTACGTTTCTCGGGACTTGTGCAACTCGGATGCTGTGCCTGATGTTCCGCGGGATTAGTTCTCTCACCGTGTTGACTGTGGCAGCCAATGCCAGCCGCTCGAGTACGTATCTTACAGCTACGGAGGTAGTGAGGCTTTCTAGGTGCGATAAATGCTGCGCTTCTGCAAATTCGTCCAGCGTGTTGTGGATTCCTATTTTTAGCAGGAAGTCTGTGCTAGTCGAGTCTTCTCCCAAGCGCCGTGTTGTATGCACTGCCTACTATCACGTCTATTTTGTTCTTTTCCACCTTGTACCAATTGTGAAAGGTGGCCACGTAGATAATGTGCCATGTGACGGACTGCACTGTCGTATCAGTCTCTCATTTGGCACGCTACTTCTCTTAATGGTGACCCTTTTGCAATCTCTTTGCTGGATTGCTCATGGATTCATTGCTGTATTGCATGGATTCGATGATCATGCCTAGGATTTTGATTTTTTTTTTCACAATGGGGATGGTTCTGCCGCCACTCATGTTTAACCTGATTTCTTCATATTTTCTCTTCTGCTTGGATCCATCGGGGTGGTCGTCCCTGCTGCGCGATGTAGTGCAGCAGGAGCTTCGACTTGTTTGGGGAGCAGCGAAACCCCGTATTTTTAACGTTTTATTCCATGACACCTACAGCTTTCTGCAGCAAAGATTCCAGCTGGCCGCCGCTGCCACGGTTGACCCAGATCGTGATGTAGACGGTGTAGGGCGTGTGATGGATGTTTCCGGCTCTTGAGAGTTTTGCGCTAGGGCGATCATTGCCAGGGTGAAGGGTAATATCGAAATAACAATCCCTGCAGCGTGCCGGCGCATCCCAGCATTTTCTCCTCGAACCTGATGTCTTCCGCTACGAGAAGTGCTCTTCTGTCGGAGAGAAAGTTGTACGTAATTATAGGCTCTTTCGCAGAGGTTCATAAGCGAGATTTGGGCTAGGATCGCTGAGTGGGCGATCCTATCAAGGTGGAGTCCGAGGATGGCTTTGGTGGAAAGGGTCTTGACGTCCAGAATCTGATGTTCCAGCTGGAGCATAGCGTCCTGCGTCGAGAGGTAAGGCCGGCACTTGATGAAGACCCGACGAGAAGATTAAGTAATAAGAGGATCATCGATGGGACGGTGAAAACAGGTGCCTTCCCATCCACGATCCTGTTA
Organism: Amblyomma maculatum; assembly: GCF_055883805.1. Taxonomy (NCBI): domain Eukaryota; kingdom Metazoa; phylum Arthropoda; class Arachnida; order Ixodida; family Ixodidae; genus Amblyomma; species Amblyomma maculatum. Next base: position 72,309,359 of record NC_139350.1, on the reverse strand, counting down.
TTACTTATTCTTCTGCGACTGCGGCAGTTCATGAGCTGTTTTTTTTTTCAGATTTTGTTTACTGCCAGTCAGGTGTCATCGGTTTTCTCGTCTTAGAAGCATAACAATACCTGATATTAAATGAACATATTAAGGCGTGTTATCTCCTGGGGGAAAATCACTGAAAAATGTCGTTCGGGCTACACAGGCTGCCTAACATCCATGCGCAGCAATGCTTAATGGGTCCGCATTATTTGATCCTTTATTTAAAACCTTATTAGAGCAGAAACTAATTTATTAGAGTTGCCTTATCGCTAAGTTGTTCCAGTACACAAAATTGGAGAGGGGCGGAGAGATTAAAACTACTAGCCAATTTTTTTAACTTGCGTGTGGCGAAATTCTTGAGAGCCTAACATGCAAGCAAATTCATATACATCTCGAATCAAGGAAGGCTTTTATCCAAGCCAAAATGACTCTCGACAGAAACTTTTAACTGTTGCGGAACTTGCTGAGACTGTTCCGCAACAGACTGTTTCCGTCGTATAGGCGACATCATAACAGAGGTCCCTTCGCTCGAAGCAGCTGCAGGCACGTGTACACCGTAAACGACCCGCGTGTTTAGGCTAACACGGCTAAGGGCTAAGATTCGCGCAGAGGCTCCCCTGTTATTTTCACGAAGGCTCAGAAAAAAATTGCCGACGCTTACGTTAGTTCCTGATGAGAAATTTGAGAGCAGCTCATCAGCTGTTTCAGCTTTTCGATAGATTGAGGCTAAGAATTCGAGAAAGACATGTATGTACAGTTACAGACAACTTTTTTAGCTTTTACACGTATTTTTTCTTCAGGAAACCCCCCACTAACAGTTCTTGACTGTCATTAAGGAAGCTTTGTAGCCGGAGAAATAGATGGATATATGCTCGGCTTACTGCACCAATGCCTGGTTCTCAATGACGAAGTGTATTCAAGTAGGAGGAGGAGAAGGAAGATGAGGAGGAGGAAAGGCAGGGAGATTAACCGGTAAAAGAAACCGGTTTGCTACCCTGCACTGGGGGAAACGGTGTGAGTGAATATAAAAGTTGTGAGAGAGGGATGGGTGAAGTCAGTATAGTCACATCACATCACGTCACAGTCATATCACGTCCAGCTATAAAATAAATTACTGAAGACAATCCTTCGGTACAGCGTACCTGCGCTTGGAAACATCAGAAAAACCAAGTTAAGAATTCTACGGAGCGTTCAAGCTCAAGCTCTGTGAACCTGCCTGGGATTGCTGAATTGTGCTTCTACGGCTGCTACTGTATTAATTGCCAAGGAGCATCCCATCACTACCTACCTAAATAAAGAATAAACTATGTATATAGGCAGGCGGTTCGCAATGGCTATGCGTTTCGGCTCATGCGGTGTATATATCGAAATCCGCCACCACCTATCCGGCGCTCTGGTTGCCGCTGCACAGCTAGGGATGGCATTGGAGGAGGAGCGAAGAGAGCATTAGGTTATCGGGAGGTTGCGGGAGGTGGCGCGTGGGCGCATAAGAACGTTGCGCGGTGAAAAAATTGCAGCGACTGACTGATGCCGTTGACGCTGCTAGCGAGTAAAGTGAACATGTCTGTACGTTTGGGCTTGGGATGCACGCACCGTGATCCGCTGTTGCCGAGCCGGCACTTGGGCAACCGGAGAACACCGCGCGCTAAAAATGTCTGAAGGCCATCGGAAGCACACGGAGACCTAGTATTTATTTCGTTTAGTGAAGCTATCGCCTCAAAATTGTGAGATTTTAAGCATGGCTTGAACCTTGTGATAGAGAGAAAACAGTGATAGCCTCTGTAACACCGCCTCTTCAATCCACGGTCTTTTCATAATTTTTCTTTTAATTGGTTCACATGAAAGGAAATGTGCAGTATCGGACATACTTGTTCTGTGGACACCTGAACCGGCAGGAGCTGGTTACGAGGGACAACGGCAACGAAGCTAAATGCAGGAACTGGCTCCAAATAGCTGCGCTCTAAAACGCTGAGAGCTCTCTAGAATCTACACTGCAGAAATGCGAAAGACTAAGTGTAGCTCGTGCATACGGTGAATCACGTTTACTCGCTTTATCATTATCATTGCTAATGTCATCTTTGTCATTAGCACTACTTACAGCGTCATTGTCATCGCTACTATCATCCTCATGGTAGACAAGGGGAATTATGATGTGCGTTTCACGATCTTTGAGTGCCTTTTAGTTGTCTTTTCTGTTGTGGAGCTCAGCAATGGCTGCGTGCTTTGTAAATAGTCTCTGTACATAACATTTTCTGTAATAAATACGTGTAATGAATACCAAGTCAGAAAAAAAAAAACAGGGCGTGGCACTGTTGGCTAAAGCACTCGGCTGGGGGTTAAAAGGATGGGGGTTCGATTCTCGGAGGAGACAGGATTTATTTATTTTATTTATTTATGCAGCTTGTTACGAGGGACAACGGTGACGCCGCGAAACGCTCTAAAGCAGCGCTAGCGTTATCGCCGTTTTGAGCTAAAAATCGCGAGCACGCTCCGGGCAAGTGGGCGCGTTGTCCGACGTCACGAGACCACATCACATGGACGGGTTTGCGGGAGCTGTCAACTCGGGCTCCTCCTGTCAGTTATGGGGCGAGATAAGAATCGAAGCGGAATCATTGTATCCCAAATTAAACTCACAGCTCCTTAAGTAATGCGTTGCGGGGTTGGTTGGTTCGTGCTCGTAAACTTGTATAAGCCAACAGAGACGGCACAACAGGCAAGAAAGACAGGACAGGGCTCTATGGCTATGAGGGATGCCGTAATAAAATGATCCTGAAATTTCAATCTACTGATGTTGTATAACATGCACTTATATCGAACAGCACACAGGCGTGATGCGTTTTCCACTCTGGCATCCAAAATTTGGTAAAAAGCTGTCACAGCATTTATGAACAGCAAGAAATTGAGGTGGTGAAGAATTTGTTTTTTCTTGCTGCCGAATACCAATGAGTAAACGAGTGATAAATCTAAAGCGTTAAAAAAAACCTTAGACCATCAATGTGATTCATGTGGCAGAGTATGCGCTAGCAGCTGTGTTTCGCCTGGACGATGCAACCGCTGCCGAAGACTGCACGTGTAACGCCAACGCCCGACAAATTTTGTGATAATGGTCGGTCAGCGCTAACGCCCTAACGCACTGTCAAATTTCACATCGAATTCCGGGTGATGCGCCAAGGATATTTCGGCGAGAGCTCTTGCTTCTGTATTTATGGAAGCCGGGCGTCGTACTAACCGGACCAGTATGAACTCAGTTCTCCCTGCCTAAAGAGCAATGACAACACGGCTGCACGTGCCCAGGCGGGCGAAGCCGTCTAAGGCGATGAGTAGCGACACATTTTATTCATCCTCTCCGGTGGCTGCCACAAGTGTAGCTGCGCAGCGGCTAATGCGAGCCGTCATCATCGTTGTCTAGAACTCCGAAGTCATAGCCAGAACGTCTAGAAGCAACAACATCTGTCGACCTTCGTACCGGGGACTCGTAGCCCTGTTAAGTACATTACATTTACTTTTCGTTTATTTTCAAGCCGGAATTTTCCTTCGGCTGCAGTTTCCGTGCGTGGGAGCCCCGCCGAATGTCACTATTTTTGTCCACACTGCTGTGATAACCGGCACGTGGCGACAATAAAAAAAATCGTCCATAGGGCAATCTGTAGAAACCGCATGTGCAGACAAAATATCTCAGGAAAGTTCCTTTGGTATCGCTAATAATTAGGTTGTATAGACCTGTTCCCGATCCATTCGATAAAAGAGCTTGGATGCAGCGGCATGCAATAGCACAATTCTGTTGATTTATATAGTTTAACGCCCCAAATCGACTATGGCTATGAGGGATGCCATAATAGAATGATCCTGAACTTTCCACCTCCTAAGGTTGTTTAACATGCACGGATATCGAACAGTACACGGGAGCGTTGATTTTCGCCTCCATAGAAAAGCGGCCGCCGCGGTTAGGGATTTAATCTCGCATATTTGAGTTCAGCCATCGAGTGCTGTACACTTAGCTACAGTGGCCAGGTTGAATGACTGACTGTAGTGAAAAAAGAGGCCAAAATATGTGCCTAATTTTACTGTGCTTCTGCAATGAAGTTTATTGATGATATTGCATCGTAGCTTTCAGGCGTGCACAATAGGTAGTAAATGAATTTATCTACCTATGCGGAATTTTGCGTCATACTAGTCGATATAAAGGCGAGTTGCCGTTGGCGCCATGAACTTGCTGATGTCTGTACCGTACTTGATATCTTTCTAAAAAAAAAAAGCACTTCTGTCCCCTAGGCGACAGTCCGAACGGCCAGAGTTACAGAGACTGAACTGAACAAAGCTGATGGGCAAACGGCTACAAGGTTTTGAGGAGGTTCCTTATATGAAGAAGGGACCTGACATGAACACATCGTTTGCCAAAATGGGGTCTCTTATGCACGATATTGATCTATTTTGAGAGAGCCTAATTTTTACTGGTGCCAATGCCTACGGGGGGCACATGTTCCAGTTATGGAAACCAAATGTGTGCGCGTTGTGGCTTAAGGTTTCACCGATTATTCTGGACAAAGGCAAAACAGAGGTAACATAACTGTTACATTACCAAAAATTTGTAAATACATTACATGACATTACATAATTTAATTCATATTATATTAACGTACATAAGGGGAATGATGTCTTTCTCCAATACCCGGCATGAAAGAGCACTGAACAAGGGTAGAGGGGAAGCGCCAGTTCGCAAGCTGAGCCAACGTTTCGACAAGCTGACTTGGCTTCTGTTAATTAGATTATTTAATCAGCATTTTTTTTTTTAGTTTTCTAGCACAACATTATATTGTGAGATCGGAGACACTCGAAATAATACCGGGTGTTTCATTTCTTCGAATATCTACATATTTATCTTTTAAAGCTGTAAAAGCTTTGCCAATATGGGTTGTGCGGCACAGTATGATGAACATCATTTGTGTGGTATCAGGTGGTTAAATTGATTAAGGACGAATGGTTAATTATAATATTTACTCCGAATTTTATTTGTAGTTCTAGAGCACAATATTATATAGTAGCAGGATCGGAGGCACTCGAAATCAGTGGCGAATCACGGTTTTTTAAATCGCTAAGTTGGGCCCCACCATGGTGGTGCAGTAGTTATGGCACTCGACTTCTGTGCCCAAGGATGCCAGATGGAATCCCGGCCTCCACTTTTCGGTGGAGGCGAAAAGCACGACGCCCGCGTGCTGTGCGATGTCAGTGAAAGTTAAAGATGCCCAGGTAGTCGACATTTTCGGAGCCCTCCACTACGTCGTCTCTAATAACCTGGGTCGCTGTGGAATGCAGAACTCCACAAACCAAACTGTTAAGTTAGCATTATGATTCGACATAGCCAACGATGAATTACGCGCTCAAAACAAGGCCTGACCGCAAACAACGCGCGATAAGCGGCAGAACTGGTACAGCTCCACTTCATCTAGTAGTGCAGCGCTTGAACGCCGAAAGTCGAGTATAGTTCTTCGGTTGCCGGGCCATCCGGTTTGGCGTCTTTTGTCTTTGCACTTTCGCTGACAGTGGGGAGGGACGTGTCTGGACCCTGACAAATGAAAACCAGCATTCTAAGGCATAAAGGAGCGCGTCTACTTCACACCTTTTTGGCGTTCCTGACACGACCCCCTGGTAATACACAGCCGCTCAGACTTTCGATAACTGGCTGATCAGGGCACTAAATTCGGCCACGCCATGCCGATGCCGCATTTTCGTGGTATATACCGCGACCGTGAACTCAGCGTTGGTTTGGCAATATACTAAAAAACGCACGGAAGCATTCTCCTGGCGCTCCACTTCGGCCTGGTACACTAACACCACGCTCGAAGCGTCTTGCTCTTGGGGTTGCTACTTGTCTCTGGCGATGCAGGGAGGAAAGACTCCTGGCCAGATATCCACATAGCTAAAGATTGCTGCTTCGTCTTTCAGCTTTCAAGTGCGTTACCCCGGCCTGAAATGGTTACAAGCCAGTTCCGGCGCATCGCGCCGGATCATTACGGTGTGGCCTTGCTTCGTGAGCATAATTTCACATCGGATATATCGAACCACAGTGCTGATGCAGAAAACTTCAAAACGGAAAACTCCAGAATTCTTGCCTATATTATTGCGTCCTAAAACCAAAATAAAAAGTTGATTAGTTAATGATAATTAACTATTCCTCTTATACCTACCTCCTACCATGATAACGGCTTGAGGGGCTAGTTGGTGCTGCACAATACCCAAAAATGTGGCGCAACAAACACAAGCACAAGCGAAGAGACACAACATACGCGCACACTACCAACTGTAATATGGATCTGAACACACTTCCTCTTCATCACTCCTCTTCTTCTTTGTTTGTGTTTGTTGCGCCACATTTCTGGGTATTCCTACCATGAGCTAAATATCCACCGTGCCGTGCTATATCTCCCTGTACAGACCCTAGGGTGACATTTTGCATGACTCTTTAAACGAATATTTATTTTCTAATATTCGTTTAAATTAAACGAATATTTAATATTAACCAAATATTGAATTTCTCGTTAAACGCAGAAAGAACTCCTGGTGTAATAGCATTTATCTTTGTCCTTAGCCGTACGACCGGTCGATCCGAGGCAGGAAAGAGGGTAAAGTTCAGTCGTGGTTCTGTGTAGCAGGTTCATATAGCCCCGCCAAAGCGCAGTGAAAGCTACACAAAAGAAAAGCAGGAGTCCCTTTTAATTAATGCGGCAAAAAGGACAGGTTTTTGTATAATCAGAAATAAAATTACGAACTCTACTCACGTCTTCCGTGCCGTGCTGACGACAGCCGACCGACGTCATGAAGGCTCACAAACTGAGATAAGAAGACCTCAGCATGAACACCCCATCCAGTGAATGACATCTAGCTATCTAGAAAGAGGACAATGCCCCAGTTTGCGTAGGCACTGCCTCTCTAGGCGTCTAGGAGTATGACTCATGACCTAGCTACCTACCCATTCCGCCTGAGGTTACCGACAAAGCGGCGGCCGGTAGCTCGGCGACGTACACTCTTGATCATTATCATCGCGCGTATGTCCTAAAGCTTGATGCGGTCGGGTTCGGGGACCAAGACTTCTGGGTAGCATGTTCAGGACGGCACGACATCAAACTGGGAGCAGCAGCAAGAGTTGGCAAAGGAGTTTTATATACACTTCTTACATGACGAGTCAGGAGGAGGAACTCAGACGAGAAGAGCTCAGCTATGCTCTTCGTGGATACAGTTCCAGGCACTAATTTAGCGTCCGCGATCTCCAATTCCCTAGCTGGGGAAATAAAGTTAAATTGATCCTGTCCAATCAGCGGGCACGTGCGGTCAACAGAGGCCCGGCCCACTGCCAGAGGTGTCATTGGAACATCCTCGCAGCTCTTCCGGTGAGTGACGAGGGTCAGGATCACTGGTGTCGATATTGTACCTGGCTAACGACGCAATTTCGGCACCCGCAGAAAACAGGGAACGCGGGGAGCTACCGGAGGAGTGCACACAGCGGTCGTCTGCCCGCTACCGAAGCCAGGTCGCTCAACCACGAAGCTCTGCGGATATCGGCGGCATGTAAGGTGATGGAGCATATGGCGCTTCAGCGCTTGCATACGCGGGCCGCGGAGGCGGACTTTGTTAGATGAGCGTCAGATAGGCTTTCGCAGGACATGTCCTCTCGCCGACTCCTTATTCCAGCAGTCCCGCGAGAATTGTCTGGAGTTTTACATTGTCAAATGCTTTTGTTAGATCTAGTTAGATCTAGTTAGATCTAACTAGTTAGATTAACTAGTTAATAGTAAGATCTAGTGCAGCATGGAGGAACGGCTACAGGCGGCGGCGGACACCGTTGTGTCCTACGCGGCCGAAAGGGGTCTGGCGTGCTCTCCGCAAAAATCTGAACTTTTCATATATAACCCAAAATAAATGAGGTGCAAGGGTGACTTTAACATAAAAATTAAGGTCGACGGCAAAACCGTGCCAAACGTCCAACAAATCAGAATCCTCGGACTTTTTATTCAAGATGACCGGTATAACGACGGAACGTTAAAAAAAAAAAAAGAAAACCATCTCACTACCTATACGCGACGCAAGTAACAGGGATATTTAGGAGGATTGCACTCAAAGGCAGAGGCCTCAAAGAGAGAAGTCTCTGGAGAGTGATGCAGGCGTACATAATAAGCCGAATATGCTATGCCACACCGTTCCTCAACATCAGGACCAATGAAAAAGATAAGATAGACGCACTCATCAGGCGTTGCGTCAAGAGGGCGCTGGGTCTACCCATCTCCTCTTCAACGGAACGCCTGATAGAAGTGGGAGTGCATAATAACTGGACGGAACTTGCTGAAGAGGTGAGAATCGCCCAATATGAGAGATTAAGTAGGTCGAGCACGGGTCGAACCATCTTAGAATGGGTGGGTCGAAAAATAGATAGGGGCATAGCCGACAAGGTTGCCCTACCGCCACAATGTCGCGAGAACATCATTGTCCGTCCTCTCCACCGCAACATGCACCCAGCATACCACAAGGAGAGACGGGAAAAGAGAGCAGAAGTACTGCTTAAAAGAGCAAAAGAATTCAGAGCAATTCAGAGTAAAAGAAGTTGCCTACGTAGACGCTGCAAGCGGCCGATCGGGGTCGGCAGTCGCCGCGGTAGTCGATGGTAGCGGCGCACCAGTCGTCTCCGCCACCATCCGAAGCAGAAACATAGACACGGCTGATGAAGTCGCAACAGCGCTCGCTTGCGCCGGAAGGAAGGCTAGATTGATCTTTAGCGACAGCAGAACTGCTATCTGTAATATCGGAAAAGGCAGAGTCCCGCAAGAAGCTGCCCAAATTTTATTAGCTGCAGCTAAAATCGATCGCAAAATCCCCTTAACTTGGGTCCCAGCACACATGTTCGTCCCCAGCGACGAGGCATTTTTGGCATGATTTAGCCCGAGATCTCTACTTCCGGGCTAACGCGGAGCCGTCCGACTGCCAGGAAATGGACGAACGTTTGCAAACCTATAAAGGAATCATCGAAAATTATAAATTAGGCAGACGTCTGATGCCGCCACCGGATCCTAGCTTAAATAATAAAGAGGTCATAGCCTGGCGGCGATTACAAACTGGAAGTTTTCCAAACCCTGTCTGGTTATTTCACACCCAGATAGATGGGAGAAAAAAATTATACATGTAAAGCCTGCGAAGCGAGGGGGACCCTCGACCATATACTTTGGGAATGCCCTAAGTCTCCGGGCGCTAGGAACAACATTAAAAGTAGTGAAGAATGGGAGACCCTGCTGCGAAGCGACGTCCCCGCTGACCAGCAAAAAGCCGTCCGCCTGGCGGCTGAGGCCGCGAATAACCAATGCATATTCGCCAGTCCTTAGTCGCGGAGGTTCCCGCCCCCGTTCCTCATGCCTGCGTGCCAGAAGCGGGGAGTAGGGGGCCTCCTAAATCGGTGGAAAATAAAGATTTAATCAATTAATCAATCAATCGCCAAGGCAGGCGCGTGGCCACTGCAGCTACAGGCCACACAGCGAGTGCTGCACCACATCGACCGCCTTCACCGCGCACCAGACGGCGGCGAACTCCTGCAGCGCCTTAGGAATTTCCCACGCTCTAGAATGGGCGCGGCGCTGCAGGAGTATGACCAGCTGACGCGTGCCACGCCCCCCTACGGCCTCTGCTCCCCCTGGCCCCTCACGACGGAGGTACAGCGAGAGATCGTCGGCATCGCGGGAAAACGCAGCACACCACTCTGTGCGGTGCAACAGCTAGCCAGAGCAGTCATACACGAGCAACTGAGCGATGCGAACTCGTTGACCGTCTGTACTTTGTAAATAACGTACAAAGCTCCCCCTGTCCTTTCTTCATATCGCTTCCCTCTCTACTTCCCCTCGCTATCCTCTCCCTATCCCCTTTTCCTTCCCGCCGGCCGCAGCTCAAGTGCTTCAGTTGTTTTTAGATAGCAGTTGCTGCGACCGGCAATACTCTTTTCCTTCTTTTTGATTATTTAAAAAAAAAAAATAAATCAACCACTACCACCACCACCACCAACTGCTTGTTTTCACTGACGGCTCCGTAGCGAGCGGTCACCATCCTGCCCTGCATTTGCATTGCCAGCAAAGAGTGACACACCAGGGCTCTTCGACCACGGCGGAATTATTGGGCCTTCGCCTGGGCCTGGACCTATAGTTTACCATTGCTCCGCCACCGTCCAGGTGTGCACTGCTGTGTGTCTCCGGCGCCGCCCTCAGCCGCCTGCAAACTCCTGGCCGTGGCACGCCGCTGCTGTGCGCGATACCCGAGCGCCTCGAGCGCGTCGAAGAACGCAAGTGCAGCATTCGCGCGCAGTGGGTGCCCGGTCACTGCGGTATACAATGGCAATGAGGAAGCCGACGAACTCGCCACCGCCGCACATCAGCTTCCTCCCAGCGACGAACCTCTCAATTTGGAGGACGTGCGTGCGGTGATCTATGACGACCTCCGTCAGCAACACCCGGACCCACGCATCGCGCTAGGAGAGCGCATCCCTGCTGTCGGCGCGCGCTCATTGTCGCGCCTACAGCGTGCAATGATCATACGAGTGCGCGTCGGCTTCGTGTGGCCCGGGGTAAGACGGGTGCGCCACGGACTTTCGTAAGCGACGTGTGTGGTGATTGCGAGGCAGTGGAGACATTGGAGCACATACTGCTCCGCCGTACCGCATCTGCAGAGACACGTAGCCAGATGCTCGCGGCTTATAGGGCGCTCGGAATCATCCCGGACAGCATCGAGACGCTCCTGTGGCCGCGAGGCAGTGCGCGCACCCGTGACAGGACAATGGTGAGCCTATGTGCGTTCATTGAGCAAGCGGGCTTGAAGCATCGCTTGCTCTTCGCCAGGTAGTGCGTGCGTGACCCGAACACTCCGTGTGTGCTACCTTGGACGTATGCTGCCGGGCGCTCCACCTCGGCAGCTTGTGCATTGTGTCGCACGCGCGATGTGTCGGCGATAGGACGCTACGTGCGCGCGGCTATGGATACACATCAATGTAAATATATATATATATATATATATATATATATATATATATATATATATATATATATATATATATATATATATATATATTGTATTCTATTGCAGTGGCCGCTCGCGCGCAGGCATTTGTGAACAGTGCTCAGACACTTGCGCGCGAGCGACGCGAACTCGTTGACCGCTTTGTATTTTGTAAATAATGTACAGAGCTCCCCCTGTCCTTTCTTCCTATCGCTCCCCTCTATACGTTCCCTAGCTATCCTCTTCCTATCTCCTTTTCTTTCCCGCTGGCCGCCGCTCAGGTGCTTCAGATGATTTAGATAGCAGTTGCAGCGGGCCGACAACACTCTTTTCCTTCTTTTTGATTATTTAATAATAATAAACCACTACCACCACCACCTGAGGTGTCATGCCAAGTGCTCTCGGGAAGGTCAAAGCTCTTGACCGGGCATTCCGCAGCTAAGGGGGGGGGGGGGGGGGGGGGGGGGGCTAAGCAGCCTACATATCCCGTTCGGGGAATCGGCTTGGTTCCGCTCTCGTCCCCCTCGGTCAAGATGGTTGGTTGACGCTCTTTATCAAGCAGAGTTGATCCCTTCACTGGAGTCGTTTCCCATGGTAGAATAAAGACATGACGGGGGTCGCTTCACTCGTTCCGGCCCGGCACAGTAACTGACAGCCGCAGCACGTGGGAATTTGCCCGTCGCCGTCGCCGTCCTCGGTCGCCGTCCGGCAACCGCTTCGCTTCTACCTTGATCTGCTAGAAGCGCGTGAACTTCGGCTGAGATCCCAGTCATAATAAGCTACTTTCGAAAGGGTTGACATGCATGCAGCCGAATAATTAAATCTCGACGCAAAAGCATCATGATTTCAATGATACATGCTTATATGCTTAACGGACTCGAATGTGTTCAGACCATTTGTGGTTCTTTATGTGCTGAAATGAAGGTTCGAGCACATGAATATGTTAGCATCTAGCTCCCCATCGAAGCCCCCACCATGACCACGAATCGCATGCGCCATTTGGCATTAACAGCTGAACACCACAACCACACAGGGGGGTAACGTGGTAAGAGTGGAATACTAGAGAACGCGGATGCAACCTACAGAGCCTTATTAGCAACAGCACTCAAGGTAACCTCCCTTCATCGGCTGACATGTGAGGCAAGATACAAATAAGACGAAGCAGGTGAATATCATATATGCTCATATATTAGATACAGCTTTTTGTTTTTTGCTAAGAGTATGAAAACTTACAAGAGGTGTTAATTTTGGAGAGGCGCTCGGTAAAACCTGAACAAAAATAGACCGATGGGAACAATACTTCATCATGTGTGACTAACCGAAATGAAACAACTTGCGATCTTCTTCACGGTTGCTGTGTTCAAACGAACAGTCAGCTGTTATTTATCTTTTAGACGCCGTCGAAATGTGCATAATGTACTGCAAAAAGAGTACCGTTAATGTTTAACAAAACTCACAGCTTGCAGCACCCAGCTCAAAATACATCATGTTGCTACAAAGATTATTATGAAACTTAGGAGAACAGAAAACCATACATTAATAATAATAATAATAATAATAATAATAATAATAATAATAATAATAATAATAATAATAATAATAATAATAATAATAATAATAATAATAATAATAATAATAATAATAATAATAATAATAATAATAATATGATTAATATGAACCACTGAGTAGCTATTCATTATGATCATGAGTAGTATTGTCGTGGTTCCCTCGCATTCCATACGGAATAACCTTATTTGTTGTTCGTCTCTTAGACTTACTAACAACAATCAACTTCTAGTAAAAATAGTAGTCAAGACGTTTTATGGCACTTTATAGAGCTGCTGTGGTCCTTATAATTATCATTCGTCAGGAGACAAATAAGCACCGGCAAGCTGCTCGCCAATAGAGAGGGTTTGCTGTATACGCAAGAGACGAAAAAGTATATTTTTGACAGCTAGAGTGGAAGGTGAGTTCATTTAGCGAACGTGAATAATTTGCGAGCAATTATGGAAACCCAAAATCACCAAGAAGCAACACCATGGCAGAAAAACTTTCTTCAGCAAACGCAACGTCCGTTGATGTAGGTGCAATGATGTCATGCGCTTCAGTTCGGATTGAAAAAGCGGTCACGGGTGTTGTTAATAACACGAAATTGAAGAACTGTGTCATCGAAGCACTCATACAGTGTGATGCACATAAGGTTAGCCAATAATTTAAAATAATGCGCGTGTTTAGAGAATTAAATGAAACCAATTTAATTACACAGATCATTAGCCAAAAGTATATGTTTCAAATTCAGAATGATGCAACTAATTGGTCGATATAAATTGTTTTTTTTTGTTCTGTGTTTACAAATGACGACGTTATGAGACCAAACTTCAACCTGTGCAGTAATTATTCGCCTAATTATATCATCTCCTGATCAGAAGAAGGTGTTGTGTCCTTATTGGTCAACTTCGATGCTAAAAAATCTCCGGCAATAGATGCCATGCCAAGCGCATTTCTTGTAACGTATGCCGAGTGGTGTGCAAAAAACTTGTATATAATATTTGCGAAATCAATGTCGGGAGCTGAGGTACGAAATGATTGGAAATATGCTAAAATTACCCCATTACCCAAAACTGTAGACCACTAAATAATTACTTCTTAGAGGCCCATTTCATTACTATGCACGTGTGCAAAGATACTCGAGCACACTATCTTGAAGCATATTTCGACATTTATTAAACTAAACAACATTATAAATAATCGGCAGTACGGGTTTCGTTGAGGGCTATCTACTACAACATAGCTAACGGAAACTGTTCACGACATCGCGGCAGTTCTAGATAAACAAAGACAAAAGACAAATAGACATAATTTTCTTGGATTTTGAAAAGGCGTTTGACCGCGGGAGTCAACAAAGATTACTTCTAAAGCTATAACCAATATTAAAAACTACAGACGGCTCTCATGGATGCAAGCATATCTTCCTTTCGGGAAACAGAGCATTTCCATCGATTTGGGTGTTTTAAACCCTGAACTTGTTCGTTCTGGCATCCCACAGGGATCTATTTTAGGACTGTTATTTTTTCTTATCTTTATTAATGATATAGTCACAATTACACTGGTAAAAATCAGACTGCTTGCAGATGACTGCATACTCTATCATGAAGTTAAAAGTCCAACTGATCAGGCCCTTTCAAGTTCTTCGCTTACCGCTATAGAAACATGGTGCTCGACATGGCAAATGAACGTAAACGCAAATAAAACAATAGCGATGACAATCACTAGAAAACGCCAACCATTAGATTTCCGATATAATATCAACGGACAGATTCTCTCTTCTGTAAAAATTTACAAACACTTAGGAGTAGTATTAAAATGCGACCTCAGATGGAATGAACACATACCTTACATCACAAAAAGGGCATGCAGAGGCTAGGTTACCTGAGGAGATCTTTGCGCCAATCCGCCCAAAAAATTAAATTTTTAGCATGTAAAACTTTTATTAGACCAATTCTTGAATACTGCTCTATTATATGGGATCCATACACCCAGTGCAATATAAACAAGTTAGAGAGCGTTCAGAAAGAATTGATAATATTCGTATTCAACTCCTACAGCTGGCATACATCAGCAACTACACTCGTAAAACAGGCGAACTTAGAACCCTTACAGGTCAGACGCTCTACAGAGATGTTAAAGCTAATGTACTTACTCTACCATAAAAAACTAGGAATAGACAAGAATACGTATATCGCAATCCCACGTTCAACACGATCACACCATTCAAAAAAATTATCGGAATATAGATGTAAAACCGATGCCTCCAAAAATACATTCGTATTTCCCGCGAACAGTTCGAGATATGAACTCGTTAAATCCAAACACTGTGAATAGGTCCTCGATTTGAGTCAATTTGCGATTCACATCAGCAAAACAAAAGTATGGGGAACATCTCCGCGCGGTGATTAAACAGCACCTTATCCACTTATTGATTCTTTTCTATTGTTCACATTTTTTTTCTACTTCCGGCGTTTACATGTTACACTGTTTTATTTTACAGCCATTGTGTATAAGTAGGACTGATTTCCTTGCATTTTTTCATGTGCAACCTTTGTTTAAAATGTCGTCATTTTGCATCTATTTTACGTTCTGCTCATATCTTTGTATCGCCTCCTCCTGCCCAAGGCCTACAATTAAGGCGGGCAGTACTTTTTCAATAAATAAATAAAAATAAATCAACAACTAAACCACTGGAGACGCGAAAGTTCTACTAGACAGCGCTATTATCAAGGAACCTCGTATATAGCGTATTTTTGTTGCAGCGCCTTTGTTAAGAAAGCTTCGTTCGCACTGCATAGAAAGCAAGCAAAATTAGAAATGCTCTCGGCAAGAGCCTGCATAATGAGGATCTCACGCCCGGATTTCTTATCGTTATCATTTGTACTGCTGTACGCACACAAATTTGCACCGCTACAATTGCTGCGACCTCATGCGAGGCCGGCGGAGTTCTTTCGCCCTACTAGAAAGCCGGCGCTTTTTGATCTTGAGGCATGCAAGTAAAAAAGAAATGAAGCAGGTAGCATCGTATGTTTCTGAAATTGCATCAGTAGGAATGCTTCTCACGTGCCTATCTGTCTAAATGCTGTATCACAACTCCAAAGGTTCACAGTTAAGCAGCTAACTTTCGTTGTTCGAATTGATAGGTAGGAAATAAAGCGCTCACCATTAACTTGTACGAAATCTCCAGCAATGTCGTTAAGGCTTCTCGGCTTAAGCAATTTCTTGTTTTGGGAGATTCTATTTTATTCTGGTTTCTATGTTTAGCTGAGTATGGCAAGATCTACCAACACAGCGAATGCAATCTGCGTTAACGTCATATTTTCAATAAGCGGGCTGCACTGTACAATGTGTGTGAGCACCACATGAGTATGTTTATGACGGGAATCAATGAGAAAGAGAGAGAAAGTTTAGTTTGGTTTGGTATGGTATGGTTTATGGGGTTTAACGTCCCAAAGCAACTCAGGCTAAGAGAGATGCCGTGGTGGAGTACTCCGGAAATTTCGACCTCCTGCGGTTCTTTAACCTGCACTGACATCGCACAGCACACGGGCGCCTAGCTTCTCGCCGCTATCGAAAAGCGGCTGCCGAAGCCGACATTCGATCCCGCATTCTTGGCCACAGTAGCCGAGCGCCGTAACCACTGCACCACCACGGCGGGGCGAGAAAATTTAGTGAAGGTACACAAGATAACCAGAAACATGCTGCTAATATACCGATAAAGCGAAAGGCTACAATTTCTAGGGTAAAATAAATTATTATTAAACCTAATGCATTCCGCTTGTCCTAAAGAATAGTATAATAAAGGTTGTCAAGGCGGCAGAACATATACTTATTTCGCTTAACATATGCTCCGGAATCGTCACTAGAAAAGCTATAAATAAAACATGTTCATGTTTTATGTATTTTGCTGAGATTTTGATAGACGTTGTCGAATAAATATAAACCTGCAAGTTACCACTTCCCGTTTCAACGCGATATTCACAACTCCCACTCACTATGTGGAAGAACAACAGAAGCAAACTATTGGTGATACGGAAAATGCATCAAGAAACATAGCTAAATTTATTGCTCCCAGCACACCTATTTTCTTGACACAATGTTCTGAATACTCGCGGTTTGCGTGAACATAAACTATTAACAATTTTTTTAGTCAAAGAAATCGCAAGGTTAGCCCCCTTGCTCGCATATCTTACCTCAGATAAAAACCAGCACCTCGCCAAACCCGCCATCATGAATATTTGTACATACCACCACTACACATCACTATAGGGAGAAAATTGCCCTTTGCTTTAGGCAAGTTCGACTTGCACAAGAAAACAACTCCCCTTAAAAGTCAAAAAGGTTGCTGGACATTTTTTAAGTTGTCCTTAGGTTGCTATCTCTATTGTCAAAAGTTTCGAGAGAGGCGGGAAACTTCAAAGTCGCAGGTGCTCTCAAAAGCGCGAGTGTTGAGCTCCTTGTGTTTGCACAATACATGATTTTTTTATTCTTTTTGCCATGAATGTTATTTTTTGTTTTAATGCTGTACATTGCGCTGCCGAATTTATGAAATGTGACGCTGAACATTGCCACACCGCGTTGCCCTGCCTTATCTCTCTTCTCCTAAAAAAATGTGTATGCGCACGTTGTTACTTGGAATATGATGCAATCGATCGATTGATATTGTGTGTACGTAATGGACCAGGTGGTGTTATTGCTGAGGCACAATATAACGCGTTTTATTAATAATGTGGTCACAAATCAGTCGTATCGTTCCATTTACAATACGAGTAGCCGTGATTTGACGTAAGCGACAGACTCCTAATAGTGAGGTTACAAATGTACAGAACGTCAGTGACTTGCACCACGGTGATCTAGACCAAACTAATGCGCGTGCCACACGCGAAAGCAAACGTGTTGCAGCTCGGACAGCTGAAATGGGGCCGCTATAAGTTCACTGATGCCAAAGCACATTCATGTGACACTCAAGGAGTAAAGATTTTACCGTCCATTATGCTCACCAATACAGTTGCGAGGACCGGCAGAGAACGGCACGAAGGCAAACGGGTGGCTGCGGCTGCCCTTGTCGGGCAGGAAACGGTCAGGGTTGAACACCTCAGGGTCGCTGTAGTGGGCGGGGTCCCGGTGGATGCTGTACATGAACACGTAACACGTGCAGCCCTCTGGAACTGTGTAACTACCTGAGTGTGTCGACGACGAAGAGCAAAACACAATTTGGCATAAAACGTTGAGTGTCAAAAGAAATATGGTCTTCTAGTCATCCTAATAAAGTGCATTTAACCAATAAAACCAAGAGTGCTGCCTATTAAATTAACCCCCCCCCCCCCCCCCCCACGCTACACTCATCATGCTCACAAAAATTTTCGGAACTCATTTAGCACTAGTCTTATCGGCGATTATTAAAAAAACGGCTACAAGAAGTGAATTACATCCGTGTTTTTTCCAAAATCTTAAACAATAGAATCGCTACATTCGAGGGCTCCTCTTCGCTTACAAATGTTTCTCATGACTCAACTTCTTAGTTGCAGTGCACGTGCAAGATGCTGTAGTTGCCGGACAGCAGTTGAACGACACGTCGCTGCGTCAAGTAAATGCGTTCCCACTCGCACCAGCTGCGACTGTGTCTAGAAACGTCGCTGCGGTGTTCTCCTGAATTATGTGGGAAGTATCACTGCGAGCCTATCACTATCCGTCACTAGTGATTTGGCGCGAGCCAAACGACATCATAAGGCGGTTTTCACGCAGAAACCTAGAACAGCGGTCGCAGCGACATGCGAGAGTGGCAACGTTTGAAAAAACAAAATGCAGATTATATGCCGCCTTTTGATGACGTGCGTGTTAATTGCCTTAGCAGTATTAAAATGATTTGCCAAGGTCACGGGACGTCTCCCTTATGAAGCCAACGCAGCAGTGCGGTCAGCGGCCTGACGGACACGAGCGCGATAATAGCGTTCTTGGCTGAAAGATCACGTTTAGAGGAAGTGGCGAGGTGCCGCTGCCCACACCCCCTTTGAGACCGCCTGTGGTGGAGCCTGACGCAACGAAAAGGCTTTTAGCACGGTGGCTTAAAGGAGACAAGTTGCTATGCTTCACGTTCACCTATGCAAGCGGGTTTCCCGCGTGCACAGAGCCAGTGTCGGGGTGGAACCACTGCGTCCTGCTTTCATTCTCCCCTACAGAAAATTGCATGGCCATCCCAGGAGGAAAGTGACTCCTGCAGACTGCAGCCTTTCCCTTCTCGAAAAATTTCACTGCCTGCGAATAAGCGCCTGAGAAAGAAAAAATAACTGTAAATATTTGGGTTAATGCGACAACACAATGTTAAGAATTGATACGCGAAGTCTGAGAAAGCAGTTGGCGCCGGTGACGCCGCTGCTATGTTAGCCAAGCGAGGCGTGCTGCCCCCGCGTTTAGCTTGAGCCAGAGCAGGAAACGAGGAGTTCGTGCACATGGAATACAAAATTGAGCAAATGCATTTTAACAGTACATTGATGAGTCTACCGGCGCTTAATGTACCTGTATCTGTCATAGGCAAGCGTGCTAAATTGTGTGCTGTTAACGCTAATATACTGGGTTCTTGATTTGGGACAAACATTTATGGCCAACCATTTCATGTAAAGTAAAATACATTTAATTTTCCTGGAAGAAGTGCAATAGATTGAAATTTCGCGCTCGTACTAATATGCTGTTTCGCAGGAATGATTCAACAGCATAGAGAAGAAGATGGAGAAATCGAACGAACGGCCTCGACACTACAGCAATAAAAAAAAAAAAAAAACAAGTTTTTCTTTTACACTTAGGTACACTTTTCGTTCCACTCTTGACCTTGTGAAATTAGCATGCTAGGCAAAAGCCGAACAGACGCCGAGTCTTTCTTTGAGTAATCGCATTTGGCCGACACTGCAGGGATCTTCACAGTTTGTGAAGTGCTAATGGGTGTAAAAATGCCTAGACATCGCAAGCGCTTATCAAGGGCCCACGACTTGAGGGAACACTGTAGCGAAGTTCTTACGACGTGTAAGAGTCTGTGTGCATGTGTGCGCGTTTGCGCGTGTTTGTGTGTGTGTGTGTGTGTGTGTGTGTGTGTGTGTGTGTGTGTGTGTGTGTGTGTGTGTGTGTGTGTGTGTGTGTGTGTGTGTGTGTGTGTGTGTGTGTGTGTGTGTGTGTGTGTGTGTGTGTGTGTGTGCGTGTGTGTGTGTGTGTGTGTGTGTGCGTGTGTGTGTGTGTGTGTGTGTGGAAACAAAAAATAATGCCGTTTTTCATGACCTCTTACAAAGCCTCCTATTCCCAGTTACACAGGAAACCAAAGCCGTAGAAGGCGACAGCAAGGCTGCTTATAAGCGGATACGTTTTCCACGATGCCATCAGTAAAATTGTTAAAATATACCACCACTGAAATGCTGGAATCACTTAGCTTAAGTAATCTATATCATGTGCGTTGTGATGCTGAGTATTTCGTACATGCTTACCTGGTGCATCTAGATGCTTCTACTGTTTTTTCTTTTAAATCGACATACATCATAACTGAAGTAACAATTCTAGCCGATCTAACTCAAAAGTAAGCGCGTCCGACGGTGCATCTCCGGCGGCTGGGAAGCCTTATGATGGTGACGAAACATACAGTTTCCAACGGGTGAAGACAGAGAATCTGGATATGGACTTATGGATGGCGCCGTCTCCTATTTGTTACAGCCTATGCGTTGCGTTATGGTGCTACCACCGTCAGCAGACCGTGTGCTCAGGACCGAAAGCAAAATACCGCCAATGTTTCGCTGTAGTGAATACTCGTGGTACTTTGTATGGTTTTAGTAGCCTCGAAAGTTTTTTTTTATTCCTATAGAAAGGTAAAATAGCACCTAAACTATCAATGGCATTGATAATACTATTGATACTTTTGCCTCACTACCTCAGAGCCGTTCCCGCTCTCCGGCTAGCAGGCCTGGTATAGACGGACAGAAGAAGACGTGATACGCCAGCGACAGTGGAGCGTGGTGCAGTCTTCAGAAGGATGCCCGAAACGCAGCCTGCGGGTTGCGGAATCAAGAAACTTGGAGGAATAGCCGCGTGCTTGTAGGAAATTGTGGTGCCCGTTGCCTTCCCTGTGGGGAGAGAGCACCTAGGGGAGCTGTGACGATGGATGGCCTGTTGGACTCTGAGGTATCGTGGAGAAGGAAGTCAACGAGGAGGGACAGTCGACATAGGAAGGTAATAAGGCAATGGGTACCTGTGTGGATGATAAGGAATACTATAGAACGCGAAGCCACAGAAATCGTGGAGTTTGATCAGCCAGCTTTAGTTATTGTCAGAGGCGACATTATCTTAGTGATGGCTCAGTGCGGACTTGTCTTGCGCTCCTAGCTAAATGATGGATCATCAGTTGCCTTAAAACAGAGGAAATGCGAATCACCACACTGAAGGAGGTTTCCTCGATGAAGCGATGCGTCAAATTCTACTTACAGAAAAGTAATTTTGGTTCCGATACTAAGCTCCAGCTTCTCGAAGCATTGGCAGTACAAAACCATTTAGTCCATTCACACAGTCGATTGCCACAGGGCGGACAACCTAGTGAAATTTTGGTTTAGGGCTGAAAAATACTTATTCTCATAAGCACTTCTTTCAATCGATTAAAGAATGAACTTCAAGTCAGCTCGACAGGTCGTACCAACTTTCAGTGGTTCCGTGAGTGAACGTCCCACCCAAGGGACAATGGTGAAGATGCGCATGGTCTCCTGGAACAAAAAAAAAAAAAAACGAATGCGTGAGGAACTTTCATAGTACACGTATGCGAAGCCAAAATTCGACGATAACCAATGACTTATATGCTCTGTTACTGAAGAAGCAGAAATTATGCTCGGCTATGTACAGCTTAGAAGTATGGGAGAGGCCTTCGCTCTGCAGTGGGCATAGTCCGGCTTATGGCGATGATGATAATGCTCAGCTTTAAAGTGTGTAGTTTTTGTTAACTTGTTAACTTTATCGTACCTAGTGGAATAGCAAACGTAGAAGAGAAACGACAGCACAAGCGGTTCTGCTAACCATCTGTGCGCTTTCTCTGCATATGATTCCTCGGTTTAATCATGAATTTGGAATGCTACAGTGAAAGATCATATATTAAAGGTCCCCCAGATTCTAGCTAAATCATTTTGTGGCGAAGTGGTAACGCAAAATAAGGTGATCTCTATCAGCTCTATAACACGTGTCTGTTATTCACATTTAATTGCTTTTATTAGAGAAACAAAGCAGTGTTTTTCAGTGCGCACAATTATTATTCCAATTGTTTTGTTAATCGTTACAAAGTAATCCCTTTTGGCACTGGACAGAGCTCGAATTAACATCGCAGTGGGTGAAACATCGGGTCTAATGTAGAAATTTACATCGTAAAGAGACAAATTCGATATTTGTATTCTGATATTGCCTAGACTATTTGCATAACATCTAAGTACATGTCACTGTAGAGTTGCTGCAACCTACATGTAAAGCATATCAGCTTTAGCGACATGCGAGATTTATACGCTTATCATATGCGAGATATTTTAGGATCGTGTTCGCTGAAAAGCAGGCGTCGGCGTCGATTGCCTTGGGCAAAACCTCCTGACGAGTCGATTGGATCACGGTAGTGCAGCTACATGACCTCGCGTGGCAGTTTACACCCTTACAACGCATGCAATAAATATCATCGTTACACGTGGAATCTATCTGAATCCTCCCGCCTGCTTGGTCTTCCGAGACTGATGTATGCTCCAGATGAACAAAACAAAAATGAATAAATAACTGAATAAAAAATAAACCGATTATGATATGGAAATTATTGCGATATATAGTTTGCCGCATTTATCAAAATATTAAACTAAGAGAGTAACTGATTTCGCTTGAATAAAGTTAGAATTTTGCGTTTCAGGTCAAAGCAGACACGCTACCGACTGCTACATGCAGGGCACGCTACCACGGCTCGGGAGAAAGCGGAGGTATACTGTATATGAAGAACGGGTAGTCGTTGACTTTTAGTGCTATATTGGGGCAGTATGCTGATGGGTATGTGTATAATCAGAGACTACAGGCCGCTCTCTTTACGCACTCTTACGCAGGGTACCTAAATGTTCGTCTATTATTCATCGTAGTTCCTGTTTATATAGATATGTGTTTTAAAACTATAACGGTTCTCGTTCTTCAGGAAATGAGCAAGGTGCATGACATATCTACGCGTTTAAGAAATAATTCCGTGGCCTTAGGAGTGACGCAGTTTTCGAGCGTTCTGCCCACACAAACTTAGCGCCTGCGGTTAGAGACGACGAGAATGCTATAAACCTAACAAGAACTTGCCTGGTAGAGCTCCCGTACTAGCCTAGAAGATATTAAGATAGAGAAAGCTAAAACAAAAATTTTTCCCTGCTGAAAAGAAGTAACTTCAGAGCCATTCGTTGCTGCTAATTTATTTTTATTTATTTGTTATTTATTTATTTTTTCTTGGTCTCTTGGCTTTACAAAGATTACTATGCACCGCATGAGGCTATTAAAAGAAATATAACACGTCGCGTTAACAATAAGCGTTGAATTAATAAGCCTCCTGTCAACAGCAATATGTGAAATTGTTAGGAATTTTGACCTTCGCTGAAGCGTTATCTTGGCAGCGTATACTGCCCAATATTACTTTTTTTTCTAGATTTTAGGCGTGAGCAGCAGCCTGGAACACGATGCCGAGAGTGCTGTATACAAGACAGTGTGGCTAACTCCAAGTAGACTCGGTAAGACCTGTTGGTGTTACAGGTTCTTGTGTTGTACCCAGGGTTGGCAGAAATCACACGTGAGCAATAGCCGGGGGAAATGCCGCTTTTATATATATTCCGCCGACCTGTGACGTCAAGGAGAACGTACACAAAGGCTGCATTATATGTATATTTGGTCCTTCTTGATCAACGGAGGTTAGCTTAACGAACCAGGAAAGCAGTTTTATGGGAACCACAGCAGCGTGACGAAGGCCAGGTTAAATTCACGCGCACGCTTCCCAGATTGTTGGCGGGTATTCTCCAAGTACACACACCTTTATGACGCGGTCCAGGTACGTTAAGCTGGCAACGTCACCCTTCGTCACGTTTCTGGTCGAATGATGCTTGAAGACGCTGTCCAGCTCCTCGTGTACTTTTCGCTGAATTTCTGGGTTGATGGCCAGCGCGAATAGCGTCCAGGTTAGTGTCTGGGCCGACGTGTCGTGCCCCTGTAGAGACCGAGATGGAATAACGGTTATAAATATCGGCTTGTGCCATCATAGAAGTCACATGGTTTCATATCGCATTCTTACTCGAAAGCAAAACTCGTGCTTGGTGGCGTGACAGATACAGGTGCTGGACATTACACAGATGCGGGCTTAAGTAAACTGAGCATGGTCTTCCGTTCAAAGTGCAATAAAGCCTTCCCAGCGATGCAAAAAGAAACGGTGTTTCTCCAAGGGAAAACTCACTAGCATCTACTGCTACCAGGCCCATACCATAGCCGGCTGCCTGAACAGGCAAGCGTAAATAAACGTTAGGACGCAACAGCGTGCACCTCTTACTTCTTTCCGCAGCTGTACATGTCACCGTGATCAAATTTTCGGCTTTCTTGAACTATAATTCACATAAGTTGAGCGTGAAGCACAGTTTCCATATGAGAAAGAATTCACTGCTGCTTGTCCGAATTCCGCGCACGCTGTATATTTGAAGCTCTCTTTTGAAGTACTTATACCCTATGCAGCCATGTAAGGAATATGGACGCCTTAAATCTCTGATGTCCTTCGCTAGACAAGCATGTCGTCCAGAAAGGTTAGTTGGCACGAAACATCCTAATATGCACAGTTACTCAATCCACGTTACGTAAATCCGCATTACGATTTCGACGTATGTGAACTCCATTGTGGTGGGTATGAACAATTATGAAAAAACCTGCAGTAATTACGTGTCGTAATTTAAGTAACATTGTCTAAAACCGCGCAGTTCAAAATAAAGCAGAAACAATAGTCGAACGGTACATTATGAAGAACAATAACATAGTTGAAATTTAAGGAAGCCCATCGCTGACTGAACTCGTCGAGAAATAAGCAGATGTTCTTAAAAAAAATTCCGGCCATGTTGTCATCTAAAAAAGAAAAGAAAAGAAAAAGCAGGACGTAAGGGCAGGTTCAATAAAGCTAATGCTTTAATTCAAGCTATAGCTTTCTTGCGGAATATAAGCTAGTTCGGCGAAAGTGCAAGCCCATTTTTTCACGTTTCACACCGTAGACATATTGTCGTTCTGAAGTATGTAAAGAATAGTTGCATTTAGATGACAATGAACAACGTACATATTTACATCATAGAAACAACAGGACAAGGGTGCGATATATAAGTCCAAGGAAAGCACGCGCACACACTCGCAACACCACAGTCGTCTCCCTTTTCATTAGAAAATTAATGCGTATTCGCATTAATACTTATGCTTTCAGTACCCAAATATTTCAGATATATACATGCCCTCTGTCCAATGGAAAATTTCGACGACCTTTTTTTTTGTCAGGTTAACATACTAACTACTCCCCTAGGCTCTCATCAGTATCCCTCATGGTATCCTTTCATCTGTATCTCTTTACCCCTTGCAGCCAATTTTACAGTCACCCCTTCTTGAGCGTGTGCAAATTGGGTTTTAGGTTTTCTATTTTCCTGTACCAGTATAGGACCCTAAATACAGCGTACACTTTTTGCAACGTTATTTGCGCTCCTCTATACCATGGCCCCACGCGTTTATAAAAAAAAAGAAAGAAAATGTTTTATCCTCGCTTTTGAATAACATCTGCTTCTTTGTAATACGTCTTCTTGGTATTTACTCCACTTAAATGTAAAACTTAATTTTTCTCCTTTTCTGACTCTCCTGCACCCCCCTCCCCCTTTCTTTTTTTTCTCTTTTTGCACTGCCGCCCTCCTAGACGCGCGACAAATGCGTTTGCAAAAATTCACTGCACGTGTACTCCTTGCCAGACCACTAAGCCCCTTCATATTTATACTTTCCTGTTCTCGTTAACATGCCTGGTCAGCACGCGTCAAGTATTCTGCTGTGGCTGCATTTCGCAGCAGGCCATTCGAAATTACTAATCCTGCCCTACGAGCACGTGCCAGCATGAAGCTTGTTCTCGCACTGTGCTTTTCGCAGATGCTGCCGCGTCTTTATTTTCCTGTTAAGGTCAGGGTATTCCAGATTCACAGCCCAGACAAAGCCATCTCCAAGGTAGCATTCTTCCACTCATTACTCTACAAGCTGCCTCTCCTCTGCTTTTCATCTGAAGCGAGTATAACCCCCGTTTCGTGTGTAATGACTGCGCTGCCCGGACGAAGACAAGCTCCTTGTTCGAAACGTTGGCTAGAGGGTTGAGGCGCCACCTCATACTTTGGTCAGCCTCCTTTCACTTTGCGTGGCCGTCTTCTTCGCCTTATTCCACCCTAGATTCACAGCACGCGAGTAGCACGATAAACAATGAGTATGCCCTGATCGAATGACAGGTTCAAAACAACGTTCTGTTACAGCCGGTGTGCCTTTGCGGTTTACCAAGCCGCATGGGGAAAAATAATTTTCAGCTTAGTTTACCAGGTTCTTCTATATAAATAGTAGCGGGAACTCAAGGACACAATGCGCGCTCGCAGTTGCCCACTGTGGTAATTCTTATTGAGTGAGCAGTAGGAATCCCTTCGTAAGCAATAGAAGTTTAGGAGATATATTTTTCTTAAGAACGTTTTCGCAAAGCTAATTAATATTTCGGTAAGAATTCAAAAACATGGTACTCAAATAAGTATTCAATCATTTAAGAAATGTTTGATACTGTGTCTTTGTAAGTGGTGAAATCAGGATGAGGAAGAGCCCTTTGGCAGCTTTGTAAGCCGCGGATGGCGTAGCTGACCTACAGCGGTTAGTTGTAATCCAAGAGGCCATACTGCCTGGCAGCCGTCTGTTAGTTCCCGCTTTCTGCCGCATTTAATGCCGTGCAGATGTGTACCCAAAATCAAAGCTAGTTTTCAGCCAAGCTTAAGATTTTAAGATTCATCAACTTCGGCACCGCTCGCGTAAATTGGGACTGGCGGCGGCAAGACATGTTCTCGGACCGCGCCTCTAGTGGCGCTCACCGCGAACATGAAGGTGTCCACTTCCTGTCTCATGTCTTCGATACTGAAGAGTCCGCGGCCGTAGTACTGCGAGAGCAGATCCAGGAAGGCCGGACGCTCCGCGCCTCCAGCAGCTCCCTGGTCGTGAGGGGCCTCCAACGTCGACATCATCTTGCCAAGCGAAGCGCGAAGGCCTGGTTTCTCTTGCCGCTCCTCCTCCACGTAGCCAGACCGCGCAGCTGCTGCACGCCTCGCCGCCTCGGCTTCCTGACGGTCCACGATCACCTGTTTGCGCAAGACGCACCAACAGCGGCAGCGGTCACTTCAAATTATTCTGACCGCGGGCGCTTCTGAGAAACGCGTTGCTCAATTCTTGCTCCGGAGCTCGTAAATGCACGCCAAACAATCGCCAACCGGGGGGGGGCTTCAGAGAGGCGATTTTTATTTGGAGTTTTTCACGTGCGCTTTTGGACGGTATAAATGTGACGGAGTATTTTATCAAGCGGAGAACAATGAAGGCTTGGTTGTTTAAGCAATGCCTTCGCTGTCTCTTCTCCAGTCAACCGTTCTAGTGCTCGTAAGTACACCAATTATCATAATTGCAAGGTGGTTCTCAGCGAAATGACGGCTGTCTGGTTTATAGCTCTCCTGGGTCAGGATGATCAGCGGTAGTTTACTGCGAAGCAGCTTGTTCACTGCAACCGTTTTGACCTTCACTTTGCACGGCGTATTTACAATACACACGCACCTGATCGAAAAAAGAAATATTAACTAGGAAACTGTTTGAAAAGAGGAATAAAAGACAACATTGTATTAAATAACGAAGAGTCACTTTGAGCTGCTATCCTCAAGCAAGAAAACACTTTGTGCGCCAGACAACCTTCTCAGTCGCGAAAGGAAAATGAAATGAATTAGATGTGACAGTGAGTGCTTTATGCATACGGAACGCGTGGTCATCGGACGTGGTTCAATGTACTATACGGTGGCGCCCGCTTAAGAATATGAATGTCGAAAAAAGCTCTTGGTCGCTGTAAATGACGATTATCAGCGCTGACTAGCCCTTTTTGTGCTTTTGCTACTGCGACACTGGCAGGTAATGTTGTTGCCACGCATACGTCGACTGTATTCCTGCCTTGGGAGGTATACAATGAGCGCTTTATGGCGTGAGAAATGTATAGGTCTGGACTTGAGCCTCTTTTTTAGCAGTATCTGTGTGAACAGCGTTCCGACCGTGGATATGAACAGTTATTAACAGTTTCTTCAAGTCCGCACTTTTAGCTCTGGTCTGCCGCATACGTGAAGCGGTCAAAGCTGGACGCTTCGCCTCGACTGCGCCAGTGACCTTCCTGCGGTGATTGGCAGTGCCACTATGCGGTCACTGCCAGTCACTTTAACTACCTAAGGAAGCTTTCTTGAGAGCTGCATCATGGCGGTTTGTTGAGTCTCTCTTTCACCCCGCTCCCCAACTGATGGCTAGAAAGTTAGCATCAGAGACTGCAGCTGCGCACGGCGTGTTCTTCGCTCCGCATGCGGATTGATTACGAACAAAGCATGTTTTGACCGGAAACTTTCGATCTTGAAGGTAGCGCTGCGCAAAGGGAACACCAGGGTGTATTGAAATTTGGCAATTTCCCCGGTACATGCGGCTGTTCGGGAATGCGCGGAATATAAAGAGCCCACTATACATAGCATTCATTGATTACAGAAACCATCTGACTCAGTTGAAACCTCGGCGATGATACAGGGATTGCGAAATCAGGGGGTAGATGAGCTGTCTTTGAAGGTACTGAAAGATATCTATAGTGGCTACCCAAAAACCATAGTTTTGAGTAAAGAAAGTAACACAATTCCTATAACGAAAGGTGTTAGACAAGAAGCCACGATATCCTAGGTACTATTCACAGCTTGCTTGGAGGAACTATTCAGAGACTTGGTATGACAGCAGCTAAGGATAAGGTTCGGCGGAGAATACCGCAGTAATTTGCTATTAGCTGATGACATTGCCTTGCTAAGTAACTCAGTATGTAACTGCAAAGAATGATTGATGACCAAGACAGCAATAGCTGAAAGGTAGGCTTAAAAATCAATATCCAGAAGACTAAGGTAATGCTCAACAGCCTCGGGAAGGAACTACAGTTCACAATATGTAGCAAAGCACTGGAAGTAGTAGGCGAATATGTCTACTTAGTACAGGTAGTAACCGCATATCCAAGCAATGAAAGGGAAATAAGTGGGAGAATAATATTGGGATGGAGCGAAATAGCAAGTATTCGCAGATTATGACTAGCAGCTCACCGGTGTCGCTCAAGAAGAAAGTATACAACAGTTGCATCTTACCTGTACTCACCTATGGGGTTGAAACGCGGGGGCTAACGAAGAGGGTTCTACTTAAGTTGAGGACAACGCAGAGGGCTATGAACCGAAAAATGGTAGGGGTAAAGTTAAGAGATAGGATGCGTGGAGAGTGGGTCAGAGAAATAACTCGAGTTAATGACATTCTAGTGGGCATCAAGAAGAAGAAATAGGCATGGGCTGGGCATGTAGTGCGTAGAGAAGACAACCGATGGTCGCTTAGGGTAACAAACTGGATTCCAAGGAAGGAAAGCGCAGCCCGGGGCAGTAGGTTAAGAAGGTTAAGAAGTCCGCAGGGGTCGAGTGGATGCAGGTAGCAAAGGACCGGGTTAATTGGAGGATATGGACGAAGCCTGCGTTCTGCAGAAGGTATAGTCCGGCTGATGATGGTGATGATGATGACGTTTGTCTGTATCATGTCTCTATGTCAAACATTTAAAAGCTTTTCTCTCTGAAGTAATTTGTCTTATATCAGCTTTGTTATCGGCAAGTGCAATTTTTCTCGCGTTCATAACTCTTTGTTTCACATTCTAACCATTTTAGCTATGAAGGCGCAGTTATTAATTGCGCATGCGAATGCGCTGCATGGGAGTGCAACTGTACTCTTCTGTCGGCCGGTTATCTAAATCCTTGCGCATTCACCTTGGTTGTGAAGCAGTGGAGCCTCTTCACCACTTTGTCGAAGACGGCGCCGTTTGCTGTAGCGCTGTACACTGCATCAATCCACGTCCACGGTTGCAGCACGCGCTTCATGAACAGCTTTATTGCCCTGCGGGAAATTCAGAGGAAAAAGGAGCTCAATCACAAAGAAAATCACTTCTGTACACCGTAAAAATATTCCACCGACCCCTTTTGTGCATGCTCGTCAGTTATGCATAAAACTAAGACTTTACTAAGGATTGATAAAACGTTGCACCGTAGTGGCGTAATCTGAAACAGCAGGTACGCGGGCACACGCAAACAGCTCGTATGTTTGCGTTTTTGATTCTGTTTGACGTACTTTGTTGGTCCTTATAAAAGTGTTTTTTTTTTTAACGCGAATCATTATATGGCTGTGCCCTGCCTGAAAAAAAGTGTTCGCAAAACTTGTTGGCAAAATTTGTCGGCACGGGAACGTCGCCCCATATGGATGAATGTGGAAAAGTTTAATGGTGCTGAATGTTACATTATTGAGTGTGTAATATGTAATAGTGAGGTTGAACAATTGCAATTAGTTAACTAAAAAATTTGATTGAAATAATTTAATGTTCCGTTCGAAGTGGTGTCTTGTGTGAATGTATTGGTGAAAAAAAAATGTGTAATAGTGTGTAAACAGATTACTCGGTGCGTAAAATATACTGTGGTTAGATTGAAAACAATTTTTAATTAATTAATTAATGCAGCGGTCACTGTCGTGGACATACAACTGCAGCGTAGGAAAGATAGCAGTATGTAATGGAATTATTTAAGCTAGTTTATTAGGAAAAATTACTCAATTAAAAATTCAATTTGTTTCATTCTACACCATGCGACATTTACTTTATACGGCCACGTCGCTCGGCAGTCACGTCGCACGAGTATTTCACGTAGCTAAGAGGGTATCACGCGATAAGGTAACGCGACAGTCAAGTTGCATGATAATTTCACATGGCTGAGAACGCCACGCCACAGGAGCGACGGTGTACCGTACAATCCACTCTTGCAGGAGCACTGCAACTAACGCGCGCCAAGGAACGGAAATTTGCACTGTGCGGCACGAGCCCTGGCATTGCTAGCGAAATCATCACAAAGAGCGCGCTATGTAGCGTGTGCAGCAGCAACGATCAGGCTTTCGCGTTTTTCCAGTCCAGATTCTGCAGTGCTCTCGGAGGTTTTTTTACACCAAATCTGCGTTCCGCAAGTTTTCATCTTTGCCTTTACAAACTGAGTTTTCTAAGAGTTGAACGTGAAATTTTATCCGCACTCGTCGGTTCCTTTCTTCTTGTGTTCAGTCTACCGATACTAACCATTAATTTCTCAACAATACCCGGAATTTTTTTGATTTCCTAAAGATCAGGTATTAACGTTCTGCTATTTGTACATTATATAAACGACTTATATACACCTTTTATTTCGAGGACTCGTTTACTCTATGACGGCTGACTGCTTCACCAAAAAGTTAAATAGGCATTCACATATGCATCTTCTCCAGGACTATCAAAATATTATTATTGATTGGCGTCATATGTCGTCAACAGAACGGCTGTGTGCCCTTTAAAGCTTATGGAATGGACTATCAAACGCCATAATTATGCGCCCGTTCCCTTAGCCACTTAGGTGAATCGTGAACTGATCAATAAAGATAAAATTTTTTCGCCTTTATGCATTTGATAGTTTACGGGTTTGACCTCATGGCGGAGAGCTTGAAAGAAATTGCAGCCGTAGGCTGCGGTATCAAATGAAGCGTTGAGCAACGAAAAAGACCAAGAAGAAATAATAGAAAAGGTTGATTTCATTTATAAGGATTTATCGCCCTAAAGGCATGTCGACTCTGAGGTATGCCGTGTGCAGGGCTCCGGACTATATTTCAACAGCCTGTGGTTATTTAACGCGTTCTGAAAATGCACAGAACGCAGGCGGCTTGCTTTTTTCCTCGATCGAAATGACACCGCTCCATCGGGCATGACACCGATTGCCGTACAATGTTTACGCCAATCTTCATGTTCCAGATGCTGGCGGGCTGTCTACCGTCTAGTGCGTGGCCTTTCCCGGATCGCCGATCCTCAACTCCCGCCTTCATCGTGCCTGTAGCCGAACCCTGGAACACACTCTGGGTGGCATCGCCTTGAGTCGCCGCGGCCACGAATCCAGTGCAAGTTGAGCACTTCGCCTGGTAACATATGGCATCACCAACGTCACCAGTCACATGACCGGAGAGCCCGCTACATAAGCCGCACCGCTTCGCCGACCACTTGGGGCATGACACCGCTCGCCGCACAATGTTTACGCCCATCTTCATGTTACAGGTTGGTTATTTAACCCGTAGTCGTGAAAATCGAAGTAGCAATTGCTGCCCTATGTTGTCAAGTGGCATAGAAATGCACGTTTTGTTTGTGACACGCTCGCGGTTCATTCTCAGTTGCTTCTATTGCTGTCAGGCGATGTTGAGCTTAACCCTGGACCTCCCAAACTGAATCAAACTGCAGTTGTGCATGCTCTGCAGCTTTTTGAGCAGGAAAAAGCAGCATTGAACACTGGGTTAAAAAAACTCCGTACTACCCAGCTCACCCATGAAAATTGATATCTGTTATCAAACCGTTGACTGCGCTGGAATTATCTCAACATAACTGCAACGCCGAACCAAAATGAAAAAGACAGGTGAGATTAAACATGAAATAGCTGTTTTGAAGGCCGCTAACATTGATGTCAGCAATAGGATGCGTTGTAACAACTTGCTCTTCCTAAGCCTTAATTACTGTGAAAATGAACCCCGGACAGAATCAGAAATAAACTTCTTGCAATTCTGTTCGAACCAGCTTAAGATCACAATAGACCCAAGCAGTGCGGAAAGTTCTCATCGGTTGGGTAAATTCAATTTTTATGAAAAGCGACCTATCATTGTTAAACAGGCACACTTCAAAACTGAAGAAAGTATCCAAGTCTGTGGACGTAAGCTAAATGACACAAGCTACGCCATCAGAGTAGATTTTGCCTTTTCCACACTGCTCGCTCACTCTGAGTTGACAAAATTGATTTGGCCCAAAAATTGCGCATTCATGCTAAGCTTTGATAGACTTCATGTGGGACACAAGTGGTATGTGTATGACACATTTTCTGATAGCGTAGTCGAGTCAGGGAAACAGCTTGCTGGTAGTGATCAGAACGACGAGTTCCCCGGTAACTCATCGCAAAGTGCTACATGACACCCCACAAAAGAGGGTAAGCCAGCAAGACACTCCCGTCCTTCCCCTTGAAAACATCTTAGAATAGCCTTCCCTAACATACTAAGTGTAATGCCAAAACAAAATGAACTGCATAGCCTTATTGAAGACATTGACACGACATTGTTCTTTTAACAGAAGTGTGGTTACATGACGGTATCAACGGCAATGAAATGTTCCTTCTAAATAAGAACTATCGTCGTGATCGTCTCGGACGCAGGGGCGAGGGTGTGTTTGTCGCTATCTGGAACACGTTATCATCATCGCCCATAGGCCATGACACGAAACGTTAACTAATCTGGATGCGCATGTGCAACTCCGGATTGAAGGCAACCTTGGGCATTTTCTACGGACCACCAGACAGTGATTCGTCATTCTGTGAATTCCTACATGATGCGTTAACCAACATTATAAGTACATATCCTAATTTGCCTATTTTTCTCTTCGGAAATTTTAACTATTTCTTACATAAACTGCAGGGCTTCGCTTTCTTTACCTAGCCATTCAACCTCTGAAGAATCGAAACAGTGACTTCGCCTAACTCTGGACTTCAACCTACCTCAAGCCATTACATACTGCACTAGAGGTGCCCGTACCCTTAATCTGTTACTAACATTTTGTCAAGACAACATCCGGAGCGTAACCACGCTACCGGGCCTGAATAATCACGCATTTCTGCTAATTTACATCTCATTACATTTGAATAGGCGATCACCTACGAAAAAGGTAATCACTGATTATAAGCCAGTCAATTTCGATGCCATAAATAGCAAACTTTCACTTTTTCACAAATTTCTTGAATTGCTATCTAAACCCCACTGTTCATGAAAACTGAAATCATTACAAGTCAATCATTCTAGCTGGAATAATTTTTAACGGTAAAAAACACACGGACACAAAGAACATGACACACAAAAGACACCAGCAAGCAGGTGTCCCTTTTTTGTCGTGTTCTTTGTGTCCGTGTGTTTTTTACCGCTAAAAATGATTCTAGTAAGCCATTAATAACTAGCCCAACTTGAAGTTTTAACAATATTTATACGTTTAAGATATAAGTACACCCCTAAACTCGTCGTGAAATCTGATTCCAACAATCATTGGTTAAATAAAAGTCTCAAGCGCCTTCTCAATAAAAAAAAAAAGACTCTTCCCATCCGCCAATCTAAACCAAGGACAAGAAGCGTTGACAAAATAGCGGGCCTGTGCGAAAAAATATATAGACGAACTTACTGCCGCCAAGACACCTTTTTTTTTTTTTCTATGGACTTGATATCCATCTTCAGGACAAATCTCACCGATTTCTGGCGTATCCTCCCCACTAAAATCAAAGCTAACCGGCTCGATCTTGTAGGTACAAACGACGGATCAATTGATACTAACCAGCGTGCAAAAGTTTTAAATGTCTACTTTTCATCCGTGTTTTCATCCAACCGCAATGCTACGCCCATGACTTTATAAGCCAATTGGCGAAGGGAGATGCCAGAACTTCAAATTAACATCGAAGGAATCTCCAAATTAATCAGTTTGCTCAAGTGCTCATCATCCACTGGAAGGGACCAAATTTCCAGTAAGCTCCTAAAAAGCACTTTTTATTTATCAAGCTAGATATTACACCTCATATTCACACAATATTCAGACACCAGAAGTGTTCCTCATGATTGGAAAAAAGCCAAAATTGTTGCCATTTTCAAAACAGGTGACCATGCATGCCCAGCTAACCATCGGCCAGTCTCCCTCAGTAGAATCGCTTCTAAGCTCCTTGAGCGCATTACGCGTATATCCTCCAACTTAATGTCCCACCGTGACTCAGTATACATTTTTTGATCCTTATCAGCATGGCTTCAGAAAATCCCTCTTGTGTGAGACGTAGCTGCCGAATTCACCTGATACATACTCAAGGACATGGACGATAACTTCCAAATAGATCAGTTTTTTTTTGTCTTCTCAAAGGCATTCGATCGTGTATCTCCTAATCACCTGCTTGCGAAACTTTCATACCTCGGGATTCCCACGAAACTAATAAACTTGACAGTGCATTTCATCAAATGACGCTCACCGTTCACATCTGCGAATGACTTTCAATCACCACTAACAGATTTGACGTCGGGTGTTCCTCAGGGGGCTGGTCTATCAACATTACTTTTCTTAATATTTATAAACGACTTTCCTTCTAGCATTATATGTAAATTACAACTCTTTGCGGATGACTGTGTTATTTATAAAACGATCCATAGCTCGGCTTATAATGCAGACTTACAACAGGACCTGAACATTATTGCATCATGATGCGAAAAACGGCAGATGCCTTTAAACCTTACTAAGTGCAAATCATTGTCTTTCACCCGCAAACACACCTTGGTCTACGAAACTTGCAGCATCTCATCAGTCCCTATCACCGTAGTACACTCCTAAAAATATCGTGGTGTACATCTGACATCGTCACTTTCATCGGTCACTCACATTGAATCAATTTGATCCTACACTTCACGCTCACTTGGCTACCTGCAAAGTAATCTTAAACCTGCCTCTCCTGAAATAAAAACGCGTACGAAACATTTATACGCCCAAAGTTAGAGTAAGCATCATCCATCTGGCATGCATGCCAATTATACGAATTGGAATCAATCCAAAATCGCGCTGCGCGATTCATCACTTCATGTTACTGACGAAAATCCAGCGAAGATTCATTGTGACCTCCCGTTAAGGAATCCCTTCGTCTCTCAACACTCGAATAACGCCGTATCATTTCCTGCTTATGTTTATTCCACATACTTTATCACAACAGAAGATCACGCCACTGCTTGATAACTGCCCCGCTAAGAACGTCCTCCCGTCTCAGCCACAAAAACCCGATAGCCCGTATAAGCGGCCACACGTCTGCTTATAACAACTCATTATTTCCTAACGCAATAACATTTTAGAATTCACTGCCTAAGGACATCGCTTCATGCACTGATTGTAAAACATTCCGCAAAAAAAAAATTAAAAACTCGTCTCACTTAGATATTGACTGTTTTGTGTACCTTTCAAAAGTTTTATTCTATTGTGTTGTATAATCATCTGCTCAACTCATACATGATTACCGTAATTCTCATGTGCGGTACACTTAGTTCCTTTTTTTACTTTACTCTGTGTGCTTTATATCCATTTTTGCCATCATTTCCAAAACAATATGTCCTCCCTTACGTAATGCTTTCGGGCCCTAAAGGAATCAATATATCAAATGAGATGCTTCAACGGGACACAAATTTCTTGTTTAAAACTTAAACAGGGGAATGTTAATGTTAAGCGAAGACAGCAGCGTCTGTATTTAATAAGACTCTTCCTCATTCAACGTTTCGCCCTTTTTTATTTGGTAGCTGACGCATTAAAAAAAAATGCAGCCGAGGCTGCAAAGGAAACGCTGAGCAATGACAAAGACCAAGAAGAATGAAAGGAAAAGTTACTTTATAAGGGTTTAATGTCCAAAAGGTATATCGACTATGACGGATACTGTAGTGGACGGTTCCGGAATAGTTTCGACCACCTGTGTTATTTAACGCTTACTGAAGTCGTACGCTACGCAGGCGGCCTGCTGCTTTCCTTCATGGAAATGTCGCTGCTGTGGCCGGGATCGAACCAGGTCTGTCGCATCCCCAGCGGAGAATGGGTAAGTACATCGTTGCAGTAAAATCTTACTTGTGAAGGTGAAGCCCGCCGATAGCTATTCAGAGAAGCCGGTTGCGACAGTATTATGCGCCTTAGAGATCGCACTGAGCGGTCTGGATACTACTGCAAGCTGAGCTTCTCGCGACTCCTAAACCTGGCGTAATCTAATCTGGCCATGTGAGAACTGATGCGATGCCGATTAATTTCCCTTATTTGCTTTGATTTCATGGTTATGAGATAAACAAAAAAAAAGGCATGAATGTCGCACTAAGTGCATTACCTTGGGGGTGCCAAGTAGCTTTCACGATAATAAAAAATTACAGCCTTCGAACAGAGAGTACACGTAAGCATTAAATTAACGGGCATATATCGGTGTGCTGTGTTACTCTGGCGCCTTCGTTAATTGAGTCGGTTTCTCTCTACTTGGGTAGCGCGCTGTGTGTGTCATATCTTTTGCTGCCGCCATCTCCAAACTCCTTTCTTCCAAAATGACAGCACGCTCAGTGTACCTCGCAGGTTTTTCTTCTCGCGTCTAAGCGAGCGCCTCTGCGGCAGTTGCGGTCTATGGCGGCCTTGTCACCTTCGTGAGCAGCCGCACAATCATGACATTGTTGGCAGGGGTGAGCTGTCTTTGGCTGTGGCAGATAACGCGCAAAACGATTGGTTTCCACAAGACGCTTCCTACCCCTCCTTTCGTCAGGCTCTATTGTTCGGCTTAAGCAGCGCTGATGATGGCGGCTTTGCGATGCAGAGCAATGCAGACGCATTCGAGAGCACGAAGAGACGCTGACCTGGCAAGAACGAGGGAAAAGCCGCAAGTTTGAGTGCTCCGCGAAGCGTCTGCTAAAGAGAGAAACGCCATGAGCTGACGACGCAACATATTGACCGTTTCGAATCCAAATGCCCGAATACGTTTCAAGCTGCTGCCGCCTCGACCACCAGCATCGGGCGGAATTCTTTATGCGATTGTGGGACACCGTGCCATCCCTCGGAAAGGCGCGGGGACCTAAGAGAGAGAACTCTCGTTATATCTCATTGGGTTCCCGGATGAAGTGAATCGGTGTCCAGACGCTCGCTCTAATAAATGTTTTTTCCTCCGCCTCCTCCTCGCTCGTATTTTGAAAGCAGCCTCAAAGTCGCCGACAAGGAAAGCTACATCATTTCGTGTTAAAAGAGCTTTCAAGAGATAGGTCTCCACTCCTGATCTGTTGCATATTATTAAGGGCATCTAGTCCGGAATGGCAGAAACGCGAGATTAAAGATGTGGGACACTTACACATTTCATGTCATCTAACCCGTGTTTTGAGTGCATGGAAATTACATTATCATTCAGAGGACCGCTTACCTGCCCTGGCTATATCTACATGGGATTGTTTCAGCCTTAACCCTGTTTTCCTCTAGTCATTAGCACAAGGCAATTCTCTTTCAAAAAAACAAAAATCCAGAAAAGATATGGTCTCTGTCTCTGTTTGGAGAAGGTCGCGTAGGGACAGGCACAGATCAGCAAGTTTTATAGAAACTTAGTTGGCGTCCTCCATCCTGGTCAAAGCTGAGTATTGTATATTTATTTGGGTAAAACGACCTCACGAAGCAATGGCGGCCGGTTGTTCGCATTTATGTTTGCCTCTACAACGGGAAAAACCATGTAAAATTCGCCTGTTCAGCGCTATGGGGAATTTTCAGCAAAAGAAAAAATCACGCCTGGACGCACTCACACAGTTTCTATGTTAGCTGGTAAAGATCCGACCACACCGACTTAACCGAACGGGAATGCATTCGGGGTTTGATCACTGAAAAAAAAAAAAAATATCCAGTATACTTCCCTGGATCAACTCGAACGGCACAAAGATTCGTTCACTGAATCTACGGCTTTGTTACCATAATATACAGCTGTGATTAAACGTCCTTTATCAAACCGAGATTGTAGCAACTTAAGTTTGACCAGTCTACGGACCCGTGGAAATGCGATGTTTCTTTGTTTAGGTCTCATGCTGTAAGGAAGTCACCGAAATTTTCTTTTACATCATAAAAGAGCTTCCCAGGTGCATAACATGGCCGCTTGTTGTGGTTTACACATTGTAGCACAGAAATCTCAAATTATCTGTGTATCAACGTATCCTTCAAGCGAAACAATACCGTCTAAGTGGACCGAGTGTGTA
The DNA here is from genome assembly GCF_055883805.1 of Amblyomma maculatum. Lineage (NCBI taxonomy): Eukaryota > Metazoa > Arthropoda > Arachnida > Ixodida > Ixodidae > Amblyomma > Amblyomma maculatum. The sequence goes on along the minus strand of NC_139350.1, from coordinate 72,270,611 downwards.
AGTATCACCGGCAATTTACGTGCAATAAAAATAGCTTTTCTTAAATCCAACGTAACGCATTAGCCGTAAACGCGAAAGTTTTCCTATATACAACCTACGATTCTTCGGTACTTATGAATGAGGAGTATCACTCCTTCATCCCAGTGGTGTGTCCCTAACCTAGATGCAAGTGTAAATTTCCTGACAGTAACGAACATAAAAATGATCTCTACAGCTGTGCACGTTGCGCACTGCCGTGCAGTATTAAACTGAGCGTCCTTCACTAACAAGTAGGTATGCAGAATGCCGAGTTATTATTATTTTTTTTTTTATTGGTAAGAACGCTTGGTAATAAGATCCGAGATCATTTTTTTTTTTTTTAAGACAGGCGTACTGTGACTTTCCGTGCAAGCTTTTGGGGGTGATTTAAGTTTACTCCATAAAAAAGAATTAATCGCAGTCAAACAGAATTGTATTTTAACTTGCATTTTCCAGTTATCAACGCCTAACGCTGATGTAGTTTCAGCGGTTATATAAGTAATAACTTTCATGTTCTCTCACAACCTACTGGGCAATCTGCGCTTCTGCGTGAAGTAAGCGTGCCAGTCGAGCTCCCCGGAACAAAAATGACGCGACAGGCAGACATTTCCTGTACGTGACCGGCGGCACGTCTCGCTCCGAAGCCTATTGTCCGCGTGTCTTCCTTGGGCCTAGGTGACCAGCGGCAGGAACAGTGAGTGTGCACAGCTAAGCACGCACCCGTTGGGCAAATACATCCGATATTAGGTCGTTTTTACGAGGGGTCTAGGAACTTCGGAATGGAAGTGGAAAGGAGATAGGGAAAGCGAGAGCATATTGCAGCTAATACTGACCAAAAATACGTAGAGCATGTGTGGCGCCCGGTGGTAAGCGCGCCCGTCGCGTTTCCCGCTCCCATCTCCTGTTATTTTTCTTACTTCGCTGAGCTGTCTTACTGCCCTTCACGGCAGGTGAGTAAATTTTGGCTGTGCAATCCCCTACGCGGAACCGCACTTCTGCCTCGCACATGAATCAAAAGGGCTCGTCGAACACTCGAAAGTGATGGCGGTTTCGGCCGGCGGTCTGTTCGCGCAGTGTGGGGAACAGTTGAGGTCTATGACTGTAGGAGGAGTGCAGACGGCGTGTGCGAATAGCGATGGCTGTTATTCTAGCTCCAGGGTACGCGAACGTGTTTGTCCGTGTTTGAGTGCCTCAATGTGCATCTTTGCTTTGATTGCATTTAGGCTTTTCAGGAAAATGACATTAGCACAATGACTATGGCGACTGCAAAAATTCTTCTGTGAAAGAGAAGACAATTTGTGTTTGTTTCAAGCCTGAAAAGCGCGCATATGTTTCCTGAAACGCATTTGCAAGTCAGACTTGACAGCACCCATAAAGTCGTTAACTTCGTAATAGGGTTCAGGGAATTTAAAGCTGCACGATACCATTCTTCATGCAGGCGTCGGCAAAATGCAGTTTAGTTACCTGTAGAAATTAATTTAACGCAGTGCCGCCGTGGCCACTAGCATGAAAAGCAATGATTCTTGCAGCATGTTACCGCCAGTTCTTTTCCCAGTGCGTGTAGAGCGAAAAATTTTCTCCGTCATGCGATGATTCTGTCTGAAAAAAAAAAAAGAAATGCTCGTCGCTGCTTTAGCGATATCCAAGGCATGCGCCTCTAGTGCCATCATACGGTTAGAGTGATCAACTTGAAGAAATAACCTCGCATTATGACTTGTAGATGGCGCTTTCTTAGTAAACTAGGCGCAGAACTAAGATTTGTTCAAGTAGCTGTGGTTCAAGCGACATCTCACAGAGGTTTTCCGGTGTACTTCCATGTGACATCCGAATAGAAAGCTATTCAAACGATAAGTACTTTCTTCTGGGCGAGTTGGTTCATATTAGCAAAAGGTAAAAGACTTGCGCAAAAAGTAGATGAAGAAAGAGACGTGACAACAAGACAGAGCGCACTGTCTTGTTGTCACGTCTCTTTCTTCATCTACTTTTTGCGCAAGTCCTATTCAAACGAGAAAGGGACAAGAGGGAGGTTCAACTGCAAGATGCGTTACTTGGACTGTTCGTCACAAAAAAAAAAAAAAAAGAGACGGCGAGGAGCATAGCCTATGAAAATAACAATTGCCCCTCAAAGCATCAATTTTCCTTAGCTCACTCTTTAAATATATCTCTGTCGACACTACCTGCAGCGCTTAACGGGTTTTCAGATCGATAAAAAAACGACATCACGCAACATCAGCTGTTTTCCGGAAGAGCCCACTTGAAGTGGATTCCCACACAGCAACAAATGTTAGAAGGATGTCTTTGGTATGGTCCAATGCTTCAGTGTAAATGGTATTGTGTGTAATAAATTGAATTGAGGGGATGAAAGCAGGGACGAATAAAAAAAAAAGAGCTTTTATTACAGCACGTATTCCATGTGCTAGGTTCTTGAGGCGGTGATATCATTATGAATAAATTTTAGACGAACATCAAGTTCACCACCAAGGAATTTCAAGTAATTATGCTTGGCGAAAAAGGATGAGACATTTTTGCGACGTGCAGCTGAAAATTGCAATTATCGAACATAGTTTCAGTTGTTAATAAGCAGATATTTTCCATCCCAAAAACATTAATATGGCCACGATGGATTGCTCTTTTTTGGGAACGAGTATAAACGTCTTCGGCAATGCAATATTGTTGCATTACTTCTACCGTTAAGTCGTTCAAATTATCGCAATAATTCACAAAAATAATTCCGTGTCACTTGGAATTTTCGAACACAAAAATTAAACGTGCAGCTTCTGGTGAGTATAGTAAAGCGCGGTCGTGCAGCAGAAATGCATGCCGCTAGCTGAACATTTCGCGCTGTTATCTCATATGATTTGAACGGCTCTTTTTATAAGATGGGTATTACGCACTTTGGGCCTCTTTCCATGCCCCGAAACGCTAAACTAGAAAGAAGAATAGAATGAAATGAATGGCATTCAGAATTATGTGCAGATATGAAAACAACAATAAAAAAGGGCATTGATTCTCATCTTCCTCTACATACCTCATTTTTGGGAACATTGAAGAAAGCAAAACAATTGGCTGGGGCTTAGCTATGGTTAAGCTTAGATATCTCTAAGCGAAAAGCTTCGGTGATGCTGCTGGCACTGGCGGCTAGAAGCCGCTTTTGAGCATCTTGTCGTCGTCGTTTAGCGAGAAGCTCCTCTCGTTGCTCGGGTTTTTCACTAGCACCTTTGGCTCTGACCTTTTCATTCTTCCTTCGCAACTGCTCAACAATTCTTGAACTTTCACCATCTTGGCTACTCTCAGATGACATGACCGAACGTCGCTGTTCAGCTTCCTTTTCAAGCCGCTTAGCGAGATGTGGCTCTCGTACTTCTAGCGTTTCAGACTCGGCTTTGCTGCGTCGTTTAGCGAGACGTTCTTGTCATTGTTCGGGTGTCTCGACGCTCGTTCAGCCATAGAGAAAGAGATTGGTAAAGAGCGGACACTCGGCGAAAACTGGCCCCAGGAAATGACGCGCGACGTGTTGCGATGCCGCCGATTGATGGATGGCGGCACCAGCGCGGACATGCGCGGACGCGCGCGCGACGGCACTCACTGCAGCGGTAGCCCGCCGGAGCAAACGACAAAAAGCTGTCGAAGGGAGCGATCAGTTGTCTGCTCGTGCCTCGCCGCGCTTGTGCGGCACAGACCGCATATTTTATCTCTCGTGGGCTGCTGCGCGGAACGACTGCGGTTTGGAACGACGTCAAGGTGAGCAACGTTTTTTGTTGAATTACGCTGCATTTGAAACAGTTTACCATGACCACGCCGGCCGGTGTCAATTAATTTTCGCAGCTCGTGAACAGGTGCGCCGGCTCTTCAGGCATAGAGAAGTTAAGGCGCAGTTCGTGACGCTCCGGCAGATTCCAACCGCGGCGAGGTTTAATATGTTGTGTTCCTGTGAAACTGGGTAGCATTTCGAACAGTTTATCTCAGCACGCTTGACAAAGTGGCATGCGAAGCACCAAGGCACGCCGTTGCGCCAACATGGCGTAGCCGGCCGGTGCGGCCAGGCCTGACGCGGTTTGCCGAACGACTAGCTTTCCTAAGTGTCGCGTTTAACAGGGCGACGGTAAGGTGAGAAATGTTGCATTCTTGACTTTCTTGTGAAACTGTGCAGAATTTCAAGCAGTTTAGCTCAGTACGGCGGCAACTGCGCTTCACAAAGTCGCGCATGAAGGGCAAGCTAACAGGCATGACAAGGCGTGCTGGCCGCCGCGGTGACGTGACATGGCGTGAGGCGGTTTTGCGAACGGCTAGTTTTGCGAACGGCTAGTTTTGCTTGGTGTCGCGTTTAACAGGGCAACCGCAAGGTAAGAAATGTTTCATTCTTGTCAAACTGCGAGGCATTTCGGGCAGTTTAGCTCAGCACGGCGGTCTGCGCTTCGCAAAGTCGCGTATGAAGGGCAAGCCAACACGGTGCGCTCGCCGGCCGCGGTTTTGCAAACTGCTAGTTTTGCGTGGTGCCGCGTTGCATTTAACGGGATAACGTTAAAGTGAGATGTTTTATTATGCTGCAAACTTCATTGCTTCAGCTGTTCAGTGCTTTTGAGGAATATTGTTAGTTTAGTGGCTGTTATTTCACTCACTGTAGAAATGCATTTTCAGATAGGTTCGATTAGCCTTCATGTCCTGACCTCTACGTTGCAAAAGTAGCTTTTGTATCAATTTTACGAATGACAGCTTTTCTGCTCTGAACCATAACTGCTGCTCACCAAGTCTTCAGTACGCACCCACATGCACAGATGTGTGCGCAGTACAGGGGCGTTACATTTCATTGCAACCTTCTGCATCATATGTTCATTCCCTTTCCAACAGCACCGCATGGACCCACGGACTGCAGCCGAAGCACGGCAGATGCGACGAGTGAACGGTGTGGCCTTCTCCCAAGCGTCAGTACTCCTCTCTGCCCTGAACAATACAAGTTACCCTTACTAAGGTAGCCGCTACTGGGACTGTGTAGTTTATGTATAATGCCTGTTTTGCTACATATCATTTGCCATAATTCGGAAATCAATGTTATGCTATTTTTTGTCTGTTTCTCGCCTTGTGCATTTTTTTTGTACTGTGCACATCGTCTAATGTGTGCCAAGTTTTTTCAATGCATCCGTCTACATCTGTTGCGTCTCTTATGTGTTTTATATACAGCAAAATAAATGTTCATTTCACACAGCATTTGGAGTCTTTTCTGCAATACTGTTTTGCAAAGGCTGTGGCGCAGCTGCGTTGATGGCCAGTTTAGAGAACTGGGAATCTATTTTTCATGTTGGTATGCATGCTGAAAATAAACACTAGCAGACCATGCAAAACCCAAATAATGCGCCTAAAGGGCAGGGAAAGGCGCAGAGCATGCTAGCATTCAAATCGCGCGCCTTTCAGTAAGACCGGAAGTAGTTGCCGCCGGCCGCTTGGTGCGCTACAGTCAAATGGACCGCTGGGCCCTATGGGAGTGTCCGCTCTTTACCAATCTCTTTTTCTATGGTCAGCTTTCAGCCTTTCATTCCATGTTGAATGCGCACACCTATTCTCTGGCGAGCGGTTATATAGCCGGCCTCCGCGATAAACACGCGCTTGCGGCGAACGTCAAACGATTACGTATAGTGCGCGGCAACGGCCACCTTAGCCGTGCGTGACGTGACTCGTGCTCCGACATACGCCGGCTCGCGCGAAGCGCGGTGTTGCTTAGCGTAGTGAAGCTTTTCGCTTCAAAACAAAAAAAAAAGAAAAAAAAAAAAAAGAGTAAACAACAAGTAAGTAAAGACAAAGGAACAGGGAAAGATCGAAAACAAAAGAGAGAATTATAGAAATAAAGAATCCACGAAAAGTAGGAAAAATTACACAAATCACACAGAGAATAAACAACAAAAAAGAAAAACCTGGTAAGATAGCGTTCCCTGCATATGTTCGTCGTTTAACAAATCTCTTCCCAAAAGCGGGGTCCTTGGTTGCGGTGATCGTCGATTTTCATTTCATATATTTTTCCCAGGTTTGAACCCGAACTGTCGCGAATTAAGACCCTGTTTAAAACAAATGGGCGCTATGTTGCGATGAGGATACGAAGACTCATTTTCTTTGAAGAGGTTTCACTTCTGTACCGCACAGTACTAAAAACAGCTCAAGTCCTTTAATTTGAATGACTTGGTAGAGGTTAACCATCAGAGGAAAAAGCGCGTAGGAAAGGGACAGATTCAGAGACAGTGCAGTGTTTGTTTTGACTCTTGCCCTGTTTATGCGCACTGGTTTTATTCCGGCTGTAAACTTTGCATGGAGCCTGTGACTTCATCAGGCCCTACGCTTTTTTTTCGAAGTTTTCTCATTCTTTTGAAAGAAAAAATGTTTTGAGAATATGGTATATACGAAACTCTACGGAAAACACAAGACACAGTAAATGTTGGCAGCGCTATTCTAATATCGTAACAATGGACACACGGCGTTAAACAAGCCAGTACAGCTCTATCTGACTGCTGGTCAGTGCAGCGATTGCAGAACGGCATCCTTCGGCACTAATTATTAGCAGTTACCTATAGGCTGAAACAGATATCGTTCAGGAAATGGAATAAGCCGACTGTGTCCCCGCCTCAGCAAGGGCATGTGTGCGCATAACAGCACAGTTATATTGCACAATGAAAGGCAGCTGACCACTTCATGCCGAAGGAAACTGTATAGGGCCCAAAATGTAATTCACTTCCCTTCTTTCATTTCTGCCAGCACGTTTTGTCCATTTTGTTTTCGCCAGTGAGGTAGCATAACCTTAGGCGACTACAACAAAAAATAACGCTGATGTAAATCTTTTCGCATATAGATTGAAATCAGAGGGGACAAAATAATTTTAGTTAGTTATTAATCGTAATATACAATTCTGAAAAAAAATAGTCATAGTTCCAATTTTGCCGCAAAAATTCGAAGTACGCAAAAAATAACCCTTTTTCTGAAAACGTTTTATAAGCAGTGGTGCCCGTTTATTTCGCTATGACTTTCTGGGGGCGTTCGTTAAATTTCTGTGATATAACAAATACACCATAAACAATAGCAGTAAGCTGTCTACCGATATTGAAATGACGCCAAGTTTCTCACTTGCAAGGAAAAGTCAGTAGTAGGACTTCACCACCGCTCCCCGTCTAATGGGAGTCTCCTCTCAGCCGGCGCACGGATCGGACGTGCTCCACGACCGTTCCAAGGCATCGCTGTTTCCCATCGGCCGCGCCGCCCCCTAAACGGGCCTCCCGAGACGCCACGCGTCTGCAGGGGAGCCCCACCAGCTTTGAAGCCTTCGCCTCGCCACCGCGGTGCCAAGTCTAACAGAGACGAGGCCCGTGTCGGCCCCGGTCGAGGATCCCTCGGCCATGGCTGCTCCAAACCAAGTGACCGGATACGACCCGGAGACCCTACGGATCGTAAACATGGATACGATCCAAACCGAGGATATGGCTCAAACCGAGGCACCTCCACCTACTGAGGAAGAATACCTTCAAGATATGGTCCGCGTCTGGCGCGGACGGAAGAACACGGCGGCGACAACGAGGAATGCCGGTAATTGTGCGGCCGAGCAACAGGCGGCGGCTCACTCCGAGCATGCGCAGGGCGGAAATGCACTGCACACAACCTCGAAGCGCGCCAAGCAACTCCGGTGGCGGCCGCAGAACACCCCACGCATCGAAAAGGACGACATGATCGTCGTGCTAAAACCGCGAGAGACTCTCGACATCAAGGAAACTTTCCGTCCTGGACAGGCCGGCGCTGCAATACAAAGCATCCTCGGGGATGATGCAAATGCGGGACTTGCGGTGTGGCCCGTCTGGGAACAAAACGTGCTGGTCTGTGCATTGAAATCAGTGGACGCAGCGGAGAAACTACTCCGGGATATTATGCTGCCGGTCGGGGGTCGTCAGCTTCCATTCCGGGGACACCCCAAACTCTCCGGTGAGTTTTGTCAGGGAGTTATGAACGTCTCCCCAGACGAAACAAACGAAACTATCAAGAGAAAACTCAGTGCCGAAGAAAATGTAATATCTGTGCGCAAGCTAGGGGGATCGCCGGTCGCTGTGATAACGTTCGCTGGGACCAAGGTGCCACGGACGGTGCTCTACAGCTACGAGCGGCTTCCTGTTCGTCTCTACAAGAAAACTGTACCTGTGTGCCACCGCTGTGGCACAGTGGGTCATCGGGCCGACACCTGCCCGCGACCGCAGCCAGGGCGCTGTGGACGCTGCGGAATACAAGTTCCTGCTGCCACACCTGACGGCCCAGCAGAACATCAGTGCACTCCGAGCTGCCTCATCTGCGGAGGAGACCACCCAACTGGAGCCCCCGGCTGTGCCGGGCGGTTCCGAAAGGCCATCAAACCAGGCGGCCAGCCCGGATCCAAGACTAAGCAGTTTCCTGTTTCCAAGGCTGGCCAGAAGAAATCGCCATCTGAGAAGCAGAAATCCAAGAAATCTCAAACTGGACCACCTAACACTCCAAAGTCCGGGACCATGGCGAGGATCCCGGTCCTCAAGCCCGAGGACTTCCCGCCCTTGGCAACCGCTCAAACACAGGTGAGCAGTTGGAGCAGAGCAGTCTCGGGGCCCCCTCATCTTCGCTCCCCTATTGAAACCGCCCTACAGCAGCAGGTAGACGAACTAAGGCGCCAGAACCAAATTCTAGCGCGCAAAATTCAAGAACTAGAGGCCAAGCAGGTAGGGCCATCCGAGCCCATTGAAACCGAGCCAGAAGACGAGGATGACAGATCATCCGTAACATCCTGCCTAACTAGCGTCTCGCGGCAGTCTGAGGACACAGTAATTGTATCAGTTCCCACTGCCGGCCACGAGGGCCTCGAGGCCCTGCAACGCCAGACTGAGCAACTAGAGGAGCGAGTGGCAGCCCTCCCGAATCAAATCATGTCGGCAGCCCGCGAGTCCTTCGAGGACATGTTCAAGGCGGCCCTAACGCAAGCACTCCCCGAAATTGTGGCCCATGTCACTGACTCGGTCCTTAAGGCCGTGCAGCCCTGGGTCAGCACCCAAATTAAGAACACTTGCTGTGACTCCCCGCTCCTCAAGCGCAAGATAGCCTCCCGTCAGTCAGCGGAGGAAAACTGTTCAGGACCGGCTCCCTGTGGGTCGGCGCAGTCCCCGACTGGGGCTGCGCCGCCTACCGGCCTGAGCCAGGCCCCTGTCCCTTAAAATAAATACAACAACATGGCTAGCCGACCTAACAGGACAGCAAAAAATTTTGAAAAATTGGAGATCATCCAGTGGAACTGCAGGGGTTTCAGGGCATGGAAAAAGCGGTCACACCTCCAGCTCTACTTGCAGTCCCTGGGTGACATGCCGGCACTCGTTGCCCTGCAGGAGCCCGGCATGGACGCTAAATTCTCAGGCTACAGCACTTTCCAGGGGGGCCAGTCGACGTGCATCCTCGTGAACAAGGCTTATACCGCAGTTCAGGTCGACTTAGACTTGAGTACCGAGCACGAATACACAATGGTCCGGGTGCTGCCTCTCAGACGCCATGACCCGTCAATACATATCCTCAATATATACTGCCCCCCGCGTAAGCCACGCGTAACTTTCAGTGAAATTTTCGTTCGCGCGATCAAGCTTACAGACAAAGAACCCCTAGTGATCGTTGGAGACTTCAATGCTCCAAGCCTTCACTGGGGCTATCACTTTGAAAAAACCAGAGGACGTAAGCTGGCAGAGCTCATCTCTACTCTTCGCCTCACGTTGCTCACGGACCCGGCGTACCCCACCCGAGTGGGGAACTCAGTAACCCGTGACACGTGTCCTGACCTCTCTCTTGTTAAAAATACTAGAGACGCTGTATGGGAGAACTTGGGCGATTCTCTATGCAGCGATCATTGCCTTCTCCGTGTTACACTCCTAGCAAAGGCAGCGCGCAAAAAATGGGGTCAAGCTAAGCTGACCGATTGGCACAAATTTCGAAAGCAAACAATCCCTCCGGTACTCTTTTCCGGCGGCTACGCGGAGTGGGCTAAACACATAGACGACATTCGAAAACAACACGTCACTACACTACAAACTACCGAAGAGATACCCGCAGTGGACACACACCTCCTGCACTTGTGGGAGGCGCGCCGGAGCTTAACTAAACGGTGGAAAAAGCAGAAGACTAATCGCAAACTACGCTCCCGCATAGCTCAACTCACAGAGCAGGCTGCGTCGTATGCTGCCCAGCTCTCAGATTCAAATTGGATAGCACGCTGCGACGTTGCAGCTAATCAGATGAGCTCGAAGGGGACATGGCGTCTCCTTCGCAATCTCATCGACCCCTTTCAAACGAGAGGGGAAACGCAAAAGCAGCTTCGGCGGGCTCTGCACGGGTACCAAGGTACGACGGCGCAACTCGCGGGCACCCTGTGCGACAGATATCTCTGTCGTACGGAGGACCCGACTGGGCCCGAGTACACGTACTGTGGCAAGCCTAATCAAACACTCGATTCTCCTTTTGAGTTGCACGACCTTAAGGCGGCCTTAGCTAAAATGCGCCGAGGTACGGCTCCGGGACGGGACCGCATAACAGTGAACATGTTAGCGAACCTCCCCGACTCAGCGTACCTCCATTTGTTAGAATACATGAACCAAATCTGGGAAGGGCGTCCACTCCCTCCCGAATGGAAAACGTCACTTGTGACGTTCATCCCCAAAGCAGGTAAGGCCGTGAATACGGACAACCTGAGGCCTATATCACTGACCTCGTGTGTGGGCAAACTTATGGAGACGCTGGCACGGGATCGCCTCTCTCCATACCTGGAGGCCAAGGGCTTCTTTGCAGCAACCATGTTCGGGTTTCGCCCGCATATGTCCGCGCAGGACATCCTCCTCCAGCTACACAGAGACGTAATACAACCCACAGCTATGCAACGTAATGACAAAGCCATCCTCGCCCTTGATCTGAAGGGGGCTTTTGACAATGTTAAACACAGTAGCATCCTGGCCAACTTGAGCTCAACCAATTGCGGAGCTAGGGCCTACGCGTATGTAAGAGATTTCCTCTCTAAACGCCAGGCCTTTCTTCAGATTGAGGACGAGGAGTATGGCCCTTACGTCATGGGAACACGGGGAACCCCTCAGGGAGCGGTACTATCACCACTTCTGTTCAACATAGCTATGATGCGCCTCCCAAGCCAACTGGCACGGGTGGAAGGAATTCAACATGCATTATATGCAGATGACATTACTATCTGGACCACCGACGGGAGCCTTGGGGAAATGGAGGAGCGCCTTCAGCGGGCCGCTTCCATAGTCGATGCGTATGCTATCGATTGTGGGCTCCAATGTGCTCCAGCCAAATCAGAACTTCTGCATGTTAGAACGAACCCAAAGGATAACACAGCAATACACATCTCTTTGTCGGGAGGTCCTATCAGAGAGGTAGAGGAGCTCCGGATTCTGGGCCTGTTCATTCACCACAGACTCAGACCGGACTCCACTATTGCAAAACTCAAGAAGGTAGGCGAACAGGTAGGGCGCATGATTCACCGCGTCTCCAACAAGCGGGGCGGTCTGCGGGGCAGGGACGCGCTGCGGCTCGTCCATGCTTTCGTGACTAGCCGGATCCTCTACGCCGTGCCATACCTTCGCACTACTAAGCAACACGATGAGCGAATAGACGCCATCATCCGCAAGGCAACTAAGCGAGCCCTGGATCTCCCGGTGGCTACCTCTAATACAAAACTCAAGGCTTTGGGGGTGCTCAACTCCTACCAGGAGCTGCGGGAGGCCCACCTCGTAAACCAGTATACGCGGCTCATGCAGACGGCACCCGGGCGTCGCCTGCTTAGCCGCTTACGTATCCAACATGACTGCACTCCAGAGGAGTCGAGTCGTATCCCAGATCTGTGGCGCGATATCCTCTGGGTATCTCCGCTACCCCGTAACATGGACACCGACACGCACGAAAGCAGACGACAAGCGCGGGCTCGGGCGCTTGAGGGGCGGTACGGCTCCCGACCCGGTGTATATTATGTAGACATTGCAGGGCCGTCGCCAACGGGATTTTACACGGCCGCTGTTGTTCACCAGGAAATGCACGTTGATGGACTCTCCTTCCGAGCACAAAATTCAGCGCGAGCCGAGGAAGTAGCGATAGCGCTTGCTGCCGCGGACCCGAATTCAAGGATGATCATAACTGACTCCCGAAAAGCGTGTGTTCATTACTTAGAAGGGGAGATCTCCCCTTTAGCGAGTCGAATTCTAAGGCGGACTGCCACAGCTCCAACGTCAAAGAAAATAATTTGGGCTCCTGGCCACCAGGGCTTACGAGGTAACGAAACCGCTGACGCGGCTGCCCGAGCGCTTACTCACCGGGCTCCTCATCAAAGCTCTTCTGACTCGGAGACAAACCAGCCGCTTCTGCGGTTCAAAGAAATCATAACGTATTATAGCGACAACCACCGCCTTTTCCCGGCTCCTGCAAAGGGGCTGAGTAAGGCGGAGGAGCGAACTTTAAGGCGCCTGCAAACAGGTACTCTACTCTGTCCTGCAATCTTAAAACATTATGATCCTAACACGGATGGGCGATGCCCGCACTGTGGAGAGACTTGTGATGTCTTCCACATGGTGTGGGCATGTACTCGAAATCCTCACCTCCCCCCTTCCCCTACCCCTTCCCGAGAGGCATGGGAGACTGCCCTCCTCAACTGCTCCACACTGGAGTCTCAACGGGCTCTGGTGAAACGGGCGCGAGACGGGGCCTCGTCATGCGGTGTCCCGGACTAGGGACGCCGACCATGTAGCGGGGCCACTCTGTGGCTCCCAAACTCCAATTAACCAATAAACGTTTCCACCACCACCACCGTCTAATGTGCGCCGCAGCGAGACGGCAACACCATCGCCAAGGTCGGTTTGTGAAATGACGTCGGTTGCAGCATATAAGGCGGAATATTGTATAGGAAATAAAATTTTCAACCCCACTGCATAGAAGCTATCCTGGTGCCTATTTCACCCTTGTTTGAACTGTGCATGAAAGAACTGCAACAGGCTGCTTTGTCTGACACATATACTATCACATATCATGCAGGGATTGTTTGAACCGGTTTTTTTCGGTTTGAACCGAAAAACACCTGTTAACGTACGCCGAAAGCATTTTAAAATGTTTGGTTTAAACCGAAAAAGGTCAGTATCTTTTTACACCGCGAATTCTGGATGACGGGAGAAAATTACAACAGTGTTCTGTTCAATCCAGGGCTATGATGGGAGACAAGGGGATCGTTGGTTTAAGTACAGCGGTTGAGGGTTTTGAGGCATTGTTCATGACCTCACGAAAGGAGAAATAATGGCAGCCGTGCTTCCTGACCCTCATAAACATGTCAAGCGTCCGAGGAGGGGCGCCTGTGGAAAGGCAGGCACTTCGAGGGGCGAATGACAGACCAGAGCATTTGCAGCGCAACTGCTTCCAGGAAATCGGGAAGACCAAAGCCCGCCAGTTTCTTGCCATGTGACACTTATCAAATACAAGCCGAGAGAAGCGCATTTGTGCTTTAAGTGATTTGCTTTATGCAAAAAAATTGATCGTAATAAATAGTATTTCAGTTACTCCTTCGTCTACAGTGCGAATTTATGTTTTAGCAAGCGTTTTGTCATAACGCTAATTTTCATCTTGCGATAGCATTTTCTTCCGGAAGCTTAGCTGTATATATGACCGAATGTACATTAAATAAAAGTGAATAAAACAACATGCAAGAAAAAAAAAGACAAAAGGAATTCTATGTCATTTTTAACTGTACACAGATGCATGTTATCTCACCGAAAGTAACCGATATTTCTTCAGCAAAAAATACTATTCACTGAAAAAAACAAAAAAAAAAAAACACGGAAGTCGTGCTTGCGAATAAGCACCGAAAAAAGTCAGCCGAATTCTCAGAAAATAAAGACCGAAAACTCCAACCCCTGCATATATGCTACAAGGGATATCTACCGATACACTTATAGCATATACGAGATACCCACATATTTCCAGCTACAGAAGAAGGGCTAGCATTCACACGTGTGTCGCAAACATATTTCCGCTCTGAGGCAACCCCAGAATCGGACGCAGAGATGAAGCAATGCTCCTTAATGTTATAGTCTCTCAACAAGCAGAAAGGGCTTTAAACCACTACAAGATGGAGACAAAGGCAGGCTAACAAAGCAGTTCTTTAACGGAGTACTTATTATGCCTTCTTCAAGAGTGTCGTCCTTAGGCCTGACCGTCTGCCTTCTTATACATAAGGCACGTGCAGTTCTGAAGGACGTGTCTACGTTTTTTTTTTTTCTATACATGCATAAGTGGCGGGAGGTCGCCTGGGTCGAAAACGCACAATCAAAAGCGCGGGCCTTCATTTAAACGCACGCGATATCGCCATTGGTAGGCGAAATTTATTAGCTCCGTCTCTCAGCTTGACAGATACATCATCATCATCATCATCATCAGCCTGACTATACCCACTGCAGGGCGCAGGCCTCTCCCATATTTCTCCAATTAGCCCGGTTCTGTGCTAGCTGCTTCCACTTGACCCCTGCGAACTTCTTAACCTCATCCGCCCACCTAATTTTCTGCCGCCCCCTGCTACGCTTTCCTTCCCTTGGAATAAAGTTTGTTACCCTAAGCGACCATCGGTTATCCTCTCTTCGCACTACATGTCCTGCCAATGTCTATTTCTTCTTCTTAATTTCCACTAGAATGTCGGTAACCTGAGTTATTTCTCTGACCCACTCTGCACGCTTCCTATCTCTTAATGTTACCCCTACCAGTTTTCGTTCCATAGCCCTCTGCGTTGTCCTCAACTTGAGTAGAACTCTCTTGGTTAGCCTCCACGTTTCAGCCCCATTCGTGAGTAAGGGTAAGATGCAACTGTTGTATATTTTCCTCTTGAGACTGCGTAAAAATCATAAAGCGTGAGACCCGAAGCTGGCGGTACAAAAACAAAAGCGGGCAGAGAGCAAGCTAGACAGGGACTTTGTGACGCCAAATCCTGCATGCTATACTGCTGCGCAGAAAGGGAGTTTAAAAGCGTTGCGCAAGACTCACAGTTCCAGATCTTTCTCGTACGCAGACACAGCACTGGTCCTTTCTGGAGAGTGGACATTGAGCCCCATTGCAGTCTCTGTAGGAAGACACAGAAGAAGGCTCATTAAGTTTGCACAATAAAATGTGGCATTCCCTTTCATTTTTCTTCGGCAACACTCCTATTTTTTCTGGCGCATTAAGCACTGAAGGCAGGATGCTGACAGCCAAAGAAGCAAGTGAAAGTTCTGAGTAGCAGCCTGAAGCTCCATACATCACGTAAAGATTTGAAGATTCCTCCCTTTTTTCTATTTCACAAAGCGAGGCATATTAAGAATACCCTCGCGCAGTGGTTTGTGTTGGTTTGGTTTGTGGTGTTCAACGTACCAAAGCAACTCAGGCTATGAGAGACGCCGTAGTGGAGGACTCCGGAAATTTTGACCACCTCGAGTTCTTTACCGTGCACAGACATCGCACAGCACACGGGCGCTTTGCTTTTCGCCTCCATCGAAAAACGGCCGCCGAGGCCGGGATTCGATCCCGCGTCCTTGGAACAGTAATCGAGCGCCGTAACCACTGCGCCATCCCGGCGAGGTCCTCGCGCAGTGGTGGTCCTTGTTTAATACCAGAGAGCTAAAGATGGGCACTTACGTTCCCCGCTTCTTTGAATGAGCGATTCCATATTTTTTTCCCCTTGCGTCGACACTAGGAGTGCACAAGCCCCATGTGCGCTCATTTTTTGGGAGACAAACTTGTGGCGTTAGTACCCGCATGCGTGCACGTGTGCGAGTGAGGGCGAGCTGTTTGCATGTGTTGAAGAATTGGTGCGAGCAGTCTCCTCAGAAATGAATCCGGATTCGGTGATTTGTGGGAATGTAGAAAACTTGACAAGCTGAATAAATGGTGACAAGTTACAAATAGCTTGTCATGACAGCACGTATAAACACACAAAAATGCTGCGAGTTATCAGGAGTAAGCAACAATAAATATTAAGGGCGAAAGTTAGGCTCATAAGTTGGTAGAAGAATCTTGTACGAATACTGCAGGATTGATGCTTGCTAGATAATTTGTAATTTTCTAGTGAGACCAGGAAAGAACAATCTCTATTTTCGTGTTGCCGATATTCTTTCGCTGATACAAAGCAACATCTCGAGGGCATATGAAGAGCGAACTATGCAATTTCTTACAGACTTCCTCCATGCGAGGAGTGTTGAAGCATCTTAGTTAGGAGTAGAGATGAGCTCCAGTTTTTTTTTCGCTTACATTTTCTGTGCTGATGCTAACAATAGAATCGTAGCGTACTTATTCGAATATAAGTTTTTCAGTCATTTAAGCAAACTGCTAAGCTAACAAACGAAAATAAAGTGATGCGCTATGGGTTGAAAGGAAAGAAGGTGAATCTACAAAGCGAACACTACTTTACGATCATCTGATGAATATTCGCATTTAACTCAAGTGATCTTTCGTTCGCCAGCATCGTGGACATTACCGAGTTGCCCCATCTTACAGGCGCTCGTTCGTGCCATATGATGGCACTTCATGGTCTTCTACAGCACGCTCACGGCCCTTGCTAAGTTGAAAGCGCTTTTTTTTTGTCGCCATCTTTTGTCTTCAAAAATGTACTATCGCTTTGGACCAGCCGTTCCCTCGCCGCGTTAAAAGATAAACCTTCTGCGTCAAGACCAGTGCGCTAGGCACTGCCTTGTGGAGCGAAGCCCGCTACAACTCCGCCACTACGTATACTGCCACAGCTGTACTGATAAACGATGTGGCGATGGCAGAACAGCTTCTTAGCATGTAACCCAGTCTTCGAAATTTAAATCTGGATTTCGTATTGCTAACACGATGAGCTTCAATTCAAATAAGTTCGGCAATTTGTTGCTAGAGTTAAGCGAAGATGCAGCAATTATTCTCGCTATATATGCAAAAAATGCCACCAAATTAGGTACAGATACCAGATTGCATTCGCTCCTCTCAATGTTATTCTAGTTTAAACGAAAATGTGCTGTTATTCGGCAATTGCATTTAACACCCTCTTATAGCCATCAATGGAGAGTAAATTATTAGAACATGGTGCACAAGCGTTTCATAGCAGTGAATTCTAAAAGGCTTGTTCTGTGCATTAAATGGGTACTGACACCAAATCGCAAACCGATGGAAAGCTTGTCATGTGCTTCATTTGTGTGTGAAGAACAAGTTGACGACAGCTGTTGGCGGATAACAACAACATGTTTCCAGTAGTTCGTGTTGGTGCGGCGGGACAGGATAGCTGACACAAAATAAACATTATGTTTGCGGACGCAGCTGGCCAGCTGTTTCCGCAGTGTGATTTCGCCATCACTGTAAAAAGAGCAGACGACGCGCCTACTCATTGTCGTCAGAAGTTGTTGGTTCACATGATATTTCAATATAATGTCTTCTGTTCGTTTTTTACGGCAAGTAAAAATATGGCAACTACGAACCTAAACCGAAACTGCTTAATACCAATAATACGATAATAAATTATGAAATGCTATGTCGTGCTTCTAGCGCCGAGCCATGCTTACAGAATCGCTACGCACTATTTCCAAAAATGTACAAGAGAAAAATTCGTGTCCCCCCTCCCCCCACCCCCCTTTAAAGCTATTTGCTCATTTAAGATGCCCAGAACCAATCGAAATAAAAGTTAGGTTCCAGCATGCATATTTAGATGAAACGTTTCCTACAAAATACCTTCAAAACTGGTGCACGCGTGCCATGTCTGCATAAAGTAACCGAGCAGCCCCGCCGGCTCGCGGAGCAGGCGCGGGCCGAGGGACGGCGATACCATTGCCATCGCTGGCCGCTTCTCACCGGCGGCGAGTGTAAGACGTAAGCATGCTTTCTTGCTGTCCTTCTCTGGATGATAAAAATTAAGATAGTATACGAAGGACGCTCCGCATGCATAACTCGCTTAATTCTCTTTGTTGGCTGGTGCTGTGTTCGACAGAATGCATTCATGCACAATGCTTCGGCAGTTGCAGCGATTGGGCACATACTTGCTTTTCTGGTTGTTTGGAGTGTCGGGAAAGTAAGGTGGGGAATGGATTTTCGAAAACTCTATGCGCTTTTTCCTGCGGTTCCTACTCGTTTGTTGTGGTCACGACGGTCTTTTGCTGTGACGCTAGGTAAAGCAAGAGGAGAGAAAAATAAGCAAAGCTTTTCACCTCTTTCAAGTGCCCCTCTTGCTACATACTGTATTTCGCGCCATGTGGTAACATACAAAAAGACAACTGCGCCGGTAATTACATCCATGCGTTAACTTGCGGCCAATTTTTGGTTTGGTTTGTAAGGTTTAACGTCCTATAGCAACTCTATGAGAGACGCCGTATTGGAGGACTCCGGAAATTTTGACCGCCTGGGGTTATTTAACGTGCAATGACATCGCACAGCATACGGGCACCTTGCTTGTTGCCCCCACCGAAAAACGCCAGCTGCAGCCGGGATTTGATCCCGCATTCATGGGCACAGGGTCGAGCGCCCAAACCATTGCGCCGCACCGGCGGGGCCCAATTTTTCGTTTGATGATGAGCGAACTGCATGAAAAAATGTCATTCTTACACCTCGAACATACGGCCCTCATTTTCTCTATTAGTGCAGCCGTTTTTGTTTTTCCTTTTATTTTTTACGGCAGCACAATGGGACCAACCAAAGTGCAGTATGTTCTGGAAATGAACAGAAAACCGGACACGGGGCATTAGACTGCGAACTAGTTTTGTGTTACTCGCCATTACCGAGATACTTGGTTGGTAATTTAGTGCCCGCTGGCAGAGTGGTGCCGTAGGTAACTGAATAAATAAGATGTCGAAATGGAACCTTCAAGTGCAACGAAACATCACATTCGCAAAGCTAGAACTCCCAGCCCCTGCTGAAGTCCCTGGTCACAACAGGGTGAGGATTTAGCGGGAGGTCAAATGCAAGTAGAGCAATTTCTTTGTATGCACTCTTCGTAGTAGCGAGGCTCTCGTGGGAGATCATATGCTAGGGAGAATTCACAGCACTCATTCGTTACTGCAAAATATTTTTAACGCTGTTGCAATCTGTGCTCAAATTTACGGCATTCAGTTTGGCGTTAGAATCGCGAAAGCCGTTGCGCCGCAAATGCGACGCTGGCGGATTTGCCTCATTACAAAGACATGAATAGCCGCACTTAAAAATACGTAAGGCACTCATTTTTGTTTCTCTTTAGCTCAACGAAACGCCACAATCAATGACTATAAGAATCCCGGGAAAAATCGCACTGAGTTTTAGATATCCGTACCCTATCTCACTGTGCAAACATTCCAAACAGGAAAGAAGCATTTATTTTCAAAATCGTTGCATCTACAAGAGCTCCGTATTAGGATTCGGCGCGCAAGGTGTTCTAACGAAGAGCGCAGCTTCACGGTGCCAGCCAAAAATGAGCGCTGAGTGAGGTTTGCTGCGCGCAGCACCCTCCATGCACAGCGCTCAAAAGGCCCGAAATCGGACGCCACAATTGTTCCCCGCTTACATTTTATCATCCCAAGAAAGATAACGAGGGAGCACGCTTACGTCAGCCAGCTGACACACGCAGCCGGGGGGCAGCGGCCACGGCGAGCGCCACGCCACTGATCGGCTACGCGGCTGCTGGGCCAGCCGGCTGGGCTGCTCGATTACTTTTGGCAAAGATGGCACTAGATAAATCGACGGCTTTATTGCACTCCCAAGCATGATTCATGCTAAAAACGAACAAACAGATAAAGTGAATTAATCTATACCGTGATTTGTTACATAATCCCGATTATATGAGTGAGAACTGTCACGGAAAATGCGAAAGCTGCGAAATCCAACCTCTAAATGTTTTCCCTTGTTTGCCTCGTTTATCAACTCATGTGCTGTTTATCGTCATGCGCTGTGCTGGGCTGTCACGTGCTCGTCTAGCGCCTAATTGGCCAGAGGAATGTAGCATCGCAAGAAATTTAAGTTCTTACTTTTCTCTCCTCTTGATGATGAAAGAGATTGTAATGCCCAGTGATCGAAAACCTGTGAAATTGATGTGCCCGAGGACAAGCGGAAGGGTGATTCACTCAAAAAACATCACCTACCACAAATCAAAATCCGCTATTTAAGAAAAAAAAAAGACTTTACGACACTTTTTTTAATACACATTTTTTATGAGTCAAGTAATGATTTGTTGGCTAGGTTTTATCCAGATGGGATCTTTTTTTTTCCGCGTTCCTACATAAAGTCTCACCGCATATTGTGGCCAGTGCGCACTTCGAAAGCGCAGGGAACAGGTTGACGTGTTCGTTGTTCGCAAGTCTGCCCAGTTCTTCAACAAGCCGATCGCCCTGCTCGTTGATGATGGGCAGGAAGTTTTCGAGCACCCGGAAGTGGAAAGCGGGCGTGAGCAGCTTGCGGTGTGATCGCCAGCGCTCTCCAGAGCTGCGCAGTAACACCGCGTAAAATCATTCGCGCTCTTAAGGTACAAAAAAAAAATTGTGGGTCTCCTGCTTTCGACGCGTGCTGAAAGCAGTGCACAGGGCACTTGCACTGCGAACACAAGAAAATAAAAATGATAATCAGTCCGCTAAGGCTAAGTGAAAACTTCTAACCATGTGCTACAATTTTTCGCAGTTTGCAGTGAATAGATGCCGAAGACAACAAGATCAAGTTTTTTTCTCTGTAAAAGTTGACTTTACAGCTGTTTTTAGTTATGTTTATATGTCTGAGACAGCAAAAGATGCCTTTATTGCTGACAAATCCTATTAGAAATTGCCCCACTCTGTTAAAACTTATGACGCCGGCAGTGAAAAAAAAAACTCGCGATCATATAGTTTCGAAGTCAACTACACAGTGTTTCAACCTCCGTGATCCGCCTGCAGTAGATTACATCGGTGCCCCGCCGTTTACCTGTGATATTGGCTAGATATTTATTCCTCAGCCTATCTAACTAACGACAGCTCCGTTTTTTAGTGAAAGTAGTGCCTCCATTGTTAAACTATGGCAATCAATTTTAAGGGGTCAACTGAAATCCCTCCTCAGAATTTCATTAAAATGAACCACGGATCACCTTAGTTTCTTGCTATACGTGAGCATAGATGACCGAAAGGTTACGACTAGTTTGAGGGTGGTGTTTGTTTTTAATTTCGGCCTGGAACAGTACACAGGAGCGCAACTTGATGGGTATTCCACCCGCCTCTATGACGTACAACAAAACGAATACTACTGCTTAAGTTTTACATTCGATGTGTAGTTTACACCTAGCTTAAGGAGCTCGCTACTTCGTTGCGCTATTTACTAACACAGTATGCGACTCACATGGCTCAAGTTATCCCACCATTCGTAGTACTTATCATTCATAGTGTATACTAAGCCTTGATTTGAACTTTGTAGGGTGTTTTTGCTTGAAATGCATCATTTTGCAGTGTGCCTGCATTTTGTATGTATGGAAACTTTCAGTTGTAGAACCCCCAGAGAAAAATTGGCCTCTGCACGCCATTTGTATCGTAGTTTTTGGCATATATAGATATAACAGTAGCCCATAGTTTAGCCAGTGTAAACGATGGAAAGGTAATTGATTTTACTGCCAAGATTAGCAAACGAAAATCGCATACATTTTGAACTATCGTGTAAAATGCACTAAGCACTCCAGGTTGTAATTTTTGGCAGCGCAAGCTTTTAAAAATGTTTCATTTACAGAGGAAAAATGTTTTTCAGCCGTGGTTAAGAAGCTGGCGATACTGATCCATAATGTTGAACCTCAACATCGGTTGCCGGGGAAGTTATTTTTGTAGCTTTTACGTCGATAACTTCTGAAAAATGTGTTAAATAAGGAGTGTGTCACTCACCTAGTAAGAAGACCTCCCGATCCCAGCCATGGGTGCAAGTTATTGTAGATAACGGACTTCTTCAAGTTCGATGCGCTAGAGAGCAGTGGCTGCGGTTGAAGTCTACATTATTGTAAGCGGCATACTTTTCAACAAGTCAGTTTAAAACACTATTTCCATGTGACTCATAAAATTACTCACATAGCTGCGAAGTAATATAGTTAGAGGATGAATTATAAGTCCTGTTTACATAAAAAGGACGCAATTGCAACAATACCGACATCAGCTACAGGTCTCAAGCACTGCCATTGGAGGCATAGCCTGTTATAATATCGACATTTATGTGACGTTAAACAAGAGATATACCTAATAGTGTCAAGTTATTTCTAATGCTGCATTGCGCTGGATTTTATGGCACGTAAGCAGCTAAGGCTACCATTCGCCTAAAACGAGGCTGAAGTGATATACAACAAATAGTGCCAAGGCATTATCGGCGCGTTTGTCGGCGTGATTGGTAGGTTTCGGCGAATAAATTATAAGCAGAACAAAGTGTGGAGGGTCTTAACTCAATCTCATCAGATGTAGTTTCAGAGACGTTTTGTTGGTTTGTACAGAAATAATTCCAGGGTGCTGTGCCCAAAACGTTCCAGTCCACAATCATTTCGCAGCAGTAAAAATTTTATACTTTATTTTTATAGCTATTACGCATTGCATTTTCATCGAGAAACTACCCGGCTATTTTCTGTAGTCTTTGAAATTAGTGTCAGTTCCACGCATTTTTCAGCATTTCATCATCTTTCGGCGCCAACTGTCTCCATTTAAATAGTATTGGCTCCTAGCACTTTTTTAACGTCGCCAGGACGTTTGGACTAAGTATAAGAATAAAAAAAAAGAACAATAGGCATTCAACAAATTTGCGATTTCAATTTTGTAAGCAGTAATAATGACAACTGCACATTAATAAACATATTTTGTTTTTGTTTACTGTTAATTCATATACGCTATTCCTTTACAGGTATGGGCTTACCTCTGCTGTTTCAGCCCTGCAGAGGAAGACGACAGGTTCGAGGCCTGCGTATATCTTGAAGATGCCCGTCGACCGATGGATTTCGCTCAGTCCTCGGATCCATTGGAAGAACTCTGTGGCAGTAACAGACGAGACACCTGGCGGCTTGGTTGTAATCGAGAAACACCGATCAAAATCTTACCGGAACGCTGCCCTTTGATAATATGCTCGTGCTCATGACAGGGTTACAGAGCCCCCTGAGAAGTGATAATCCAAAGACCACGCAGAAATAAAGAGCGACCTGTTTTACTGCGTTAAGCACCTTTTCCACGAATTTTTAGCGATAGATTAGCAATATCTGCAGACAGATTATAAATCGATGCAATATCAACCATGACATTTTTTTACGAAACTGCTTTTGTAGACACTCTTCCTGCAACAAATGAATTGAATATGGTGTAGGTAGTACTTGATCTTTGAAAGGCTTAGCTTTCCGTAAAAGCCATATCGTAAGGATAGGAAGCGAATACGCGCAACAGTTTGTGCATGTTTGTGGTATTTTGTGCAGCGTCCTGTGGCGTTTTGATGAGAGTTTTAATAGTACGAAACGCGACCACCGATGGGCACTGTCTATGCCTTATTCTGGGCTGCTACTTAGCTTTTATATCGAATAGAGGTATATTGCATGGACTGACGTACTGTTTACACGAAATAAACTAGGAATAAGTTCAAGCTTGGGCCTTATTTTCTTATATTTTTGGTTTGGTTTGGAGGGTGGAGCTTAACGTCTCAAAGCGACTCAGGCTATGAGGAAGGCGGTAATGTATGGTTATGAAATTTTCGACCACCTCCGGCTCTCTATCACACACTCGCATTGCACAGTGCACGTGTATCTCTCTTTTCGCCTCCATCGAAAAGGAGCTACCATGACCAGGATTTAACTATCCTCCTTAGAATCAGCAGTGAAGCGCCTCGGCCAATCGGCCAACTCGACAGGAGCATTTTTATTTTCTTTTCTCTAGCTTCCGTTTAATCGCGACCCATAACGGCTAGTGCTTAGTGTTAAGAGTTATACATAGGCCCAGAAATATGCACTGAGCACGAATTCGAATACTCAAACGTGACCCTGTCCCATCATTACACACGGTTTAACGAGGTAATACGTCATCTATGTATTTTTTCGTAGAAGGATGGATACCGGCCGGCAGCAATGCAACTCGATCCATAGCAGAGAATCTATTTTGAACAGGTGAAGGTTATGGCATAGGTAATGAAAAGAAGCATGCCGTCGGTGCAAAAGTGCAACGCTGACTCACCAACTGTGCTACCTACTCGGCGTGGATTTGTGGACACGGAGTGGAAGAAGTAGCGAGGTGTGAAGAGCAGCGGCCACCGCCCTCCCGGTCCGGGAATGTTTCGGAGCGCCAGGTAGAGTCGCTGCTGAGACCACCACCATAGGATCAACTTGCAAGCGCCGAACGCGGCTAACGCGGCACCAAATACTCTGCACGAGCTCCATAGCCAAAGCCAGTGGGCTGGGACAGATGCCATCGAGCTCAGCCTATGATTCTAGAAGGTCGGCAGTCCAGGCTTCTTCGTCACAGTTTCGTTGATCAGAAAGAGGACAGGAAAAGCGAGGGTTATAGACGGCTGCTGTCATTGCAGACGCTGTGCAAGGAAGGTCCAGCTTAGAAATCAGTTTCGAACTATCTCAGAAATATGCATGCCTCCCCCTCCCTTTCTCTAGCTTGCGTCTCGGCGACGAAAGGTCATATGCCAAACAGAATTCTTCTTACTGGCTCTCTTTGTTTGACGTTCTTTGCGCCCGGCATGGCCATAACTTGTTCTGCGCCGGAAAATATCGGATCATGAAGCAAGGCGTCCCAAGGGTAAACACAATACTAGTGCGAAGAGTAGACGTCGGGGCGTGGGCTTTCCTTACGCTTCTGCAGCTTGCTTCGTCTTTGGCGGCATTAGCTTGCTTTTTGTCCGATTCACAGAACGCTCTAACTTTACGAAAATGGAATTCTCTCTCTAATGGTCGGGCTGCGGCCTAGGTTTCGAAAGCATGCTGAAGTGACTGAACAGAAAAGTTAGAGGTGGAAGCTCCTTTCTTTTTCTCTGATGAATTCGCTGTTGCTGGTCACAGCAGCGTGGCACGATTTATCTTTTCCCCGTCGTCGCGTGGCGTGTCAAAAGATGAAGGTACGTGAGCGACCACATCGCTGTCGGAGGAAACGGGCGCAGACACTGTGTACAGAAGCTCCTACAAGTGCTCACACGCGCGCCTCGCAAACACGGCCGGCGGTGTTTGTCCTTCAGTGAGTGGGGAATGGGAATGTTTGCACACACAGACAGAGGATATTTTCCGTCGACCAGACTGTTTCCGTATTTCCGTAGGACGAAAACTCAAGCGCACGTACGCAGCTCTGTGCTCAGCGAGGAGCAAATCATATTTTATCCGAAGAGAGCTCATCACTAAAAACTTTTTTGCCATGCTTAGTCGTAGAAGACATCCACACGATACGCTACTACAAAGGACACCTACAATCATGGCGATATAGCATAGTGGTTTGATTTGGTTTATGGGGTTTAACGTCCCAATGCGACTCAGGCTATGAAAGACGCCACAGTGGAGGGCTCCAGAAATTTCGACTACCTGGGCCTCTATGACGTGCACTGACATCGCACAGCATGTTTTTCGCCTCCATCAAAAAGCGGCCTCCGCGGCCGGGATTCAATCCCGCAACCTTGGACAGAGTAGTTGAGCGCCCTAACCACTGCACCACCATGGCAAGGCAATAGAGCGTAACGTTTAGGCAATTAACTGCAGTTAAAGGAGTATAGACACCAATTTTTTAATCGTCGGAAGGAACGTGTTTGCTTTACTGGTTATGCAGAGATGCTCCCCATGCAATGCCAACCTCTCACTTTACTGTGAAAATATTTTATTTTGATTTGAAATATAAGCCAGGCAAAGACTCCGTTTTTAAAAACTCCATCGACACTGATATCCCTGCAAAAACGTGTACATACTTAAAAAGTATGACGGCATAAAAGAACTGTGACTTAGAGTCAGCAGAGCAAACAGCATGCAGTGACGACACAGGATAGATAACTGTGCATGCATGATTGCGCACCCTGGGAAGGTTGTGCGCTTCTGCTCGCTTGATTCACTTTCACACTGTCTGCGTTGGAGAATGTTACAATTACACACATGGCGTCGATTCCGCGGTCGGCGAGCTTTGCAAGCGCAAAACTTTAGATATTCTTTGTGAGCATTCAGACACCCAGACTGAACTCCCAAAAAGGGGAGCAGAATTTACTCATTTCATTTTAAGCTGGGCTCGTACAAGTTGAACCTGGTGTACATGGAGACTTCCCGATATATACTCTAGCACCGACAGCATGCCTTGCTGAGTTTTCGGCAACGGCGTCTCTCACTGGCGCGACGGGAGACGAATTGCGCTGTTACCCGCCTGCCCTAGTCGTCACTATACTCGGGGACAACTTTCTGTGGCAATGTGGTGGAAGCTACGGAGCCGAAACGCACCAGCTCACTCCGCACAAGCATATAGTGCCTCCAGAAATTTCTCAGTGGATGCTGTGGAATCTTAAACCATGACGAAACTATTAAGCTTATTATTGTATCAGGCTTAAACTACAGTACTAGCCAGTACAGCGGGAGTTTAATAGACAGCGTTCATGTCGATGGCTGCGCGGCCTGTCGACAATCTCGTAAAGCGCAAGAGCGTAGGCGGGGGCCGGGTGGGATGCGTCGGCCGCTCTTCTCCGCCCATTTCTGCTCGCGTTCGTATCGCTCGTCTGCTTTTATCGTATCGTCGTATCGCGTATCGCTCGTTGCCGAAACCGCAGCCGAAGCCAGGCACATGGAACTACATGGCGTAGTAATACAGTTAGGAAAGCCCCGCCCTCGTAGCTTTGGCTCCATTGCCACAGAAAGTTGTCCCCGAGTATAGGCCTAGTCGGTTTCACATCGAGTCGACAGTGGACGGCGCTTAGGGACGGGCTAATGTATATTAAACGTTAGACTTTCGCTCCGCTTTACATGGAAGCCGTCCCATAATAATATACATCCATGATATGCACGACGTCTTCAGCAGCGGAGCTAGCAGAGCAGAACTGCAAACTGGGCGATTCGGTAGCTAGCAACGTCAGGCGAGTCTCATCGGGCAGCGGCAGCAAAGTAGCTGCAAAAACTGCAAAAAAACAACAACGTATTTTTGCTGTTCTTGCTGTCCTGCACTCAGCCTCAAGATGTCGGGAGTATTGTGACGCCGCCGGGCCCTAGAATTATTGTGCAGAAATTATGCTAAATGAACGGCCTACGCGCATATGCGGCAAGCGCACGCGGCACAGCATGAGTGTGTTTCCTCAATGACACCGTCCGGTAGCTTCCGACTGAGCAGATACACATTTTAGGTAGCACGTTTTAGATAAACTCAATATTTAAAATGCTGACAGATGCCTATAGAGCAGAAATATGAAGTTCGCGGGTGCCGCAACATTGAGACAAAGAAATTATGCCGCATCGCTATACGAAAACAAAGGACACGCACTACGGTAATGGATGCACTAGCCATGCGAAAGCACTCCCTAATGCGGGCAGGATTGTAAGTCCGCCTAATACAGGCATTTATTGAGGGGAAGTGCGCGTGCGCGTTGATAGTCGGAGGCGTGCAATTTAGCGCTTTTCCAGAGGAGCCCGACGTCCCCTCCTTCCAGTAATATATGCGTCCCGATTAAAAAAAAAAAAGAAAAAAAAAACGCGCTCGCAACTTTTAAATTGCCTTTGCGAAATAAAGGAACTGAGAATTCAAACACCTAAGGCGTAAGTCGCTGCCGAAATATACATTTATTGGCATGCTGTCTTTTGCAGTGCTTTGGTATCTTGCTTTGGATATACACAGTCTGTTATGCTGGCTGCGCCGGAGTGACCCTGCAGTACTCTCACTGCTGCTCCCAGGGCGGCGCTGGTTTGCTAGGTGATCGCGGCAGCTCCTAGCGAATTCCCGTTGATTACACAAGGAGTTTTTATGAACATAAATAAACGGCGATTCACGACAGAATCCAATAGCGGAGATTATGGCTGCTGTGGCTTTGCATGTCCAGAGCGCCTTCACGACGATGACGCCACATGATTGGACGGCAGCACACAGTCCTGCCTCGTCGCGAGCAATCAGCACGTGAGCCGCGCGGTAGAAGATCACGGTAGGTGATCGCGGGTGGATCGCTCTTTGTGCAGGTGGTGCCATCTAGCGGTTATGTTGAGAACAACCGCCATGATCGTAGGTGCGGTCGCATCCGCCGAACAGGAGAGAATTAGCGCGCATCGATATTACTGCACTTTCGCATTGAAAATTTTTCGTTCTCAAAGTACTTAACAAGCGCTGAAGTGCAGGCTAGTTGGCTGTCATTTGGAACAAACAGCGCGAAGTACGAGGACGAAGATGAGAAGGACACAAACACAGGGCTGACTGTCAACTGATTTTATGTACAGAAGTGTGCCAGCATACATATAAACATATATATATATATATATATATATATATATATATATATATATATATATATATATATATATATATATATATATATATATATATATATATATATATATATATATACACATGGCTTGAAGCGTGACACAAAAAACAGATGCAATGCCCATGCCGAAACCAAAGCCAATTATCTCGTCTTACGCCTTGCGAAGACCGCCAGCGCTTTGTCTGATAACGCAAGGGAAGGAGTGCTAATGCAACGGTCCCCAAGCTCACATGCACTAAGGAACGTAAAATAGAATGCAAACCCCTTTTCGATAAATGCAAATCTTACAAGACAAAATACAGACCTCCTCACAAGGGAGATAATTGAAGCCGAAATAATTTTGGAGTTTGGGGAACGGTGCAGTAGCATTCGTTCCCTTGCGTTATCGGACAAAGAGCTGGCGTTTTTGGCAAGGCGTAAAACGAGATAATTGGCATTTTCTGTTACGCTTCAAGCCATGTATATATATATATATATACAGTGAGCCTTCTGTGGACCTTCTTTCATTTGTACATGCCATCATCATCTTCTTTAATTTGTACATACCATCATCATCGTCCCGCGGCGCCGGCTCCGGCGCGTGCCTGGGTTGATGATCGGATTAAAAACGCTAGACAAGGCTTAGCTGTCCTTGCCGCCACGACCTCGCCGTCTTGACCTAGCCTTCTTCCACAAGCCTTCTTCCACTGGGCGAGAGGGGCGCCAGGGTGCGTAATAAGGTGGCGTAGGCTGAGCCGTCGTCACGGCGTTGATGTGGTTGTAGGGCGATGCCATTTGGGGTGGCGGAACAAAAGGAGGGGGTGATGCTGCGACGTGCGCGTAAGTCGATGCTGGGCGGGATGCAGGAGGGTCGGACGCCATAGGTCGCGTGATTGGTGCCAGCTCATCTTTAATGATGTTGCGGAGACCGGCGTCATTAGAAGGTACGGAAGAATGATCGCACCCGTGTCGACAGAGAGGCTTGAGGGCTTGGAGCTCCTCCCGGATGATGGCTCGAATCAGTGCCCGTAGATCCAGGTCAGCATAGGTCGGGCCAGTAGCAATGCCGGGCTGCAATTGGGAGGACTGCAGCTGGTCGATGCGTTGGCAGGTCGCAATAATGGCGTCAACAGTAGAAGAATTCTGGGCAATCAGGGTATTATAAGCCACAGAATTAATTCCTTTTAAGATGTGGTGTACGCGTTCAGGTTCCGGCATGGTGGGAGTAACACGCCGGCAGAGTGCAAGTATGGCCTCTATGTAAGACGCGTACGACTCATCGGGACCTTGGAGGCGAGAGGCGAGCTTGTTCTTCGCGACCTCAGTCCGAACTGCTGGGTCGGCGAAATATTGGCGGAACTGCTGCTTGAATGTTGTCCAGTTAGTGGTGTGAGGTTCGCGGTTAATAGACCAGGTTCTGGCGACCTCAATGAGGTAGAAAGAAACATTCAAAAATTTTAGAGCATTGTCCCACCGGTTGTAGTTACTGCACCGTTCACAGGTGTCCAGCCAGTCATCGACGTCTTCGTCGCGACGACCAGCGAACAGCGGCGGGTCGCGTTGTCGTGTGGGCACAGTCGGAGGGGGTGGTGCAGCCGAGGTAGAGGGTCCTGCCGATTCGTGGGTGCTCTTGGTAGACATAACGATGGTGGCAGGCGGTAAACAGCGACCGGAACGCAGCTCCAGCGAGAAGCAGGGCACAAAACAGCAAGGGGATCAATTCTCACCTCCACCACTTGTGGAAGAAGGCTAGGTCAAGACGGCGAGGTCGTGGCGGCAAGGACAGCGAAGCCTTGCCTAGCGTTTTTAATCCGATCACCAACCCAGGCACGCGCCGGAGCCGGCGCCGCGGGACGATGATGGTGGTATGTACAAATGAAAGAAGGTCCACAGAAGGCTCACAATACATATATATATATATATATATATATATATATATATATATATATATATATATATATATATATATATATATATATATATATACTTGCACACTTCTGAAATAAAATCAGTTGACAGTCAGCTCTGTGTTTGTGTCCTTTCATCTTCGTCCTCGTCCTTCGCGCTGTTTATTCCAAATGAATGTACTTGACTGAAAGAAAATGAAAGCTTTTCAGCAGCAGTGAAGTCCTGTTCTTAGGCTAGCAGTTCACAATATTACCGTGATGCATTTTTTTAAAGCAGCCCCTCGATTATTTCCCTCATGCGGTCATTGCGTGAAACAGCCTTGCGAGGAAGAGTTAATGAAATAATTGTAAGTAAAGGACTAATGGAAGTAGTGAAAAATTCTGACCTTCAAGTACTCAGTACGGAAAGCCAATGCTTGACGCACCCAATTAAAAATTTAGAGTGGGAAACTGATGAATTAAATCATTGAAAAATAAAAATTGAAAAAGGGGACTTCGAACATTATTTGATCAACCACGCACTGAATACCTTTTTAATGAGGAAGCATTGGCTTTTCATTCTTGGCAATTTGCACCCTTCGAAGCAGCCTTCAAATTTTTATTTTTGAATGAAATAATTCATCAGTACTAACGAACTAAGTCATTGAGAAATAAAACTTTTTGATCAAATAATTTGTAAAAACTTAAATGTTGGAAAAAGGAGGCTTCGAACATTAACTAATCAACAACGGCTGTATATTTTTTTTTATCAGGGAGCACTGCCTTTTCAATCTTAGCAATTCATCAGTACTGATTAACTAATTAATAAAAAAGTAATTATGATGAATTATTTACTTGGAAAATAAACTGGAAAAAAAGGGCGCTCCGAAAATGAACTACTCAACAACGTGCTGTATATATTTTTTTTTAATCAGGAAGCATTGGCTTTTCATTCTTAGCAAAATGACGGTCTCGAAGCACCCTTCTTCCAATTTTTATTTTTCAGTAAACTAATCCATCAGTACTAATTCATTGAAAAATAAAATTTATGATGAATAATTCATTGAAAAATAAAATTTGGAAAATGGGGGTTGCGAACATAACATAAATTGATCAACAACACACAGCATACTTTTTTATTCAGGAAGCATTGCCTTTTCATTTTAGCAATTTGGCCCCTTCGAAGCACCCTTCTTCCAATTTTTATTTTTCTATGAATTATTTCGTCAGTACTGACAAACTAATTCATTAAAAATTAAGAATTGGTGAAGACTTATGTCGTTGAAATATAAATATTGGAAAAAGGGGGTTTCGAAATTTAACTAATCAACAACGCGCTGTGTATTTTTTTAGTCAGGAAGCATTGCCTTTCATTTTTAGCAATTTGACCCCTTCAAAGCACTCTTCCAATTTTTACTTTTCAATGAATTAATTCATCACTACTGATGAACTAATTGACGGAAAAGAAATTTCTGATAAATTAATTAGTTGAAAAATAAGCATTGTAAAAAAGGGGGCTTCGAACATTATTTGATCAACAACGCGCTTTATATTTTTCTAATCAGCATGCATTGCTCTTTCATTCTTAGCAAATTGACCGCCTCGAAGCCCCATTTTCCAATTTTTGTTTTTGAATGAGTTTATCAGTAGTGATGAACTTATTCATTGAAAAATAAAAATTTTAGATGCATTGATATATTATAAAGTAAATTTTGGAAAAAGCTGTCACCGAACATTATTTGATCAACCACGCGCTGTATATTTTTGTATTCAGCAAGCATTGCTTATCCATTCTTAGCAATTTGACCCCCTTGAAGCACTGGCCTTTTTTCCAATTTTTATTTTCTTCGGAGGTGAAACGTGCGTGTTTAGAGTGCTTATTTCCTTCGAGAAAGCATTTCACTTAACCTATAAAACATATATAAGGCAAGAAGTACGCCGCTGAAGAATGCTGAAGGATTGAGGAAATACCGAACTGAAAAATAAAAATTGGAAAAAGGGGCTTCGAACATTAATTGAAAACCACACACTGTATATTTTCTTAATCAACGGTCAACAAAGACCCTCAGCCCAGAATCACTGAATGATTCTACTCATTGTAACGCTGCTATTCATTTGGTCCTATTACATGGTTACATCCTGGCCCGTTAACTAATCAGAAAACACGCCAAGACAGAAATAAAAAAGTGCAACAAAAGGCCAAGGAATGTCAACTCCGTATTTAAGGGTACGGCGCGATAGAACTCATGGCTCCCATTCGCTGGCTATCCTTGTAAATTCTCGTTCACGCACATGCACTTTCATTAACATCGTCATGGCTTATTACGCACACCAGTCATCTACTACAACCACATATTACCACGATACACTTTTTAACAGCGTTTTCATTATTTCCGGCACGCGGTCATTGCGTCATACAGCCTTGCGAGAAAGAGTTAATGCAATAATTGTAAATAATGGAAGTCATGAAAAATTGCGACCTTCAAGTACTCAGGACGAAAAGCCAATGCCTGATTCTCCCAATTAAAAGTTTAGAGTGGGTAACTGATGAATTAATTCGTTTAAAAAATATTTGAAAAGCAGTGACATTAATTGATCAACCACGCATAATATATTTTTTAATCACCAATAATTGGCTTTTCATTTTCAAAGAAATATTTGAAAAGTAGTGCTACGCACATCAATTGATCAACCATGCACTGCATATTTTTTTATTCACCAAGTATTGGCTTTCATTCCCAGCAATTTTTATTTTGGATGGAAGAGGATTTTCCCCATGAGAATCCTATTAAAATATTTTGATATAGGCCCATCAGTTAGCAGCAGGCCTCTGAATATCACATTGAAAAACGCACGTGGTTGTGCCAGCAATTTTATTGCCACTCTGGGCATTAGTTAAGCAGCATCATCTGTGACAGTGAGACACGTCTTGTTATGCTGCTAAGCTTCCGATGAATATGGCTTTTATCTTCACAAGCTCATTACTTTCGATAACAACAAGGTTAAAAAGCATTAGGCGAGGTGTTTTTAAGGCAGAAAAACAGCCCAAGCTCAAGATTTGGCGTACGATGCCAGCGCCGCGCATCCTCTGGTGGCGAGCCGTCGAAGCTCCATGCGCCGCGGGTACTGCCGGCCAGACAGCGGTAGCAGCACGCGCGCGTATGCGTCCTTCAGTCCTAGCGGGGAGTAGGAGGGGATTGGCTGAGAGCGGCGCGCCGGGCGGGCGCTCACTCTGAGGGGATGCCTTTGTACGAAAAGATAAAAAGACTTGATTCAGTCGGTTGTCGATGAAGAATGCTGGCCTCCTTGTCTCTTAGTGAACAGCCTAACGGTTCTTTAAAAAAAAATAAAAGAACGAAACCTGTCCATTCAATTAAAAATGAACTGTCGCTCGCCGGAAAACATTTCTCTTTTGTTCAGAAATGGAACGACGGTTTTACCGAAACACTGAATTATACAGCATGAATGCTTTTCAAACTCGCGGGAGAAGAGCTCGAAACGTCGGCTATTGCCCCACTGGTGCATGGGCGTACTTTATATTAATTTGCAAGAAGGCCACTTCATTTTGAAGTAACTTGCGTCCCAGCTTTGCAAGGGCGTCTACCGTCTGAAAAGAAAATATCTCACTTTTCGTGAGATAAAGAAATGGAAGCCCACGATGAAGCTTACCGCTGTCTTAAAAGTGTTATTAGCTTCCAAACTTTCCTCAGGAAAAGGTGACCTTGTTAGCATCCCTGTCCAATCTTCTGGGAGCGGATACAAATAAACAATGAAGGAATTAAATTTATTTTAAACTTTTTAACATTGTTTCGCATGAACTTGCGCTCTTGAAGCGTGCTAGTCGCGAGCTTTGGCATCACAAACACTAAGTATTGCTTTTGCAGAGCCTGTTGTGTGCCTGTAAACCCATGCTTTCAGAAAACTGATGCCCAGATAAGGAGTGAGGCCAGAAATACATGAGGCTATCTTCTTGAGAGCTGGCTTCTCAACCTAGATTCTATTGCCTAGCCTAGCTTTCTAGGGCTTCAAATTTCCGCTGCCTCACGAAGAAATCAGTGAGTGATATTTCAGTGGATGGATAACGTGTGTCTTTTACCTTCCAGTGCTTTTCAGTGGATAGATATCTCCACACAGGGCGCCGCTGGTTTGCTAGGCGATTGCGGCGGCTCCTTGCGAATGCCCTTTGCCTACACAAGAGTTGCTATGGACATAAATAAACAGCGATCCACGACAAAATTCGACAAGGGAGATTGTGGCTGCTATGGCTTTGCATGTCCAGAGCGCCTTCACGGCGATGGCGCCACATGCTTGGATGGCGGCACACAGACCTGCCGCGTCGGGAGCAATCAGCGCTTGAGCCGCGCGATAGAAGATCACGGTTTGTGATTCCGGGTGGATCGCTTTTTGTGCAGGTGGTGCCATCTAGCGGTTATGTTGAGAACAACCGCCATAATCGTATGTGCGGTCGCATCCGCGGCACAGGAGAGAATTAGCGCAAATCGACATTTCGGTACTTTCGCATTGAAAATTTTCCGTTCTGAAAGTACTTAACAAGCGCTGAAGTGCAGACTAGTTGGTTGTCATTTGGAATAAACAACGCGAAGTACGAGGATGAAGATGAGAAGGGCACAAACACAGCGCTGTCAACTGATTCTATTTCCAGAAGTGTGCAAGTGTATATATACCTGGCTTGAAGCGTGACAGAAAAAACAGATGCAATGCGCATGCCGAAGCCAAAGCCAATTAGCTCGTCCTACTCCTTGCGAAGAACGCCAGCGTTTTGTCCGATAACGCAAGGGAAGGAGTGGTAATGCAACGATCCCCAAGCTCACACGCACTAAGGAACGTAAAATAGAATGCAAACCCCTTTTCGATAAATGTAAATCTTGCAAGAAAAAATACAGACCGCCTCACAAGGGAGATAATTGAAGCCGAAGGAATTTTATAGCTTGGGGACCGTTGGGTTAGCACTCCTTCCCTTGCGTTATCGCACAAAGAGTTGGCGTTTTTGGCTAGGTGTAAAACGGCATAATTGGCTTTGGTTTCGGCATGCGCACTTTCTGCTTCGGTCACGCTTCAAGGCATATTATATATATATATATATATATATATATATATATATATATATATATATATATATATATATATATACTTGCACACCTTTCTAAATAAAATCAGTTGACAGTCCACGCTGTGTTAGTGCCCTTCTCATCTTCGCCCTCGTCCTTAGCACTGTTGTTTATTGCATGTGAAAGTACTTGGCTGAAAGGAAATGGAAACTTTTCAGCGGCAGTGAAGTCCTGTCCTTAGGTTAGCACTTCACAATATTACAGTGCATGCGCTCATTGGGTCAAACAACCTTGTGAGGAAGAGTTAATGAAATAATTGTAAGTAACGGACTAATAGAAGTAATGAAAAATTCGGACCTTCAAGTACTCATTACGAAAAGCCAATGCTTGATGCTCCAAATGAAAAATTAAGAGTGGGAAACTGGTGAATTCATTGAAAAATAAAAATTCAGAAAGGGGGCTTCGAACATTAATTGATCAACCACGCACTGCATACCCTTTTAATCAGGATGCATTGGCTTTTCATTCTTGGAAATTTTCACTCTTCAAAGCAGCCTTCCAATTTTTATTTTTCAATGAATTAATTCATCAGTGCTAACGAACTAAGTCATTGAAAAATAAAAATTTCTGCTGAATTAATTCGTTGAACCTAAATATTGGAAAAAGGGGGCTTCGAACATAACCTAATCAACAACGCGCTGTATATTTTTTTAGTCAGGAAGCACTGGCTTTTCATTCTTAGCAATCCATCAGTACTGATGAACTAATTATTGTAAAAGTAATTATGATGACATAATAACTTGATAAATAAGCATAGGAAAAAAAAAAAAAGGGCGCTTCGAAAATGAACAAATCAACAACGCGCTGTATATTTTTTTTTTGCTCAGGAAGCCTTGGCTTTTCATTCTTAGCAAATTGACCGTCTCGAAGCACCCTTATTCCAATGTTTATTTTTCAGTAAACTAATTCATCACTACTAATTCATTGAAAAAAAAAACATTTAAATTGAATTATTTCGTTGAAAATAAAAATATGAAAAAGAGGGTTTCGATACCAAATTGATCAAGCACGCACAGTATACTTTTTATCCTGGAAGCATTGCCTTATACCATAGATACTATACCGGGTGTCCCAGCTAACTTGAACCAAGGGTTACAAAATAATATATTTGAGGTAGGTCGGTGAAACTAGTTGCATACTATTGTCAGCCTCCTTGTGTACCAAAGGCAATTTTTTGTTTTGCAAATAATTAATTAGCTCATTACATTAATTTTTTTAACTTACTGAATATTCACCTTAAACCAAAAATGTGAATTGGAAAGTTGTAGAGCACCTTCAGAAACCTTCATTCCATTAATTGCGATAAAGAATGTCTCACGTGTATCTTTTTTTCGAGGCTCAAAAGAAAGCCCGCGAAATACAAATAATACCACGTGACTAGCGCATTACAGCGCCACGATTGTGGTGCTCTCAGTCGTAGTTTGAGCGAACCAAATCAACTGCGGCCGTTACCAGATGGTCCCGTTGCAACGGCAGACTGAAATGTTGGCGATCGTTGGAGCGAGCTAGCTCGTTCGTCGCCACTGAGATCTTGGCAAGGCCTGCGTATCCAGCAGCCTAAGTCACGACAGGCGGATGGCGATAAAGTACAAGCAAATGAAGGCGCGAGCGTGAATCTGAGTGAGTCACATGATGTCATCTCACCCCTTTACCCAAGCCTGTGCGCACAGCAAGCTTCAGTGGCTGATACCTTATCGCTCATCTGTTTGTCATGGCGTTCGCTGATGGGAGGGAAGGCGATGCAAAGGCCTTGTTAGCTCGCCGTGCTCGCCGCTACTTGCATTGTCGCGTGGGCCGGCTGTCTGACAGGGCGAAGAAGCCATCGCAGGCATATCGGCCTGCCGCTTTAACGGGGCCGAGGAGACACCCGCAGCTGATTTTGTTCACTAAAATCACCATTGAGAGCACCACAATCGTGGCGTGCGTATGGGCTAGTCACGTGGTTTTATTTGTATTTAGCGGGATTTCTTATGAGCCCGGAAAAAGATATACCTGATGATTTCGTTATCGCAATTTCTGGAATGGGGGTTTCTGAAGGTGCTCTCCAACTTTCCCTTTCGCATTTTTTGTCTAATGTCGATATTTATTGAATGAGGAAAATTAACGTAATTAGCTAATTATTGGAAAACAAAAACTGCCTGTAGTGCGCAAGGAGGCTGGCAGTTGTATGCAAGTAGTTTCACTCACCCACATCAAATATATTATTTTATAACCCGTGGTTCAAGTTAGCTGGGACACCTGGTATATATATATATATATATATATATATATGTATGTATGTTGTTACGAGGTTTATTTACACAGATTTAAGGATGCGCTGGAGATTAGGACACCAGAGCGGACAGACCCAGCTTCCTCTTCACCTTCTGCTTATCCCGCCAAACCTCATCTCCCTCCAATACTGGACTGCGGGAAGTGCGTGACACTGCCCCCTTCGCAGACGATGCCCGCCGGGCGAGTCAAGGGTCGTGACGTTGATAGAAGGGCTTCATGCGGGCCACGTGGACTACTTGAGTCTTCCGAGAACGACGACCTTGGGTGGTCAGGCGAGAGACTACAAAGTTTACTGCGCTGAGGCGTTCCAGTACAATGAAAGGACCAGTATAATGGTGCAACAGTTTCTGGGATAAACCACGCTTTCGCAACGGCGTCCATAGCCACACCAGGGCATAACTGACATAGTGATCACGCTTGTCGTAGCGTTGCTTGTAGCGTTCCTGGGAGGCTAGAGTGCGAAGTCTAGCGAGTCGACGAGCTTCTTCGGCCAAATAGAGTATGCGCTACTGAAGATTCAGCAGGGAGTGAGAAAAGCAAAAACGTGTCCTGAGTACTTCGTGGAGGTCGTGCGCAAAGAAGAAAAAACGGACTGTAGCCTGTCGTTTCGTGCTTAGCAGTGTTAAATGCGTATGTTATAAACGGAAGGACTTCGTCCCAGTTTTTGTGGCGGGAGTCGACGTACATTGCGGGCATATTGCTAAGCGTATGATTGGTGCGTTCGGTAAGACCGTTAGTTTGTGGGTGGTAAAGAGTTGAATGGCGAAAATGGGATGAGCAGAGGCGAAGAAGTTCTTCTACAACTTCTGCCGTAAACTGTCGCCCACGGTCGCTTATTAACACACGACGAGGCCCATGTCGAAGAATGATGGACCCTAGGAGGAAAGCCGAGAAATCAGAAGCAGTGGCTGACGGTATGGCAGCAGTTTCACAGTACCGCGTAAGGTAGTCTGCGCACACTATGACCCAGCGGTTTCGATTGGAGGAACGGGAAACGATCCTAGAAAGTCAATTCCCGCCTGTTGGAATGGGGTTCGTGGTGGCGTTATAGGCTGAAGATGACCCGGTGGAGAGCAGGTTGGGTGCTTGAAACGCTGGCACTTGAGGCAGCTGGCCACATAACGTTGAGTAGTCTGACGCATCTTCGACCAACAAAAACGTTCCTTAGTTTTGTGCAATGTCCTGGCGAAACCCATGTGTCCAGTTGTGCCATCGTCGTGCATTACCCTAAAAAACTGACACCTACGACTTTTAGGAGCTACCAGAAGAAACCGCGCACCTACTGACGAGTAGTTCTTCCTGCATAGTGGACCGTCACGAATGCATAATGAGGTCGTAGGGTTCCGGGAACTTGCGGCATCAAAAAGCGGTGCCAACTCCTTGTCGTTCCGCTGCGCAATCTTTAATTGACCAACATCGGGGAAGCCAGGAGAGATAGCAACTATATATTCATCCAAGATCTCATTGTCGCAATCAGTAGTTTCAAGTGGCAACCGTGACAGAGAATCAGCATCACCGTGCTTACGACCACTCTTAAAAGACACAGTAATATTGAATTCTTGAAGGCGCAACGCCCAACGCGCAAGGCGTCCACAGGGGTCATGAAGGTTTGCAAGGCAACATAAGGAATGATGGGCCGTCACAATTTTAAATGCACATCCATAAAGATATGGCCTAAACCGTTGCACACCGAGAACAACAGCTAAGCAATGCTGTTCAATTACTGTGTGATTACGCTCAGCCTTGCTCAAAGTACGGCTTGCATAGGCAACGACATGTTCATCGCCATTGTGGCGCTGTATGAGCACAGCACCAACTTCAATTGCGCTGGCATCAGTGTGAAGTTCTGTTTGGAGCTGATGGACAGAACTGGCGTTGTACAGGTCCTGATCTCAAAATAAATTTTAACTGATGATAGGCAGAGTCGCAATCGGCGGTCCACTTGAAAGGCACATCGTTTTGCAGAAGACAAGTAAGGGGATATGCTAGGTCAGCAAACTTCGGAATAAAACACCGGAATTAGGAGCAAAGCCCCAAAAATCTCCGGAGCTGTTTTAACGATTTCGGGGGTTGGAAAGAAGTGACGGCTTCAATTTTTTGCGGATTGGGCCTGGACCCCATCCTTGTCTACAAGATATCCGAGTACCACTGTCTGGCGTTGTCCAAAACATTTCTTGGAATTGAATACCAGACCAGCTTTCCCAATACACTCCAAAACAATCTCCAATCGACTATTGTATTCCCGAAAAGTAGTCCTGAATATTACTACATCGTCCAAATAACATATACAAATGTGCCATTTCAATCCGCGCAAAATTGTATCCATGAATCTTTCGAACGTGGCTGGAGCGTTACATAATCTAAGGGCATCAGATTAAATTCATACAGCCCGTCTAGGGTGATGAATGCCGTCTTTTCTTTATCTTTCGGGTGCTTGGGAATCTGTCAATAGCCTGATCGCAGGTCAACTGAGGAAAAATATGGCGTCATCAATACGTGGCAGGGGATACACATCCTTCTTGGTAACAGTATTTAGCCGTCGATAATCAACACAAAACCGCCATGTGCCATCTTTCTTTTTGACAAGTATCACAGGGGCAGCCCATGGACTGGATTCCTGAATGACGCCCTTATGCAGCATATCACGAACTTGTTCTTCGATTGTTTGGCGCTCTGATGGGGATACACGATAAGGCTTCTGACGGATTGGATCAGCAGTCCCAGGATTGATACGCTGCTGAGTACGGGAAATGGGAATCCGTGGTGGCGAGTCCCTAATAAATCGAAAGCCGCAGTATGCTTCGACACAACTTCCACTAAACTGTGACGGTCACTTGTCGGCAGAGATTTGTTAATCATGGCAAGAAATTTTGTCTTATCTACTTCTGAGCATGCGATAGGCTTGGAATTGTCTGTGCTGAGCACTTCCACTGATATTAAGGCGTCTTCGTCAAAGTTGGCAAGTTTTAGACCACGTGGTAATACAACAGGTTCGTTAGAGCAGTTAGTCCTCCACAAAGAAGCATGACCATTCATGACTGAGATGATGCAGCGGGGAGTCAGAATACTTTGCGCAGTTGAGGGTGAGTGGTTCAACCACAGCGTCGAACGCATTACTGGCACAGCTTGAACTAGCAACTTGTATAAACTCTGCTGACATTGCAGGAATGATATGTCGTCCGAAACCGAAAGCGTGCTAGGATTGGTCCGCGAATTTTTACACAAAGCAGATTCAATTCCAATGCTCACAGAAATCTCTCCGTTGCGAAAATCGAGAGTGGCCCCACATTGTTCCAGAAAATCGAGCCCACGAATTACGTCATGTGTTGATCGAACAAGTACTGCGTATTCAGATTGGAATGTGTGGCTGGCGATAACAAGATTCACGGAACAGACTGCAAGTGGGTTAAGCGGTTCGCCACAAACGCCACACAATGCCGCTACACTATCCCAACCAAACATAATTTTATGACCAAGGCAGTTTTTAAAAGCGAGGCTTATAGTAGAAATAATTGCATTTGTGTCCAACAACGCCATAGCACGTACACCGTCTACAAACACTTCAATTCGGTTCTTTAACATCGAAACGGGCAGAGGCATAGGTAAGCTAGAATCATTTGCGACCTCACCTCCATCGGCCGCACTCACTAGTTTCCCGGAGGTGGCGACCGTCGTCGGGGAGAAGGGGAGCGTCGTAGGCGCCGATATGGTGGTGTCAGGCTTCGGTCACAGCCCAGTGATTCGCTTCGGTTTAGTGCCATTCTGCTTTCTTGTCATCTAGCTGTTGTACTGTACTCATTCCGGCCAGGAGTTCTATATGAATCATCGTTGTCAGCAGGAAACCTTGTACGGGAGTTCACCCAATGTCGGCGATACTGCTGGTATGGACGGCGATTGTGGCAAAAACAGAAAATCTGGCCGATCACTACACACCATAACGCACTGGCGGCTCACGTTGATTCGATGAATATGGCTCATCGTAGCTAGGATTAAACGCTTCATGTTCTGGATGTAGTCTACGAGGAGGACGACAGTGCTCGCTGTTGCAGGCGTTGATGGTGAGAGGCTGGATGTCCGGGCGAGGAGCAGCAGAGGATCGGATGTCCGAATGAGATGTAACAGAGGGAGCATAACAGGTAGAAGATGGGTTATTGTCTGCCGATGAGGTGCCACTGCAGACGGGTATGACATGGCTCCCAATATCTTGATGCCTCCGCAGCTCTTCGCGGACAATCTGTCGAATTGTATGTGCCATGCTCGTCGTTTCAGACACATCCACACTGGCGACAGTTGTGACATTAGGCAACCGACCAAACTTCGGGATAATACGGCGTCGCTTTAAACATTCAAACAATGCGGCTGTGTCGTGTTACATCAGCGGCATGTATTCAAATCCTCCTTGCAGATGATAAAGTTTTACACGTCTAAGCGCTATTTCTGTGAGGAGGTGGCCCACTTCCTCAGTCATCCGAGCGTCAACTATTCTGCATAAGTTGAGGACTTCTTCTATGTGCGTTGTGCTGTTCTCCCCCGGTACATGCGCACGCTGAGCCAGAGTCTGTTCGGCGCTGTTTTTTCGAGCATCCGCATCCCCAAATCCCGCTCTCATTTCTTCCATGAATCGATCCCAGGTTTTAAGGGATGCCTCATGATTGCCATACCTTGTTAGCGCAGTTTCTTCAAGAAAGAATACCGCATTCGCCAGCTTGGTATTCGCATCCCAGCGGTTGTATTTGTTCATCCGATTGTAGTGGGCGAGCCAGTCATCCACGTCTTCCCCGGGCTTGCCATAAAGTGCCGGGGTTCCCGATAAGGCTGTGTGGTGGTCGGGTGAGCTGCTCGCATGGGCTGTGTTGAAACATCTACTTGGTCCATGTCCGTCCGTAGGGGGGTAGCCCAGCAATTCTACTGCTTCGGCGGTGTGGGAGAGGTTCCGTGGTGATCTATAGCCCGCAAACTCCAGCAAACTTGTTACGAGGTTTATTTGCACAGATGTTAGGATGCGCTGGAGATTCGCACACCAGAGCGGAGAGACCCAGCTCCCTCTTCCTCTTCTGCTTATCCCGCCAAACCTCATATTCCTCCAATACTGGACCGCGGGAAGAGCGTGACAATATTGTTAAGGGAAACTTACACAGCGGTAAAAGCCAGATAACTCTCAGAAGCTCACACCACCAGCACAAACCCAGCTTAGCTTGAGCGTCGTCTTCTTCACAACACCACACCAGTGCGTCGTCGTCATCTAGATATTGCGCACCGTAACAGTATTCCCCGCGCGGGAGAAGCACCGTCCCGGTGCTGCCTACACAGGAGAACTTGAATAGTACGGTTTTAGACGGGCGACGTGCACAATTTCTGGTTGAGGGGTTGTGGAAGGATACTTGGGCTGTAGAGGGGCGATCTCATAAGTCACATCGGTGACTTGTCGCAGGACGCAGTAAGGACCTACGTAACGAGGCAGAAGCTTCTCGCACATCCCCACACGACGGGCCGGGAGCCAAAGAAGCACGAGGGAACCAGGAGGGTAGTGGACGTCTCGGTGATGTAGGTCATAACGACGCTTTTGTGAGCACTGAGACGCGCCAAGCCGGTCTCGAGCAATGTGGCGGGCGGCATCAGCGCGGGCGATGGCGTCCGAAGCGTAACTACAGGAAGAGTTGTCACGGGGCAGCAAGGTGTCGAAGGGGAGTAAAGGGTTGCGGCCGAAAAGTAGATAAAAGGGAGAGTATCC
Source organism: Amblyomma maculatum (assembly GCF_055883805.1). NCBI lineage: Eukaryota > Metazoa > Arthropoda > Arachnida > Ixodida > Ixodidae > Amblyomma > Amblyomma maculatum. The sequence continues at coordinate 72,227,190 of NC_139350.1, read as the reverse complement.
GGCGGTATCATGGCGTGAGGAGTTATAGGCGAACGCGACGAAAGGTAAGGAGATCTCCCAGTCACGATGGTGATCGGACACATACATAGATAGCATGTCGGTCAGTGTGCGATTAAGGCGCTCAGTAAGACCATTCGTTTGCGGATGGTAGGCCGTGGTGAATTGGTGACGAGTAGCGCATGAGCGGAGAAGGTCATGAACAACTTCAGAAAGGAAACAGCGGCCACGATCTGTGAGCAGTTGACGCGGAGCGCCATGAATCAAAATTACGTCATGGAAAAGAAAGTCAGCAACGTCGGAGGCGCAGCTGGTGGGGATGGCCCTGGTTATAGCATATCGGGTAGTATAATCAGTCGCCACAGCAATCCATTTGTTTCCAGACGTCGACGTCGGAAAAGGCCCAAGAAGATCGAGGCCCATACGAGAAAACGGTTCAGTCGGCACTGAGATTGGTTGCAGGGGCCCACTAGGTTGAAGCGATGGTGTCTTACGGCGCTGACATAGCTCACAAGCGGCGACGTAGCGACGGACAGTGCGGTAGAGACGAGCCCAGAAAAATCGTCGTCGCACACGGTCGTACGTGCGTGATACTCCCAAGTGTCCTGCTGTAGGGGCGTCGTGAAGTTGGGCGAGGACAGTAGAGCGCAGATGAACCGGAACAACCAGTAAAAGGTCCGCGCCATCTGGACGCATGTTGCGTCTGTATAATGTCTCGTTATGGAGCACAAACATGCTGGCGGAGGGGTCGGGGTTGTCGCGCAGCTGGTCTATAATTGGTTGCAGGGCAGGATCCCGACGCTGTTCGGAGGCGATATTTATAAAGTCCGAGATGGACAAAATGTAGTCGTCAGCTGTATGGTCGGACAAATCGGGAGGATCTACGGGATGGCGGGACAAGCAGTCAGCGTCTTGGTGTAAGTGGCCGGACTTGTATACCACAGTAAACTCGTACTCTTGTATTCGCAAGGCCCAGCGACCTAAACGGCCAGTGGGGTCCTTAAGTGAGGACAGCCAACACAAAGCATGATGGTCTGTCACTACACAGAAGGACCGCCCAAACAAATAAGGGCGAAATTTGGTCAGCGCCCAAACAAGTGCAAGGCATTCCCGCTCTGTAATTGAATAATTGCGCTCAGAGGACGAAAGCAGGCGGCTGGCATAAGCAATGACGAGGGAGGACCCATGCTGGGATTGGGCAAGGACCGCACCAATACCATGGCCGCTAGCGTCGGTGCGCAGTTTGGTAGGTGCAGAAGGATCGAAGTGCGCCAAAACAGGTGGTGTAGTGAGGGCGGAAATAAGCGTCGTGAAGGCATATGCTTGGCCAGAACCCCATGTGAAAGGTACGTTTTTCTTCAGAAGAGAGGTAAGCGGACGAGCGATGTCTGCGAAGTTCCGAATGAAGCGGCGGAAGTAGGAGCAAAGGCCAAGGAAGCTTCGCACGTCACATGAGCTACGTGGGGTGGGGAACTCGCGCACGGCTCGAACCTTGTCAGGGTCGGGCTGTACACCATTTGAATCAACCAAATGACCCAGGAATTTGATTTGGCGCCTACCGAAGCTGCATTTTTTTGGCGTTCAGTTGAAGACCGGCGCGGTGAAAAACGGCCAGGACTGTAGAAAGTCGATCAAGGTGGGTTGCGAACGTGGAAGAGAAAACTACGACGTCATCTAAGTAGCATAAACATGTTGTCCACTTGAAGCCACGGAGGAGCGAGTCCATCATGCGCTCGAATGTCGCAGGAGCGTTACAGAGTCCAAATGGCATCACCTTGAATTGATAGAGTCCGTCGGGGGTGACAAATGCGGTTTTCTCGCGATCCCGTTCGTCGACAGCAATTTGCCAGTAGTCTGAACGCATGTCGATGGAAGAAAAATAGCTGGGCCCATGCACGCAGTCAAGCGCGTCGTCAATTCGTGGAAGAGGGTAAACATCTGTCTTTGTTATTTGATTAAGGTGGCGATAGTCCACACAAAATCTCCAACTTTGGTCTTTCTTTTTGACCAATACGACAGGAGACGCCCAGGGACTGCAGGAAGGCTCAATAATGTTTTGCGTCAGCATCTTGTCAACTTCTTTCTGTATAGCATGCCGCTCAGTAAGGGAAACACGATAAGGCCGTCTGTGGATGGGGCTGGCATCACCCGTATTGATTCGATGGGTCACAACGGATGTTTGGCCCAATGGTCGGTCCCCGAAATCAAATATATCAGCGTACGACAGCAAAAGGTTGGAGAGAGCTCTGGCTTGGTCATCTGGCAGATCCGCAGATATCATGCTTGAAAAGAGGTTCGAATGTGAAGAAGCTGATATATGCTGCTCCGACAGATGCTGAGGCGTTAGAGCAGCAACTTCGCAGTCCGCCAAAGGAACGAGATCAGCAAGTGCGATGCCATGGGGTAAAACTTGGGTCGAGCGGCTGAAGTTAAGGACGGGAAGAGAGGTGCGGTTAGCAGTGGTTCACAACACCACACCAGTGCGTCGTCGTCATCTAGATATTGCGCACCGTAACAATATATATATATATATATATATATATATATATATATATATATATATATATATATATATATATATATATATATATATATATATATATATATATATATATATATATATATATACAGTCGGCGAGGCCAAGGAAAGCGTTGGGGATGGTACTTTGTGTCTTTTTTTTAATGTTTACTTGGATAATCACACAAATTAGTAATGTAATCTGTTTAGGGGAAAGATAATTAAACACAAAGTAGAAGAAAAAACAACCTGCCGATGGTGGGAACCGAACCCACGACCTCCGAATATCGCGTCCGGTGCTCTTTCAACTGAGCTACATCGGCGGCTGTCCCCCCTGCTACTTGCTTGGGTATTTATGTTGTCTGTATACGAACCTTGAGAGTGTTCACCAGCGCCACCCTCAGCCATAGCGGCGGACGTGGAACGCCCTTTGTTACCGCTAGCGTCACGTGGAACGTGATTAAGAGCGAGGGCGAAATCTGTGCTAGAACCCTCTAACGCTACCTATGGCTTCAAGACTGCCAGAACCGAGACCCCCGTAAGCTACAAGCAGATCAATTAAGGGGACATGAGGGTGCTCGTTATAATACATGAAGGAAAGAAGCCAACAGTTGGCGAGGCCTAGTAAAGCGTTGGGGATGGTACTTTGTGTTTTTTTTTAATGTTTACTTGGATAATCACACAAATTAGTAATGTAATCTGTTTAGGGGAAAGATAATTAAACACAAAGTAGAAGAAAAAACAATCTTCTACTTTGTGCTGACATCGCACAGCACTCGGATACCTCTTCATTTCGCCTCCATCGAAACGCAGCCGCCGCGAGTGGGTTTGAACCCGGGTACTCCGGCAGAGTAGTCGGGCGTCCGACCACTGCACCAGCCCGGCGGGGCCAAATTGCTTTTTAATTTTTAGCAATTTGGCCCCTTTGACGCACCCTTCTAACTTTTATTTTGCTATGAAATATTTAATCAGTACTGACAAACTAATACATTAAAAATTAAGAATTGGTGATGACTGAATTCGTTGAAATATAAATATAGGGGAAAATAGGGTTTCTGACATTAACTAATCAACAACGCTCTGAATATTTTTTTTTTTTAGTCAGGAAGCATTGCCTTTTAATTCTTAGCAATTTGACCCCTCCTAGGAAACCCTTTTAATTTTTGCTTTTCAATGAATTAATTCATCAGTACTGATGAACTAATTGACGGAAAAGAAATTTCTGATAAATATAGTTAGTTCAAAAATAAGCATTGTAGAATAGGGGGCTTCGAACATTATTTGATCAAAAACACGCTGTATATTTTGCTAATCAGCATGCATTGCTTTTTCATTCTTAGAAAATTGACCGCCTGGAAGCCGCGTTTTCCAATTTTTATTTTTGTATGAATTTATCAATACTTATGAACTAACTCTTTGAAATATAAAAATTTTTGATGAATTCATTTTTTGTAAAGTAGTTATTGAAAAAGCTGTCGCCGAACATTATTTGATCAACCACGCACTGTATATTTCTTTTATTCAGCAAGCATTGCTTATCCATTCTTAGCAATTTGACCCCCTTGAAGCACCGGCCTTTTTTCAATTTTTATTTTCGACGTAGGTGAAACGTGCGTGTTTAATGCTTATTTCCTTCGAGAAAGCATTTCACTTCACCTATAAAACATATACAGGCAAGAAGTACGCCGCTAAAGAATGCTGCAGGATTGAAGAATTGCTGGACTGAAAAATAAAAATTAGAAAAAGGGGCTTCGAACAATAATTGTAAACCACGCATTGTATATTTTCTTAATCAACGGTCAACAAAGACCCCCAGCCCAGAATAACTGAATGATTCTACTGATTGTAACAATGCTATTCATTTGATCTTATTACATGGTTACATCCCGGCATGCTAACTAATTAGAAAATCCACCAATTCAGTAATAAAAAAGTGCATTAAAAGGCCAAGGAAACTAAGCTCCGTATTTAAGGGTACGGCACGACAGAACTCATGGCTCCCATTTGCTGGCTATCCTTGTAAATTCTTGTTCACGCACATGCAGTTTAATTAGCTCGTCATCGCTTATTACTCACACCAGTAAACTACTACAACCACATATTACCATGATACACTTTTTGAACAGCCTTTCCATTATTTCCGCCACGCGGGCATTGTCATAGAGCCTTGCGAGAAAGAGTTAATGAAATAATTGTTGGAAAAATTGGGACCTTCAAGTACTCAGGACGAAAGGCAATGCCTGATTCTCCCAATTAAAAGTTTAGGGTGGGTAACTGATCAATTTATTCATTTAAAAAATATTTGAGAAGCGGTGCTTCGCACATCAATTGATCAACTACGCACGTATATTTTTTAAATCAGCAAGGATTGGCTTTTCATTCCCAACAATTTTTATTTTGAATGGAAGATTTTCCCCATCTATACTTAGGACATTCAGACTGAGAATCCGATTGCATTATTGCGATCTATACTTAGGACATTCAGACTGAGAATCCGATTGCATTATTGCGATCTATACTTAGGACATTCAGACTGAGAATCCGATTGCATTATTGCGATCTATACTTAGGACATTCAGACTGAGAATCCGATTGCATTATTGCGATCTATACTTAGGACATTGAGACTGAGAATCCGATTGCATTATTGCGATCTATACTTAGGACATTCAGACTGAGAATCCGATTGCATTATTGCGATCTATACTTAGGACATTCAGACTGAGAATCCGATTGCATTATTGCGATCTATACTTAGGACATTCAGACTGAGAATCCGATTGCATTATTGCGACCTATACTTAGGACATTCAGACTGAGAATCCGATTGCATTATTGCGATCTATACTTAGGACATTCAGACTGAGAATCCGATTGCATTATTGCGACCTATACTTAGGACATTCAGACTGAGAATCCGATTACATTATTGCGATACGCACTCTATATTTGTTTAATCAGCAAGGATTGGCTTTTCATTCCCAGCAATTTTCATTTTGAATGGAAGATTTTCCCCATCTATACTTAGGACATTCAGACTGAGAATCTGCATTATTGCGATATAGGCATTGCGATCCATACTTAGGACATTCAGACTGAGAATCCGATTACATTATTGCGATACGCACTGTATATTTGTTTAATCAGCAAGGATTGGCTTTTCATTCCCAGCAATTTTCATTTTGAATGGAAGATTTTCCCCATCTATACTTAGGACATTCAGACTGAGAATCTGCATTATTGCGATATAGGCATTGCGATCCATACTTAGGACATTCAGACTGAGAATCCGATTACATTATTGCGATACGCACTGTATATTTGTTTAATCAGCAAGGATTGGCTTTTCATTCCCAGGAATTTTCATTTTGAATGGAAGATTTTCCCCATCTATACTTAGGACATTCAGACTGAGAATCTGCATTATTGCGATATAGGCATTGCGATCCATACTTAGGACATTCAGACTGAGAATCCGATTACATTATTGCGATACGCACTGTATATTTGTTTAATCAGCAAGGATTGGCTTTTCATTCCCAGCAATTTTCATTTTGAATGGAAGATTTTCCCCATCTATACTTAGGACATTCAGACTGAGAATCTGCATTATTGCGATATAGGCATTGCGATCCATACTTAGGACATTCAGACTGAGAATCCGATTACATTATTGCGATACGCACTGTATATTTGTTTAATCAGCAAGGATTGGCTTTTCATTCCCAGCAATTTTCATTTTGAATGGAAGATTTTCCCCATCTATACTTAGGACATTCAGACTGAGAATCTGCATTATTGCGATATAGGCATTGCGATCCATACTTAGGACATTCAGACTGAGAATCCGATTACATTATTGCGATACGCACTGTATATTTGTTTAATCAGCAAGGATTGGCTTTTCATTCCCAGCAATTTTCATTTTGAATGGAAGATTTTCCCCATCTATACTTAGGACATTCAGACTGAGAATCCGATTGCATTATTGCGATATAGGCCCATCAGTTGACAGTAGGCCTCTGAATATCACATTGAAAAACGCACGTGGTTGTGTGCCATCAATTTTAATGCCACTGCAAGCATTAGTAAAGCAGCTTCACCTATGACAGTGAATCACCGCTTAATATACTTAGGACATTCAGACTGAGAATCCGATTGCATTATTGCGGTATAGGCATTGCGATCTATACTTAGGACATTCAGTCTGAGAATCCGATTACATTATTGCGATACGCACTGTATATTTGTTTAATCAGCAAGGATTGGCTTTTCATTCCCAGCAATTTTCATTTTGAATGGAAGATTTTCCCCATCTATACTTAGGACATTCAGACTGAGAATCTGCATTATTGCGATATAGGCATTGCGATCCATACTTAGGACATTCAGACTGAGAATCCGATTACATTATTGCGATACGCACTGTATATTTGTTTAATCAGCAAGGATTGGCTTTTCATTCCCAGCAATTTTCATTTTGAATGGAAGATTTTCCCCATCTATACTTAGGACATTCAGACTGAGAATCTGCATTATTGCGATATAGGCATTGCGATCCATACTTAGGACATTCAGACTGAGAATCCGATTACATTATTGCGATACGCACTGTATATTTGTTTAATCAGCAAGGATTGGCTTTTCATTCCCAGCAATTTTCATTTTGAATGGAAGATTTTCCCCATCTATACTTAGGACATTCAGACTGAGAATCTGCATTATTGCGATATAGGCATTGCGATCCATACTTAGGACATTCAGACTGAGAATCCGATTACATTATTGCGATACGCACTGTATATTTGTTTAATCAGCAAGGATTGGCTTTTCATTCCCAGCAATTTTCATTTTGAATGGAAGATTTTCCCCATCTATACTTAGGACATTCAGACTGAGAATCCGATTGCATTATTGCGATATAGGCCCATCAGTTGGCAGTAGGCCTCTGAATATCACATTGAAAAACGCACGTGGTTGTGTGCCATCAATTTTAATGCCACTGCAAGCATTAGTAAAGCAGCTTCACCTATGACAGTGAATCACCGCTTAATACTTAGGACATTCAGACTGAGAATCCGATTGCATTATTGCGGTATAGGCATTGCGATCTATACTTAGGACATTCAGTCTGAGAATCCGATTACATTATTGCGATACGCACTGTATATTTGTTTAATCAGCAAGGATTGGCTTTTCATTCCCAGCAATTTTCATTTTGAATGGAAGATTTTCCCCATCTATACTTAGGACATTCAGACTGAGAATCTGCATTATTGCGATATAGGCATTGCGATCCATACTTAGGACATTCAGACTGAGAATCCGATTACATTATTGCGATACGCACTGTATATTTGTTTAATCAGCAAGGATTGGCTTTTCATTCCCAGCAATTTTCATTTTGAATGGAAGATTTTCCCCATCTATACTTAGGACATTCAGACTGAGAATCTGCATTATTGCGATATAGGCATTGCGATCCATACTTAGGACATTCAGACTGAGAATCCGATTACATTATTGCGATACGCACTGTATATTTGTTTAATCAGCAAGGATTGGCTTTTCATTCCCAGCAATTTTCATTTTGAATGGAAGATTTTCCCCATCTATACTTAGGACATTCAGACTGAGAATCTGCATTATTGCGATATAGGCATTGCGATCCATACTTAGGACATTCAGACTGAGAATCCGATTACATTATTGCGATACGCACTGTATATTTGTTTAATCAGCAAGGATTGGCTTTTCATTCCCAGCAATTTTCATTTTGAATAGAAGATTTTCCCCATCTATACTTAGGACATTCAGACTGAGAATCCGATTGCATTATTGCTATATAGGCCCATCAGTGTGCAGTAGGCCTCTGAATATCACATTGAAAAACGCACGTGGTTGTGTGCCATCAATTTTAATGTCACTGCAAGCATTAGTAAAGCAGCTTCACCTATGACAGTGAATCACCGCTTAATATACTTAGGACATTCAGACTGACAATCCGATTGCATTATTGCGGTATAGGCATTGCGATCTATACTTAGGACATTCAGTCTGAGAATCCGATTACATTATTGCGATACGCACTGTATATTTGTTTAATCAGCAAGGATTGGCTTTTCATTCCCAGCAATTTTCATTTTGAATGGAAGATTTTCCCCATCTATACTTAGGACATTCAGACTGAGAATCCGATTGCATTATTGCTATATAGGCCCATCAGTGTGCAGTAGGCCTCTGAATATCACATTGAAAAACGCACGTGGTTGTGTGCCATCAATTTTAATGTCACTGCAAGCATTAGTAAAGCAGCTTCACCTATGACAGTGAATCACCGCTTAATATACTTAGGACATTCAGACTGACAATCCGATTGCATTATTGCGGTATAGGCATTGCGATCTATACTTAGGACATTCAGACTGAGAATCCGATTGCATTATTGCGATATAGGCCCATCAGTTGACAGTAGGCCTCTGAATATCACATTGAAAAACGCACGTGGTTGTGTGCCATCAATTTTAATGCCACTGCAAGCATTAGTAAAGCAGCTTCACCTATGACAGTGAATCACCGCTTAATATACTTAGGACATTCAGACTGAGAATCCGATTGCATTATTGCGGTATAGGCATTGCGATCTATACTTAGGACATTCAGTCTGAGAATCCGATTACATTATTGCGATACGCACTGTATATTTGTTTAATCAGCAAGGATTGGCTTTTCATTCCCAGCAATTTTCATTTTGAATGGAAGATTTTCCCCATCTATACTTAGGACATTCAGACTGAGAATCTGCATTATTGCGATATAGGCATTGCGATCCATACTTAGGACATTCAGACTGAGAATCCGATTACATTATTGCGATACGCACTGTATATTTGTTTAATCAGCAAGGATTGGCTTTTCATTCCCAGCAATTTTCATTTTGAATGGAAGATTTTCCCCATCTATACTTAGGACATTCAGACTGAGAATCTGCATTATTGCGATATAGGCATTGCGATCCATACTTAGGACATTCAGACTGAGAATCCGATTACATTATTGCGATACGCACTGTATATTTGTTTAATCAGCAAGGATTGGCTTTTCATTCCCAGCAATTTTCATTTTGAATGGAAGATTTTCCCCATCTATACTTAGGACATTCAGACTGAGAATCTGCATTATTGCGATATAGGCATTGCGATCCATACTTAGGACATTCAGACTGAGAATCCGATTACATTATTGCGATACGCACTGTATATTTGTTTAATCAGCAAGGATTGGCTTTTCATTCCCAGCAATTTTCATTTTGAATGGAAGATTTTCCCCATCTATACTTAGGACATTCAGACTGAGAATCTGCATTATTGCGATATAGGCATTGCGATCCATACTTAGGACATTCAGACTGAGAATCCGATTACATTATTGCGATACGCACTGTATATTTGTTTAATCAGCAAGGATTGGCTTTTCATTCCCAGCAATTTTCATTTTGAATGGAAGATTTTCCCCATCTATACTTAGGACATTCAGACTGAGAATCCGATTGCATTATTGCGATATAGGCCCATCAGTTGACAGTAGGCCTCTGAATATCACATTGAAAAACGCACGTGGTTGTGTGCCATCAATTTTAATGCCACTGCAAGCATTAGTAAAGCAGCTTCACCTATGACAGTGAATCACCGCTTAATATACTTAGGACATTCAGACTGAGAATCCGATTGCATTATTGCGGTATAGGCATTGCGATCTATACTTAGGACATTCAGTCTGAGAATCCGATTACATTATTGCGATACGCACTGTATATTTGTTTAATCAGCAAGGATTGGCTTTTCATTCCCAGCAATTTTCATTTTGAATGGAAGATTTTCCCCATCTATACTTAGGACATTCAGACTGAGAATCTGCATTATTGCGATATAGGCATTGCGATCCATACTTAGGACATTCAGACTGAGAATCCGATTACATTATTGCGATACGCACTGTATATTTGTTTAATCAGCAAGGATTGGCTTTTCATTCCCAGCAATTTTCATTTTGAATGGAAGATTTTCCCCATCTATACTTAGGACATTCAGACTGAGAATCTGCATTATTGCGATATAGGCATTGCGATCCATACTTAGGACATTCAGACTGAGAATCCGATAACATTATTGCGATACGCACTGTATATTTGTTTAATCAGCAAGGATTGGCTTTTCATTCCCAGCAATTTTCATTTTGAATGGAAGATTTTCCCCATCTATACTTAGGACATTCAGACTGAGAATCTGCATTATTGCGATATAGGCATTGCGATCCATACTTAGGACATTCAGACTGAGAATCCGATTACATTATTGCGATACGCACTGTATATTTGTTTAATCAGCAAGGATTGGCTTTTCATTCCCAGCAATTTTCATTTTGAATGGAAGATTTTCCCCATCTATACTTAGGACATTCAGACTGAGAATCCGATTGCATTATTGCGATATAGGCCCATCAGTTGGCAGTAGGCCTCTGAATATCACATTGAAAAACGCACGTGGTTGTGTGCCATCAATTTTAATGCCACTGCAAGCATTAGTAAAGCAGCTTCACCTATGACAGTGAATCACCGCTTAATACTTAGGACATTCAGACTGAGAATCCGATTGCATTATTGCGGTATAGGCATTGCGATCTATACTTAGGACATTCAGTCTGAGAATCCGATTACATTATTGCGATACGCACTGTATATTTGTTTAATCAGCAAGGATTGGCTTTTCATTCCCAGCAATTTTCATTTTGAATGGAAGATTTTCCCCATCTATACTTAGGACATTCAGACTGAGAATCTGCATTATTGCGATATAGGCATTGCGATCCATACTTAGGACATTGAGACTGAGAATCCGATTACATTATTGCGATACGCACTGTATATTTGTTTAATCAGCAAGGATTGGCTTTTCATTCCCAGCAATTTTCATTTTGAATGGAAGATTTTCCCCATCTATACTTAGGACATTCAGACTGAGAATCTGCATTATTGCGATATAGGCATTGCGATCCATACTTAGGACATTCAGACTGAGAATCCGATTACATTATTGCGATACGCACTGTATATTTGTTTAATCAGCAAGGATTGGCTTTTCATTCCCAGCAATTTTCATTTTGAATGGAAGATTTTCCCCATCTATACTTAGGACATTCAGACTGAGAATCTGCATTATTGCGATATAGGCATTGCGATCCATACTTAGGACATTCAGACTGAGAATCCGATTACATTATTGCGATACGCACTGTATATTTGTTTAATCAGCAAGGATTGGCTTTTCATTCCCAGCAATTTTCATTTTGAATAGAAGATTTTCCCCATCTATACTTAGGACATTCAGACTGAGAATCCGATTGCATTATTGCTATATAGGCCCATCAGTGTGCAGTAGGCCTCTGAATATCACATTGAAAAACGCACGTGGTTGTGTGCCATCAATTTTAATGTCACTGCAAGCATTAGTAAAGCAGCTTCACCTATGACAGTGAATCACCGCTTAATATACTTAGGACATTCAGACTGACAATCCGATTGCATTATTGCGGTATAGGCATTGCGATCTATACTTAGGACATTCAGTCTGAGAATCCGATTACATTATTGCGATACGCACTGTATATTTGTTTAATCAGCAAGGATTGGCTTTTCATTCCCAGCAATTTTCATTTTGAATGGAAGATTTTCCCCATCTATACTTAGGACATTCAGACTGAGAATCCGATTGCATTATTGCTATATAGGCCCATCAGTGTGCAGTAGGCCTCTGAATATCACATTGAAAAACGCACGTGGTTGTGTGCCATCAATTTTAATGTCACTGCAAGCATTAGTAAAGCAGCTTCACCTATGACAGTGAATCACCGCTTAATATACTTAGGACATTCAGACTGACAATCCGATTGCATTATTGCGGTATAGGCATTGCGATCTATACTTAGGACATTCAGACTGAGAATCCGATTGCATTATTGCGATATAGGCCCATCAGTTGACAGTAGGCCTCTGAATATCACATTGAAAAACGCACGTGGTTGTGTGCCATCAATTTTAATGCCACTGCAAGCATTAGTAAAGCAGCTTCACCTATGACAGTGAATCACCGCTTAATATACTTAGGACATTCAGACTGAGAATCCGATTGCATTATTGCGGTATAGGCATTGCGATCTATACTTAGGACATTCAGTCTGAGAATCCGATTACATTATTGCGATACGCACTGTATATTTGTTTAATCAGCAAGGATTGGCTTTTCATTCCCAGCAATTTTCATTTTGAATGGAAGATTTTCCCCATCTATACTTAGGACATTCAGACTGAGAATCTGCATTATTGCGATATAGGCATTGCGATCCATACTTAGGACATTCAGACTGAGAATCCGATTACATTATTGCGATACGCACTGTATATTTGTTTAATCAGCAAGGATTGGCTTTTCATTCCCAGCAATTTTCATTTTGAATAGAAGATTTTCCCCATCTATACTTAGGACATTCAGACTGAGAATCCGATTGCATTATTGCTATATAGGCCCATCAGTGTGCAGTAGGCCTCTGAATATCACATTGAAAAACGCACGTGGTTGTGTGCCATCAATTTTAATGTCACTGCAAGCATTAGTAAAGCAGCTTCACCTATGACAGTGAATCACCGCTTAATATACTTAGGACATTCAGACTGACAATCCGATTGCATTATTGCGGTATAGGCATTGCGATCTATACTTAGGACATTCAGTCTGAGAATCCGATTACATTATTGCGATACGCACTGTATATTTGTTTAATCAGCAAGGATTGGCTTTTCATTCCCAGCAATTTTCATTTTGAATGGAAGATTTTCCCCATCTATACTTAGGACATTCAGACTGAGAATCCGATTGCATTATTGCTATATAGGCCCATCAGTGTGCAGTAGGCCTCTGAATATCACATTGAAAAACGCACGTGGTTGTGTGCCATCAATTTTAATGTCACTGCAAGCATTAGTAAAGCAGCTTCACCTATGACAGTGAATCACCGCTTAATATACTTAGGACATTCAGACTGACAATCCGATTGCATTATTGCGGTATAGGCATTGCGATCTATACTTAGGACATTCAGACTGAGAATCCGATTGCATTATTGCGATATAGGCCCATCAGTTGACAGTAGGCCTCTGAATATCACATTGAAAAACGCACGTGGTTGTGTGCCATCAATTTTAATGCCACTGCAAGCATTAGTAAAGCAGCTTCACCTATGACAGTGAATCACCGCTTAATATACTTAGGACATTCAGACTGAGAATCCGATTGCATTATTGCGGTATAGGCATTGCGATCTATACTTAGGACATTCAGTCTGAGAATCCGATTACATTATTGCGATACGCACTGTATATTTGTTTAATCAGCAAGGATTGGCTTTTCATTCCCAGCAATTTTCATTTTGAATGGAAGATTTTCCCCATCTATACTTAGGACATTCAGACTGAGAATCTGCATTATTGCGATATAGGCATTGCGATCCATACTTAGGACATTCAGACTGAGAATCCGATTACATTATTGCGATACGCACTGTATATTTGTTTAATCAGCAAGGATTGGCTTTTCATTCCCAGCAATTTTCATTTTGAATAGAAGATTTTCCCCATCTATACTTAGGACATTCAGACTGAGAATCCGATTGCATTATTGCTATATAGGCCCATCAGTGTGCAGTAGGCCTCTGAATATCACATTGAAAAACGCACGTGGTTGTGTGCCATCAATTTTAATGTCACTGCAAGCATTAGTAAAGCAGCTTCACCTATGACAGTGAATCACCGCTTAATATACTTAGGACATTCAGACTGACAATCCGATTGCATTATTGCGGTATAGGCATTGCGATCTATACTTAGGACATTCAGACTGAGAATCCGATTGCATTATTGCGATATAGGCCCATCAGTTGACAGTAGTCCTCTGAATATCACATTGAAAAACGCACGTGGTTGTGTGCCATCAATTTTAATGCCACTGCAAGCATTAGTAAAGCAGCTTCACCTATGACAGTGAATCACCGCTTAATATACTTAGGACATTCAGACTGAGAATCCGATTGCATTATTGCGGTATAGGCATTGCGATCTATACTTAGGACATTCAGTCTGAGAATCCGATTACATTATTGCGATACGCACTGTATATTTGTTTAATCAGCAAGGATTGGCTTTTCATTCCCAGCAATTTTCATTTTGAATGGAAGATTTTCCCCATCTATACTTAGGACATTCAGACTGAGAATCTGCATTATTGCGATATAGGCATTGCGATCCATACTTAGGACATTCAGACTGAGAATCCGATTACATTATTGCGATACGCACTGTATATTTGTTTAATCAGCAAGGATTGGCTTTTCATTCCCAGCAATTTTCATTTTGAATGGAAGATTTTCCCCATCTATACTTAGGACATTCAGACTGAGAATCTGCATTATTGCGATATAGGCATTGCGATCCATACTTAGGACATTCAGACTGAGAATCCGATTACATTATTGCGATACGCACTGTATATTTGTTTAATCAGCAAGGATTGGCTTTTCATTCCCAGCAATTTTCATTTTGAATGGAAGATTTTCCCCATCTATACTTAGGACATTCAGACTGAGAATCTGCATTATTGCGATATAGGCATTGCGATCCATACTTAGGACATTCAGACTGAGAATCCGATTACATTATTGCGATACGCACTGTATATTTGTTTAATCAGCAAGGATTGGCTTTTCATTCCCAGCAATTTTCATTTTGAATGGAAGATTTTCCCCATCTATACTTAGGACATTCAGACTGAGAATCCGATTGCATTATTGCGATATAGGCCCATCAGTTGGCAGTAGGCCTCTGAATATCACATTGAAAAACGCACGTGGTTGTGTGCCATCAATTTTAATGCCACTGCAAGCATTAGTAAAGCAGCTTCACCTATGACAGTGAATCACCGCTTAATACTTAGGACATTCAGACTGAGAATCCGATTGCATTATTGCGGTATAGGCATTGCGATCTATACTTAGGACATTCAGTCTGAGAATCCGATTACATTATTGCGATACGCACTGTATATTTGTTTAATCAGCAAGGATTGGCTTTTCATTCCCAGCAATTTTCATTTTGAATGGAAGATTTTCCCCATCTATACTTAGGACATTCAGACTGAGAATCTGCATTATTGCGATATAGGCATTGCGATCCATACTTAGGACATTCAGACTGAGAATCCGATTACATTATTGCGATACGCACTGTATATTTGTTTAATCAGCAAGGATTGGCTTTTCATTCCCAGCAATTTTCATTTTGAATGGAAGATTTTCCCCATCTATACTTAGGACATTCAGACTGAGAATCTGCATTATTGCGATATAGGCATTGCGATCCATACTTAGGACATTCAGACTGAGAATCCGATTACATTATTGCGATACGCACTGTATATTTGTTTAATCAGCAAGGATTGGCTTTTCATTCCCAGCAATTTTCATTTTGAATGGAAGATTTTCCCCATCTATACTTAGGACATTCAGACTGAGAATCTGCATTATTGCGATATAGGCATTGCGATCCATACTTAGGACATTCAGACTGAGAATCCGATTACATTATTGCGATACGCACTGTATATTTGTTTAATCAGCAAGGATTGGCTTTTCATTCCCAGCAATTTTCATTTTGAATAGAAGATTTTCCCCATCTATACTTAGGACATTCAGACTGAGAATCCGATTGCATTATTGCTATATAGGCCCATCAGTGTGCAGTAGGCCTCTGAATATCACATTGAAAAACGCACGTGGTTGTGTGCCATCAATTTTAATGTCACTGCAAGCATTAGTAAAGCAGCTTCACCTATGACAGTGAATCACCGCTTAATATACTTAGGACATTCAGACTGACAATCCGATTGCATTATTGCGGTATAGGCATTGCGATCTATACTTAGGACATTCAGTCTGAGAATCCGATTACATTATTGCGATACGCACTGTATATTTGTTTAATCAGCAAGGATTGGCTTTTCATTCCCAGCAATTTTCATTTTGAATAGAAGATTTTCCCCATCTATACTTAGGACATTCAGACTGAGAATCCGATTGCATTATTGCTATATAGGCCATTCAGTCTGAGAATCCGATTACATTATTGCGATACGCACTGTATATTTGTTTAATCAGCAAGGATTGGCTTTTCATTCCCGGCAATTTTCATTTTGAATAGAAGATTTTCCCCATCTATACTTAGGACATTCAGACTGAGAATCCGATTGCATTATTGCTATATAGGCCCATCAGTGTGCAGTAGGCCTCTGAATATCACATTGAAAAACGCACGTGGTTGTGTGCCATCAATTTTAATGCCACTGCAAGCATTAGTAAAGCAGCTTCACCTATGACAGTGCATCACCGCTTATTATGCTGCGAAGCTTTCGGTGCATATGGTTTTTATCTTCGCATGCTGAGAACTTTTGATAACGCCAAGGTTAAAAAGAATCAGGTGAGGCGTTTTTAAGGCAGCAAAACAGCCTTAGCTCAAACTTTGGCGCGCGACGCCAGCACCGCGCCTCCGCTGGTGGCGAGCCGTCGAAGCTCCATGCGCGGCGGGCGCTGCGGCAGCACGCAGGGTAGCACGCACGAACGGGTACGCGTCCTTCAGTCCTAGCGGGGAGCAGGCAATTTCCGACCCCGTGGTCTCCTGGAACGGATCATGCCGCCTCAGCCGTCCAGAAAGGTTTAGAGGAGTTAGGTTTGGCATAGCGCTAGCTAGACGGCTCTAAGTCGTTGCGATGGCGCCGCCGAAGCCTAGGTTGCGTCCGTTTACCTTCTTCGGCCGCGTACCGAAGGGGGTGAACAACACCGACATCTGCAAAGAGTTGGTGAAGCGATTTAGCAAGGCCGAAATCGGAGGTGTGCAGGATTTCCAGGCTGGACGCTTCGAGATCTTTCTCAAGAATAAGAGGGGGGTGCAAGCCTTCCTCGCGGATCCCGTCATCACCGTGAAAGGCACCGCCGTACGCTTCGCGTACCGCGGTAAGCTAAGCACAACTGTACGTGTGTTTGGTTTCCCAAACGACCTAGACGTGAAGGAGCTGCGAGGGGCCTTGGAGCGATACGGACCGTGGAATCCATCTCCGCCGAGTACGTACCGGAGTTCGAGGGCATCCCGAGCAGCAACCGCCTCGTGAACATGGACCTGCGGCGACCGCTGCCGAACTTTCTGCAGGTGGCAGAGTTCACCCTGCAGTGCGAGTACGTGGGGGTCGCATGTTTTTTCCGGCGCTGCGGCGCTAGCGACCTCGTGCGCGCTCCGTGCGATGCCCCCTTGTGCGCGCGCTGCGGGGCTTTCGGCCATGCTTCGTGTACCCTTCCCTGCCCTCAGTGCGGCGCAGACCACGCGCTGATTAAGTGTGATGCGAGGACGTTCGCGTCCGTGGCTAAGCACGCCATGGCAGTGGCCACTGCAGCCGGAGCTTTGCGGCAACCCGCCCAGCCTGCTGCCAGCGAGCCGGCCGACACGCTGTCTTCCGAGCAACCGCCGGAAGACATTGAGGATTACGAGGAGACTACCATCAGCAACGCAGTCACGGTGAGAGACATTCCTCTCACCCCGTCCGAATTGTCTTCGCAGGCCGCGCAGAACTGCCTCGGTCTTCGGAGCGACCACGCACACAACGGCCCTGCTGACCCCGTTGAGCAACAAGCGCCACCATTGGTCGAGAGTTGGCAGCACTCGGCGCTACGCAGGACGCTGCCGAACAACTCGAGAGACAGACTAGCGGCAGCCTCGACCAAACCGAGGACCCGGAGGAAACGAGGAAACGAGGACCCGGAGGAAACGAGGTAGACCGCTGCCACGAGTTCGTCGTCGCACCGCTTCCGCGAGCAGCTCAGCAACATCAGGAGCCGCTATGAAGGTGAAGCAGCGGAATGAGCGGACACCATGACAGCTGTGCGAAACCAAGGGTTTCAGTGTTGCGCCATGTATGCTATGCGGAGGGGCCTTGTCAGGCCAGTGCGACTGCGCAGAACTGAGCTCCTCGTCAGAGGAAGGGGCAGATGCCCCGTGACTGTAACCGCCTTCCTGGCGCGTTGCGGCCCTTGTCCGGGTAGGACCTTCGCCCCAAAACAAAAAACTCTCCCCCCCCCCCATTTTTGGAGGGGGAGGGGGCCTTGCCGGGGGCGTCGGATGAATGATGATAGGCTGATGGATTATGTGCGATCCTGGGACGCGGCACCTACGGGTGCCAAGTCCCCTTCCTATTTGACAACGGCAAGGAGGGGATCGCCTGGGAGAGGTGCGCCGGGCGGGCGCTCTCTCACAGTGGATGCCTTTGTACGAACAGATAAAAAGATTTGATTCAGTCAGTTGTCGATGAAAAAGGCTGGCCTCCTTGCCTGTTAGTGAACAGCCTAACGGTTCTTCAAAAAAAAAAATGGAAGCTGCGCATTCAATTAAAAATGAACTGTTGCTCGCCGGTAAACACTTCTCTTGTTCAAAAATGATACGATGGTTTTACCGAAGCACTGCATTATACAGCATGAATGCTTTTCAAACTCGCGGGAGAAGAGCTCGAAACATCGGCTATTGCCCCACTGGTGGATGGGCGTACTTTATAATTTAGATGGAGGCCACTTCATTTTGAAGTAACTTGCGTCCCAGCTTTGCAAGGGCGTCTACCGTCTGAAAAGAAAATATCTCACTTTTAGTGAGATAAACAAATGGAAGCTCGCGATGAAGCTTACCGCTATCTTAACAGTGCTATTAGCTTCCAAACTTTCCTCAGGAAAAGGTAACCTTGTTAGCCTCCAGGTCCAATCTTCTGGGAGCGGATACAAACAATGAAGCAATAAATTTATTTTAAACTGTTTTTAACATTGTTTCGCATGAGCTTGCGCTCTTAAAGCGTGCTAGTCGCGTGATTTGGCATCACAAACACTAAGTATCGCTTTTGCAGAGCCTGTTGTGTGCCTGTAAACCCATGCTCTCCAAAAACTGATGTCCAGACAAGGAGTGAGGCCAGAAATACATGAGACTATCTTCTTGAGAGCTAGCTTCTCAACCTAGATTCTACTGTCTAGCCTAGCTTTCTATGGCTTCAAATTTCCGCTGCCTCACGAAGAATTCAGTGAGTGATATTTCAATGGATGGAGAACGTGTGTCTCTTACCTTGCAATGCTTTTCAGTGGATAGATACCACAGCTGCAGAGTAATGTTTCTTGCCCGCAATTAAATTTCAACCCTAAGAGAACATGAGTACTTATAAAAGAATGCCACATGAAAAAATATAAACAGTGCTCTTTATATACTACAGCGCTAAACACTGATCGAGTGCACCATTCACCGCTTCGATTCGTAGCGCTTATAGAGCGTTCCGTATTTCGAGTATATGCCGAACATTAGAGGGCAATTAAGCTCCGCCATTAAGAGTATGACGGCACATGACACGCACTCGCGTACACAAACAGATGTTTGCCCTCTATTTTTAACGAGTTATATATATCTATATATCTTTCTATTTATATTTTTTAGGTATCTAACTCAGGGGCACTGTAACTGCCTCCCTTCAACAGATAAATACTGACCGGGGGATCTGTAATAATATACTCTGGTGAATACTGAGCCCCAGTCGAAACGTCAGTAAAACCTTTTTTTTTTTAAGCGTGTGGCTGTCTGCTTTATAAACATATAATTTCTGGTTCATAGTGCTTTCTTCTGAATAGAGCAGGTCAGCGGCGGCCATAAGAAGTCCTTTAAAATCACAGTATTACGGAAAAGCCGTTGTTTTAGAGCCGCTTATTCGTGTAACGGAATTATCAGACCGGCAGTGCCGACTACTTGCCACACCACTAACATTGCTAAAGCAGCGAAAAAGTCACGACCACAAGTAGCAGACAGACACCAGTCAGTGCTTTGTCACTTTCTACCCCTGCTCTTGCCTTTTGCTTATATCTTTCGGTCAATAATATTTTTATTGCGCAAGAATAGGTCGCTAGGATTCGAGTGTTGCCATGCTCGATCAAGTTTTAGTGCGCGCAAATGAGGACACCGCTTCAGTATAATAAAACGCATTTCATGAGAGCAAAGTGCAAACTTCCTGTTTTCTCTGGCGAAATACACAGAAACCACCGCGTCAAATCTGCTTTAGTTTAGGTGTACCGCTAGGAGATGCATAAGAAACGAACACAGATTGAAGCCGTATTCTCATTTTTTTTATAGTAACAGAACTCTTCCGCATGTTTGTTTCGAAAGCTCAATGGGATAAAAAAAGAGGTCTAGGAAAGTGTCCGAGTATGGAAAATTTGTCGAAAATAGTCATGACGATACAGACGTCTATCCATGCCGCTCAAGAGAAGCCCTAACGTAAATCATGAGCCGATCATGACATATGATCGGCTGAGACATGATATATCACACCTTCGCATGCAGCGGCGCAGGTCGCGTTGTCGATTCTTTACAGCAAAAAAGCAGTGCAAGAAAAACAGCGCGATGTATTCCGTCTTATCAACTGTGGATGTATGCGGCCCGAGTGGGTGGCTCAGCGTTCGTGTAGACAGTCTCAAGGCACTGAAAGACAATATAGTCAAGCACCCTCTAATACGTACTACTTGTTCGACACCTCTGTGTAGAACACGCTTTCGTAGCACGGGCGATCAAACGGGCCAGTGTCCAAATCGCACACAACCGCAGGATCCAGCCGCACGGGCACACCCATCACGCACTGCTGTGGCCGGGGCTCTGGTGTCTCCGCCAAGAAAAGCGGCCGCTGCCAGAATATGCTCACAAAGCACGGCTCCTCATTCCAGGGATTTTCAGCGGTAGTGTCGAAACGAGCAACAAGAGCGGCAAGGCCACTGTCACATCCCTCGCTGCTTTCGCGACGGCGGTCGCCATCTACCACGAGCTGCAGGTCCAGCGGGTCGGTGTTAACAGAGTAGAACGGGACAACCGGGCAGGTGCCGTCGCTCAGTGAGCTATTCTTGACATCAGACAGTGGCCTGAGGTCCGTCGCTCGCGCGGCGGCTGCCAAGAATCCGGTATCGACGGAACACGACGTCGTACACATCGCCGTGGATTCAGCAGGCAAACAGGATTCGTGATGTCCCTCTTTTCCATCGAGTCCGTTCAGGGAGGCGAGGCTCGTAGATGCACTGATATCCACAGCCTCAACCAGACCGTTGTTACGCGTAGGGGAAGCGCTCGTACTGGTAGCTGCAGCTGGCTGTCGGAATACGTAGGCGTCCTCCACCCGGCGGAACAGCTTCTGCCAGAGCCTTCGAAAGAAGCCCAGCGCCGCGATCTTGGTCTCCATCGCAAAGCCCGGCAGTA
Organism: Amblyomma maculatum; assembly: GCF_055883805.1. Classification (NCBI taxonomy): domain Eukaryota; kingdom Metazoa; phylum Arthropoda; class Arachnida; order Ixodida; family Ixodidae; genus Amblyomma; species Amblyomma maculatum. The sequence goes on along the minus strand of NC_139350.1, from coordinate 72,205,267 downwards.
GCGGTTCCGAGGAGTTGACGACTAGATTGCGTCCACTCGCTGCCTACCCTCTTTTACCTAGCACTAAGTTTAAGCCAAGAGATATTTAAGAAGTGCCACCCTCGGTGTCGATCTTGTTCGCAAAATGGGAGGGGCTCACATGGCGGTTTTCAGCGCAGGGCACACGCCTTCACATCGATTGAATAGATAAAAAAAAAAACATTTTCTGAAGATAAGCCACTTCCGCTAGATGACGTGATAAGCATTCAACGAGTCTACACTGCAATGACTTTACCGATTCTAACTTTGTGCGTGACATAGTAAGCTCAGTAGTGAGGAAAGTTGATGCCAGTGGCTTGCATCAACGTGACTACTGCTCGTCTAACTGGGAAGAGTGAGGGGCCGCCAAGCCGTGCTGTTATCTTTCTTGTTGTGCGCAAAACGATGTGCTTCAAAGAGAATGATTGCTAGTTTGCTCTAAAGTTTGAGCGGTCATGATAGTCGTAATCTTCTGTCGGCGGTGCGAGCTGGCAACTTGACTTAAGATAGCGGACAAGGATATCTGCAGAACATTAGCCGACTGATACCGCTCTTGACACCCGTGTGCGTCTGTTTGACATCTATGACTCAAGAAAATAAAGTGTGTTTCATACAAGCAGTCTGTGCTAACTAATGTTATCATTTTTGCCATACAAAAACAACTATTTGTGTTAGTACGCATACTTAACAGCCGACGTCAGGTGCGCACGATGTGTGCCTTTTAGGGTTTACGTTAATGATGATGGATAATGATGAAGGCGATGTACCGTCTTTGCCAAAAGTAACCAGGCTGCAAGTTTAACTTTTCGGACGAGTTTCAGAGAATTTGTACCACTTATGAAGCTGGAAATATGTGCAAAGTAAAGGTGAGCTCCTGTCCTCGCTTATTAACAATTTGTGATCCTCTGGAATTTAATGTTGGCTTCAAGATGCAAGTGAGAAGCAAGACATGCAGCCTGGTTACTTTTGGCAAAGACGGTACATGCCCGTTTAATCATAGAGTAACTGCTTACTCATAGACTGCCTATGGCAAAGAAATCGATCTTTTTCCACGTTTCGCCCTTTTTTAAACGGGGAGAGATAGTAGTACCTCATGACGTATGAATTTTTTCGTTGGCTTCGGTGGCCTCGACAGCGCGATGCCCCGCAGCCTAAAAAATGCCATCTTGTCTCTACCAGGTGGTGGCTGGCAGCGGCTTGTGTGACGTCACGAGACCAAGTGACAGTCTAGTCGGAAGGAGCTGCCAACTCGGGTAGCTCCTTACGTATGGAAGGGTACGACGGGATTCGAACGCACCGGGACCCTGGCATGCAAATATTAAGGGTGGCGCCCCGTATGAGCCAAACTGGAAAAGTCCGCTCCGGCTCCTCTTGACGCCATCTTGGGTTGTGCTGTGCGTATCGTTAGCTGTTGATGCTGCGATGCGGCAGTGTAAAAGGGCTGTTTCGCAGGGCTCATGAAAGCTATTCGACACCGCGGTGCTATTTTGTGTTTTGTTTGAGCGCGCCAGCAAACCGTATATACTAGATTTTTTTACCCCCGCGCGCAGATTACTAGTGCGCTCCTACTCTCGACACCAGGCGACATCTGTCGGGCGCGTGCGGCCAGGGGACTGCGGGTCCCGCAGGCGCCTCGCGTTGAATAAGTGTTCATGAGCGATCGTTGTTCAGTTGTGTCGTTAGCGAACTTTACCATTTATGCTTGTAGTTGTGTGCTGTGCCTCGTTACTCACATTTGTCCCTTTTCTAGAGAGTACAAAAGAATTTTTAACCGCACTGTTCTCTCGCGTTTACGATACGAAGGTAGTCTACGCAGATTGCGAACTGTAAATGGCTGTTTATGCGCAGCGGTGGCGTTTTCTTTTATTCTGGGACTGCCCTTCACATGTAATAAATGCACAAGTTTTGCTTTTTACTTTTCTGATTTTGCGAATTAGAATGTAGAATTTTGGATCGGACTCCATGGTGGGAGAGGTAACCGCGGATCGGCTAGCTTCGCGCTTAAGGTTGCTTAGGCAAAACGTGTGTTGTCTGCCCCCAGTGGTTCGTCTTTGGCATCATTTGCCGTTCCTTAACGGGAGTGTAAGTCCGACTATAACAGACGCTTGGGCGAGTTGGTAATCCATGAGTGCAAAAAGCGCAAAAAAAAAGTGAAATAAAACGGGAACCTAAGTCCCCGTATTTTTGTTTTTTTTTTGTTTGTTTTTGCGCTGTCTTCACTCCGACTACAAGCGATCCAAATTGTTATATCCTTATTTCAGAGAGAAGTCGGCGTGCAAAACGGTTGAGCGTAGTAGCGTTTTGTGGTTGGTATCTGCCTAAGACGCAACACACACGATTTTATTGCATGCTTCGACCTGGCCTGAACGGCTAAATAGCTTTTCACACAAACCGGAAGCATCGAAATAGAATATACTAGTATTCAGCCGCTACTGTGTAATATTTGCTCAAACTTAAAAGAAATAGAGAAACGGTGTTGTGCCCTCCAGCGGCGGCTCTGTGATTAGGGCTCTTGACTGCTGAGTCGGAAAACGGGTTCGATCACGGGAGCTATGACCGCTCTTCGGTGAAGACGGAGCTGAAGGCGCTTGTGTAGTGTGCGATGTCAGCGCACGTTAAAAAAGGCCAAATATTAAAGGGGGTCATGGCAGCTAACATTTGAGCATAAACTGATTAGTGCCTTTCATTCCGCAAACGCTAGACTTTAAATCCTGTAAATTTGAACTTATTCGGTGCAGTAGATAGATTTAAAATGAATTTTTATTATTAATATCGAAATTCGCTTTCTGGTCTGGCAACCATTAGCCGCTGATGTCACATCGAAATCTCATCCCCATTTCGTCTGCTATTCACGGTGTCGGCTGCGCTCTTGCATGCACGCCGTGGATGGTGGTACCTGAGAGCTTTTTTTTTTTCTCCGGAAAAATAATTTATTCGCATATTCTTTTTTCTTTTACAAGCCAACTCACTATAACCTGCGTCCTTTGTGACCCTCGGACTTGTTTTGGGCTTCGTCTAGAAATTGTCGAGGAGGCCGAAATCGATGGCCTCATGCTGTATTATTTAGGCATACAACAGAAGCATATTATTCTTACGTTGTGAGAGTGAGCTTGTTTAGCAACAAAACGCTCCCGCATATAAAAAAGGCGCATATCCAATGTTTCCTTCCGCCGTGTGCGCAGCGAAAGTGGGGAGCGGTTAGCGTTCTGTTGCTGACTGCTGAACTATTGCCGTCGCTCTTTCGGTCCAAAACTAAGAGGAAATACCAAACAAGCATACGTTGACGTGAGAGGATACCTTACAATATTAGAGAAGCAGGCGAAACATTTGAACGAAGCGGTACGCCTTGACATGCTGTTATATGCGCGTGTTAGTCAAACTAGTTTCGGCTACTAAGGATATTATTATTTTTTTTTTGCAAAACTATATGTTCAGTCTGGCCACGGCCAGCGCACGAAAGCATGCGCCGCCACCGCCGTTTCAGTTCTATCATCGCAAAACCCAACGTGATTGGCATGCGCTTCATGGCCCGCACCAAACAAGAGTCTCTCATCTGCCGCCATCTCCGCATCTCGCCTGACCCGCAGCCGCGCGCGCGACTGCAAACCGACCTCCCGAGCCAAATGACGTCTCGTGAGTGCTTCAATGTGAACACAGTAAACATACACCATTTAGAATCTAGTGTGTGAGCCTTAAACTCCGGAAAGAATGCTCCGATTCGCGGATTACGACTGCGCCACCAACGTTTGTTTACCCACCAGTGGCACCGACAGCTGCCGGCTATAGCGCTCGCCAGACAGGGTCACATCGACGCTTCCCGCTAAATGTGCACGCTCTTTGTGATGTAAGCAGTCATCAATTTAGGGTCACTACTGCGAGAACTACACTCCATGGCCACATGCAAAAGCCACAGCGTGTGCAATCGCCGAAACTCTAGACCCAAACCCAGCGTACTCGCGCTAGGCCTACTCGTAGTTCGGTGCCTGCTAACTTTTCTGGCCAAGATTATTGCTGATGAGAAGGGTGGACATATAAACTGTAGCCGCGTGTTTTCCTTTTTCTAACACAGATAAGCTGCAGACAAGCGCAGCCGTTCAATCCGTTAACTCATCGGGCGTCAAGATTCTCGGTCGGCCTAGTCGATAGCGGTCTGATCTAAACAGATCGGGCGACCGTCCGCTGATCAGTTATGTCGGCGTCGAGGGGCCGACAACCCCACACTGCGGTAATAGGCGGCCGTTGGTCGTGATGGCGTCATTGCCGGTGTAATGCGACAGATCGCGCGTCGATAAGATATGGAACCTTCCCGTACAGCTTACTTACTGTGACCGTGCCTCATGCTGAAGAAAACATGCCTTACTCTACATCACTTATGGGGTAACATATCCTCATCGAGCACATCTGTATTACGGACCACCACTCTGTCAATCGTCCACAGAAGTGAGAGACGTGTCATTTGGTATTTCACCCGGCATTGCAGACGACGCTCCGCTGCGTATACTCTGTGACGTCACACATGCATTTCAAAATGGCGGTCGCTCTCGGTGGGAGGAGCTTCTCTATTCCGATTCTGCCGCGTTTTTTTGTAATATGCGTCGCTCGCTAGGCACTAAAACTGCGTGTAGAATCACAGACCTGTATATTATTCACAGAATTGTACAAAGCGGCAACGTGCACGTCAAACTAAATCTCAGCAATAGCGAGTCGATTTTATATCTACAATTCAAATAAACTTTCCCCAACACAGCCGTGAGATGAAAATAAGTTTGTCAATATCATCTAGCCCCCGAACGCTAACTAAACGTGGCTACCGGGCAGGCGCGACCGAGGTGATACCGCGGCCCCGCAGATCCCATGCAGGGAAGTGCCCACGCGGCGGCGCGCCAATCGGCAGAAAATGGCAGCGCCCGGGAGCGGTAAAAAAATCTGGTCTATACCATCCGTTGGGCATGGCGGCAGCTGTTGGAAACAGCACTATCGGCCAGGGCGACTTGCGAAGAACTGCGCTCGGCTTCCGCAGGCCGAACTCGTCAGAGTTAACTGACTGTGAGGATGTATCTGTTGTATCTTTCACGATACATGTATTTTCAGTTATATTTTATAATCGAAATAGTAACTGCATGTGCACACAAACACTCAACGAAGGAATCGTACAGGAAGTTATCGAGCGCCAAATAGGTACCGATACTATGAAAAATGCTGTCGAGTCATTGCCGTATTGACTTACGTGAAGTGCCACCGATTTCATGTCATGCATTTCCTCTCGACAGTGAATATTTATATTGGCTGTTGCGCTGCTTTTAATTCGCATTAAAGGCACGGGCAGTGTTCATCGTGGTTATGCCGCTAATCACTGCTGTCTCGTACCGAGCTTGGCGAATGCATGCGTGTCTGTGGTGCGCCGGCGACCGCGAGTGCGAAAAGCATACGATCGAGCTGTCCCGCTTCAACAATGTACTTTAAAGTTAAAGTGCAGTTCAGGAACCGCGCATGAAAGAAGCAGTATCTATTACACTATCTGTCGGCATTTTTATGCAGCCATGTGTAAGTCCGGCGACGCAGCAACAGCGTATCCCCGTCCTATTGTAGCAGCATCGTTCGCACTGCGTATTGTTGAAGAAAACGTAGAAAACGTGCGCCCTCAGGTGCGCCATGAACGAAGACAAATTCGCAGCACTTCAAGTAGCAGATGGATGGATGGATGGATGGATGGATGGATGGATGGATGGATGGATGGATGGATGGATGGATGGATGGATGGATGGATGGATGGATGGATGGATGGATGGATGGATGGATGGATGGATGGATGGATGGATGGATGGATGGATGGATGGATGGATGGATGGATGGATGGATGGATGGATGGATGGATGGATGGATGGATGGATGGATGGATGGATGGATGGATGGATGGATGGATGGATGGATGGATGGATGGATGGATGGATGGATGGATGGATGGATGGATGGATGGATGGATGGATGGATGGATGGATGGATGGATGGATGGATGGATGGATGGATGGATGGATGGATGGATGGATGGATGGATGGATGGATGGATGGATGGATGGATGGATGGATGGATGGATGGATGGATGGATGGATGGATGGATGGATGGATGGATGGATGGATGGATGGATGGATGGATGGATGGATGGATGGATGGATGGATGGATGGATGGATGGATGGATGGATGGATGGATGGATGGATGGATGGATGGATGGATGGATGGATGGATGGATGGATGGATGGATGGATGGATGGATGGATGGATGGATGGATGGATGGATGGATGGATGGATGGATGGATGGATGGATGGATGGATGGATGGATGGATGGATGGATGGATGGATGGATGGATGGATGGATGGATGGATGGATGGATGGATGGATGGATGGATGGATGGATGGATGGATGGATGGATGGATGGATGGATGGATGGATGGATGGATGGATGGATGGATGGATGGATGGATGGATGGATGGATGGATGGATGGATGGATGGATGGATGGATGGATGGATGGATGGATGGATGGATGGATGGATGGATGGATGGATGGATGGATGGATGGATGGATGGAATATAGGAGCGTCCCCTTTGAAACGGGGTGGTAGCACTAGCTATCATGCTCATTTTTCTAACTATATCTTAATTATTGATTTAGGATGATTAACTAAACCATCATTCTATTTATTAAATTTTGTTCCTACATTACTAACATTATGTCACTTCTCTGCTTTTAAGCCACCAATCTTCCTGCCGTTTTTTGCTAGTTTCCACCGCCGGTTTATTCACCCGGCCGCTCGTATCTCTAAATCCCAGAGCTTCAGGAACAGTGATTGCGCCTGCACCAACTTCCGGATGGATACCATTACATTCGAGTATAATATGGTCAATTGTTTCACTGGAGTTACCACATATAGCACGTGCGTCATCTCCATTGTTAAATTTCTTTTTGTAGCTGCGTGTTCTAAGGCACCCTGATCTAGCTTCAAAAAGTAGGGCACTGCCTCTTGAGTTATCAAAAAAATCTTCCTTCCTGATCTGGATTTTCCACTTTCGGTATAATTCCACACTCTGTTTCTTTTCCATCGAATTTATCCAATTTTCACCTTCTGTGTTTTTCACCTGTTGCTCAATGCTCTTCATTTCTCCGTCCTTGTGACTAGCATACTTACTAGTTAGTTTCCTAGTTCTTTTCCTTCATTGTGAGTCAACGCGTTTTAGATATAGTTATTTAAATACTTTAGCTGCCCATCTGTTACTGTCCAATGTCCTCAGGCGTTCCTCATATAATATTTGACTCTGAGCTTCCCGTACTTCGAAAGATGCCCAGCCCATATCTCCCTGTACCGCCTCATTTGTAGTTTTGCCGTGGGCACCTAGTGCTAATCGTCCAGCGGATCTCTGATTTGTTTCTAATGTCGACTGTACCTCTGATTTTAGGCAGAAAACCGCATTTCCGAAAGCAAGTCCGGGCACCATAATTCCTTTCCAAATACCCTCAAAACCTCATACTTATTGTATCCCTACAATGCCTTATGCTTCATTATCCCGGCATTCCTTCGCCCTTTGGCCTAAGCGCATATACGAATGCGGCGCCGCCTGCTGGCGCTGCGGACGACACCACTCTCGCTGAGCGCTACTCCCTGCTCGTCGCTAGGCCTAAATTTTTTCGCATCGACGGCACATCCGACGGCGCTTTGTAATTGCTCAGCGCTAGAGTAAATGGTCTGTAGCGAAACTGCCTTACTGCCGATCCCATTGTATCATTAAAATAAGCACCTATATTTCAGTGACGCCTTAGCAGCGGCGCCAGCGTACAGACGATGAGCTGCGCGAAGCACCAGCGGCAGCTGGCTGTGTTGAGAAACTTGTTTTGTCATTGGAATTATCAACAAAGCAGTATGGGTCAGATATCCACAGGAAAAAAAAATTGTTTTCAAAGAACAGATTTTAGCACGCTCTTTTGGCGCTGGCGGAAGAGATTCACCGTATCGTTGGCGCGGAGGGCTTGCGGGAGGCACGGCCGGCGCTGCGTGCGTGTTTACTACGACGAAGGAAGTAAAATGAACATCATATTCGTGAGTACGTCGTTGGTACTATGTCTGTCTTGTTCACATAAAACGTTCATAGGCGAAATAAATCAGGATGAACTAGAAAGCGGTGAAGCAGAAATGCACAACCGCACTCTGACTGTGTTGCGAGCTTTCCGCATACGCTCTCGGCAATCATCTTGTGATTTCTTTCATTGTTTGTGCAGTCCACAATCACGCATTGCTGTCCCGATGACATTACCACAAAAAGGGGTGCTAATAAAGGTATTTAAGTCTTTCCAATGACGATATACCGAGGTGCAAGGCCACTCTGCTATGCATGAAGCGCGCGAATGCACAGCCCACTCGGTACTGGTAACAGTGGGCATGACGCAATGAATCTGGTTAGAGGGTATGTTCCTTCGCTCCAGCTTGCTTTTGGTAAAACTATTATGCGAAGGCAAAACGAACCCTTTAAATGAAAACAGACAGGTTCACAGCGGTCGATGTAGCTCAGTTGAAGAGCACAGGATGCGACATTCGGAGGTCGTGGGTTCGATTCCCACCATCGGCACGTTGTTTTTTCTTCTACTTTGCGTTTAATTATCTTTACTGAACAGATTACATTTCTAGTTTATGTGATTATCGCAGTAAAAGTTAAACAAAGACGTAAAGTAGAATACCCAATGCTTTCCTTGGCCTCGCCGGCTGTCAGCTTCTTTCCTTCAGGTATTATAACGAGCACCCTAATTTCCCCTTCATTTATCTGCTCCTCCACCCTTGTTAGATTGGGGAATTGGGGAACAGGGGAATTAGAGCACGTGTACGCTGCCTGAGGGATGCTGATAACAAATGGGTCAGAAGTGGATCCGGTGGCAAGGAATCATGAATTGGTTGCGACACATCTGCTGCATGAGGAAGCACGTCTGCTGCAATGGTATTCAAATTTGTGTTCTCTTGAACCCAGTGAATGACTATAGTCACTGGGTAACGGTGATAAGCAGCATGTATAGTCTGTGCGACCCTAAGAGTGCCATGGACTTTCTTTAAATGCCTTATGGCTTGCTTGGAGCGAGTCATTATGTGTACTTGTTTAAACGTAGAGTCGGCAGGTAACGCTTCTATGGCGTTACTTGCGTTATGGTGTTACAGGTGGGATTAGCCTATTGCTTAGTCTGCCGGTAATTGCTCCACCTTAGCGTCACTTATGTGTTAATAAAAATTCCTAATATCTGTGAAATCTGCCCCGTTATGCGCACAGTCACTTATAATAGTTTCTGCAGGACACTGATCTTGACTCTAGATGGTGACAGCTGGAGTGGACTACATTATACTGTGAGGGAATGTGTGTATAGATGGTTGCAGCTGGAATGAACTGTGTTTTACTGTGAATGAATGTGTGCATAGATAGTGACTTCTGGGGTGGGTTATGTTTTACTGTGAGTGAATGTTCGCATAGATGGTGACGGCTGGAGTGAAATATGTACCGTCTTTGCCAAAAATAACCAGGCTGCACGTTTTGCTTCTCGCTTGTATTGTAAAGCCCCCCCCCCCCCCCCCAACATTGTTTTACAGAGCGCAACAACTTGTTACGAAGTGAGGACAGGAGCTTGTCTTTGCACATATTTGCAGCTTCATAAGTGGTACGAATTCTCTTCTACCCGTCTAAGAAGCGCAACCCGCTGCCTGGTTACTTTTAGCAAAGGCGGTACATATTTCACTCCAGCAGTCACCATCTATGCGATTATTCACTCACAGTATAACATAGTTCATCCCAGAAGTCACCGTATGTGCACACATTCATTCACAGTAAAACACAGTTCATTCCAGCTGCAGCCATCTATACACGCATTCACTCACAGTATAACGTAGTCCACTCCAGCCGTCACCATCTAGAGTCAAGATCAGTGTCCTGAAGAAATTGTAAAATAAGGCGTGAAGTCTCCCTTCTCCATGTCTGGTTTCTACTCGGGTAGACAATGTCCTGAAGTGCACTGTGAAGGGCTCCCCTCTTCTTGAAGAAAGCGAGCATCGCACAACTTTCCGCATCGTGCTCTAGACAGCGCATAATATATTGTTCTATATCCCCGCACACACCACCTATAGAACATAGCGGAGACGATGCCATGCCAGTCGTATGCATCCAGGCAGGAGTACGAGCAAAGCCCATGCGAACTCGATGTAGTAGAGTGGCCTGATGTCTTCTCAGACCCTTGGTCACACACGGCTTGTGGGGAGCACTCCACAGGGTACTAAAATGGTTGAGTACCGTTTCTCTGAAGCGTCGTTTTTATCTTGAGGGACTTTTTTGAGGAAGTATCTGACAGTGCTTTATGGGCGAGACTGTCTGCCACCTTGTTGTCTGGGACACCTATGTGTGAGGGCACCCATTGAATACGTAAATTAAAGCCTCTGCTGTGCAGATTCTGCACCAAGAGTAGAGAGCTTGTTGACAAGGTATCAGTAGAGAAGCCGCGCTCGAACCTTCGAAAGGAGGATTTTGAATCTGTTAAGAGGACGACAGGTTGAGCCGGGCAAGACCCTAGCTTCCGTAAAGCCGCCTCAATAGCAACACTTTCGGCCGTTGTGGAGGATGCGACTTCAGTGAAGCATGTAGACCATGCATAGTTTATAGAAGGAACGTAAAAAACCGTTGAGCTAGATTTTCTGACCTTGTCTACAGAACCATCACTGAAAATGTGAAGATAGCAGGCATACTGAGTTTCCAAATTTTCAAGTACGAGCGAACGCGTTGCCGCTAAAGAACTACGCTTCGGTCTCAGATGGGGAATCGTGACCTTACAAGCATGGGTCGGAAATGACCAGGGTGGTTTCAACCGTTTCCTTTGTATTCGAACATAAGGGGGATGGTGCTCCGCGAGGTGTGGGCAACGATGATTCAGTGTTTCTGAATGCATATTTGGACAAAAAACATGAAACTTGCCAGTGTTCTTGATGAGTCACGTTGCATCAATCACACCAAGTTTTATAAAAAAACAGTAAATTTGAAGTTAAAAAAATATACAATATTTTGAAAGCAACTACTTCAAAAAGCTACATTTACAAAAAATCTGTTGCCACCAGAACAACGAAAATTCATAGTAATGTTCTTTAATATATGTACTACTGACTGAACTAGGATATGCATATGCCCGGCTCTTTGAAGAAAAATTTTTTTTTGAACTTTGACATTCAATTTATCGCCACTTCTTCAGTGATATGCATACATTAAAAAAACACCTTTTCGGGGCATACTGATTTCCCTAGTTCAGTAGATGCACCAGGCATACATTCAAATGACTGCAGCGTTTGATTTGATTTGTCTGGACCGTTAATGAGAAAATGTTCCTAATAGGCACTAAAACAGCATTTTTCACTAATTGCTTCTGAAAGTTTTGTTTGCTTCTTATGCACACTGAAACGCCCCTGGTGAATATTCATTGCCTCCATCTTGCTCACTTGTGTTAGCAAACCGTTTCCGCTTCCTTGCCTGTGCTTTCCTTGCTTGTTTTGATTGTGCCGAGGCTCGGAAGTCTCCTTTCGCTACTCAACCATTGTCGATTAGGTTCAGCGCAACAGTGCGGAACACCCCCGGCATTATGTCTATCGTCTCGAGGACTGTTTTCCTCCTCTTCCGTCATTTTAGTAGCCAACTGCATCGTAGACGGCAGCATTTAGTGTGCATGGGCCAACAAACGTGGTCTTTGGACATCTGCACCCGATCAGGTTGTTCAGGAACTCGTTGCGTTTTGTGTTCTTCAATGAAGGCAATTCCGCAGTAGCTCTGGAGCGGCAAGTGCCTTAAAAACTGGTTTTATGCTGGTCATCACTGCCTCTGGCAAAATGCGTTCTTGTGCTTGTAATCCTCCGTAGAATCAAGTGCAACTCTACGATTGAAAGCACACCATGAAGTCTCGCTAGAGGGGCACAGAACATGGTGTGGGTTTTCATCTCTGGAGAGATTGTGAAAGTCTATGAAAGTATATGATGTCGAGTCCACTTTGCTGACAAGCGAGGCATTTTCCACGTCGTTGGTCGGCAAAAAGAAGCATAAATGGCCGAAACTTGCAACGCTACCGCACAGAGATTTAATACACTATTGCGAACGCGCGTCTTGCAAAGCTCGCTTAAAAAGCGCGGGAAACACAATCTGAAGAGCTGTAAAGGTATCCTGCCGGCTAAAATAGGAAATAGGCAAAAGAAGAAACTAACTTATAATAATATTTAAAAAAAATGTTTGACAGGTTTACGTGACAACTGTTCAAAGCAAACAAAGTATACTACGAGGCGCGCCTGTTTTCTAAAGGGGTATGTATGTTTGGCGGGTATTTTAAACCGCTTCTGGTGCTGATCTGAGCCTGCAATTTAAAAGAAATGTTGTTGAGGTGCTGTACTACTTCTTTATAACAAAATCAAAAACCAAAACCTACCGTCCCTCCTTAATGCCTAGAGAAGTGAGATTAAGTGCGAAGTAGGCTCTCGACTCAGATCTCTTGCGGATCCGTTGAAGAAAAGATTGCCCAGCTATCGTCTCTCCAAGGCGGCCAAGTTCCATTAATAGTCTCTGTGAAGCGACAAGACTAAGATGTTTCAATAGTGACTCGTGCAGTACTGCATCGTTCACTTCCGTTTGAGGAACTCCAATGGCTATTTTTAGGCCCTTTCTACGGACAACTTCGTGACGCTCAAGCTGTGATGCCACGGGGGAAATCAAGCGTAATTGGTATATACATCATGTGACTGATCACCAGCACTTCATGAAGTTTGACCATTGAAGAAAGATGGTTTCCCCATTGCTCTCTTGCAATTCTACGGATCACATTGAGACGCGAAGATAGAGATGAGACAATCGCACCGGCAGCTTTTCGCCACTGTAGACGGGAGTCAATAATGACACCAAGAAAATGCGTATGATTGAATTGGCGAATAGAAGTGGGACCGAAGTCTATCTTTACCGCGCATGAAGTCTTCCTACACCTGGAAACAAAACAAAGCCGGATTTTTCCACTGATAGGGGCAAACCCACACCTTGAAGGTAAGCTTGTACCGTATGTAGAGCCTGTCAAGCTATCAGTGCTAATCGTTTCTACTGGTAGCCAGTAATCCAAATACAAATGTGGTCAGTGTATATTGACATACGAACTTGCCTGCATTTTTTTTGCGATGAATCGGGAAGGCCAGCCATTACGACGTTAAAGAGCGTGGAGGAAAGAACACTTCCTTGAGGCACATTTCGTGATACAGCCCTTTCGGTGCTTATGGTACTCCCTAACCATACTCGAACTGTACGACCACTGACAAACGAGTAAATCAACCTTAGCATGTGACCCTGTATGCCCACGCTTTGCAGGCTGTTCAAAAATGGAGCTCTGAAGCACTGTCATAAGCTTTTGCAACATCAAGATAAATGGCTAAGGCGGAAAGGCCGAAAGCTCTCTGGTGTAGAATGTGACTCACTAAATCTGAAGCTATCTTGGGAGCTTAGTCCTCGGCGGAATCCTGTCATAGATGTTGGCAGGGCCTTAGTGTCCTCAAGCCACCACGATAAGCGTTAATTTGCCAGCTTCTCCTTCAGCTTAGCCACAGAGGAAGTAGGGACACAGGGAGATACGAGGCAAGGTCCGTCATGTCTTTGCCAGGCTTCAGCACTGAAACTACATATGCCACCTTCCATGATGGAGGAATTTCGCCAGTCTCCCAAACTCGATTGGTGAAGTTTAGGAGCTCTTCCCTCAGTTCCGCGCAGGTTCTGCCGCATTTGGTTGGTGATACCATCTGGACATGGTGCACACCGGCGCCACAGACCCATGAGCGCCGTCTGAAGCTCTCTAAATGTGAACGGGGCGTCCATGATGGACGTGGAGGAAGCAGGTGGTTTATATAGGTCATTTACAGCATTTGCGAATATAATCGCATCTGAAAACGCCTCTGCCAAGCACGCAATGGGGTTTTCCTTGCGCATTGCAAGAGCTTCAGAAGGCTTAAATTGGCGAGGTTCTCCTGGAAAGCTGCCAATGACTCGCCATATTCTCGTCGTTGATGCGAATACAGTCACACTAGCACAGAATGAGACCCATTGCAACCTGTAGAGCTTGTTCGTATGCCGCCGAATGGCAGAATTCAGCCTATTGTAGGCCGTCTACAAGTCTCTGTCGCCCTTCTTCCGCATGAGTTTTGTCGCTCCGCCCTTCTCGCTGCACAAAGGTTCTTGAGTTTTAAATCCGGGGCCGGAAAATGAACCCGTAACTTGACCGCCGTAGTTGATACCATCTTACTAGAAATCGTTTTGTCAGTAACATCACCAGAGACACGTTCTAGGTGCTCTCTGTACTTGTCCCAATTGACGACATGGCGGATTTTAGGACCGCCTATACGAAAGCCAGAACAAACACAAAAATAGGGTAATGATGACTTCCCATGCGGTCAAGTGCTGTTGACCACTTCACGCAGACAACAGGTGAATGCAAAGTCAGGTCGCTGAGGCTGGAGGGCGGAAGAAAGTGGGGCTTCCGTCATTTGCAACACACATGTCCAAACTGTCAATAACGTCTACGAGTTTGCGTCCGCGAGAATCCGTGTTCCTGTCACCACACACGGAATGATGGGCGTTGAAATCACCGCAGATGATTCTAGGAGCTGGGCAGCGGTCACAGAGCTGCTTCAGAAACAAATAAATTGCTACCTTTTTCTGCGGGGACACGTACACGGATGGAATACAAAATATTTCGAAAGCCGAGCTGCATTGTCACAGCCGTTACCTCAGTGTGATCCGTGCAAAGATCGGTAACGTTTAAAGAAACATGTGAAATTTTCTTTTTCATGTAAAGTGCGGTACTGCCTGCAGGAAATGACTTTATGCGTCAGTTTTTGTGGGAGACGTATCTAGTCAAGAATATCCCGCTTGGCAGGCCAGCTTCCGACAGGGCCAATACTGGTACACAAGTCGCTTTCAAGAATAGTTTCAGTTGAGCTAACCCGCTTAAAATCCCAGCGCAGTTCCTTTGAAATATAAACGGCACTTTTGGGTAGATTTTAGATTCATGAGTTTTAACACCAGCCATATTAAGTCGAAAGAAAGTTGGCTGCGAAGGCGATAATCATGTTATCCAATGAAAGCACCAACTGTAGGAAGTTTTTCTGGTTACCAGGCGACATCGCCGGAACATGTGAATGCAGGGCCCCAAACAAAGCATGGAGAAGGTCGGAACACCTTGATTTATGAGCTGCCTATTTTTCGCAACGCACTCACTCACAACGTCGACAAAAGATGTCGACGGGGAGACACTCTTGGCCACAGAAGCTGGTTTTCTTGTCACTTGTGAGGCATAAGAAAGTCCTCCCTGCCGTCGAGTCTGGCTATGATCCGATCTCTCAGAAACTTGGCCACTTTGTACTGAAGGTCGAATAACCGATTCTCACGCAGTGGACCTTGGCACCTTGCTGGACTACGGTTTCTTAGGGACACTACTGGTGGACGCGACAACATCCGCCTCCAACGCTGGGAACTCTTCAATGCCTGACAATGGCTTCTCAGTCGGTTGGGTTTTGGAACCAGCAATGAAAGACATTGATGGTATAGAGCGCTCACAAGGAAGGGGCAGGCACCGAAGCTTGCTGGATGATCACCTCCGCAGGTGACACAAGCGAGATCTGCCTTGCAGGCTTTAAAATCCTGGCCGCTTCGCAAGGTGTTCTGCATGTGAGGCGACTCATGCGTCGTGTGGAGTTTCAAAAAAAGGAATGGTCTGCAGAACCTAGCAACTCTGTCGGGCTCACGTTCGCTCCGAACTAAGTGTGTCCCGAAAAAATTTACCTGGGATTCACAAAATATGCAGTCGCCGATTTCACTGAAGCTTCTACATGGTGTTTTAAATGCCAACGGTTTGGGCATGTGGCCAAAGTTCGTGGTACTCAGTGGGTATGCTCATGCTTGTATCAACCCTTATAAAGGCATCTCCCTGTCTGATAATAAACGCACTTCATTCACTGTCTCCCGGCCGTTCACACTGAGGGGCAAAAATCATGTTGGTTAGAATAAATTCAATGAATAATGAACCCTTCAGCTACCAGTATGCATGATATGCAGGGGCTAAGAACGTACAGTGTGTTTCTTCTGAGCATCAATAATGGACACGCGGTTCGAGTAAAATACCAGAATAGCCCATAAATGATGAACAACGCCAGTGCCGCGCATAGAAAGAAATATATAATCAATAACGTCAGCTTCTTTTATTAGGCTCAGTGCCTACTTTCTGAATACCCGGTCATCTCTACTTCGTTCATTCTAACCAAGATAGTTTTTTGCATCAATTAACATAGGCATATTTAAGGCGGAGCTGAAGTTTCCCCCTAATTGTCTACGCTGGATCTGTAGCGGTTTGAGGCGATGACTATTAAACCTTTTACACTGTATGCTTTGCCCACTTCTTCGGTCGAACGTGATTCTGCACTCAGAACCTGTGAAGTGCTTGGACAGGACGCGGCGTTCTACGTTCATTTTTCAGACGTTGTATTCTGAGTCGTTGGAGTCCTTGCCAAAGCTCTGTGCTTCGATTATAGAGGATGTGCAATAAATCTAGTGCCACATATTGTTGCGAATTTATCGGCGCGTGAGGAAGGACCAGGTAATACTTTGACCATGGACTGAACTTTGGAGATAGCAATACGAAGTTTGTGGGCAGAATTGACAGTGTAGCGACACCGCTTCTGCACGAGTGAACATGCAGAGGTTACGGGAGCTCGAGCCCAAGACAATACATTGGATTTACGACTAGAGCAACGATCATCTTCAGCTCCTCAGAACTTAGTTCATCCCCTTCGTCCAAGGTGTCAGCAATAATAAGTGTGCCGGGTACGCCCGGGCACGCCTCGCCCACACACCTCGCCGTTCAGTTCTAGCACATTCATCATGGACTCCTTTGGCGATAAATGGCAGCCGCTGGAGCACCATGACCCCCAAGTTTGCAACTGTGGTTGTTCCTCTCGTACACCACCATCGTTTGACATATGCAAGTGGGCACTCACGAGTACTTGAACGTTGCCCAATAAGAGATGTGGCGGTGCCTCCTCTTGAAATGGGAGCTGTCCAGCGATCTCTTCAATCAGGCCGATCTTTCAAGCTCCGAGAGCACCTGTATAATGACTTTAATATTGCGCTCAAAAAGTTTTTCGGTGTACCTCCTCACCATCATGCCTGAGAAACTGTGCGAAGTCCTTTGGGTGCGGAAGTACCTCCACCCAAATGCCCTTGGACCAAGGCGTCTCTTGGCCAGCCGTGGTTGTTAGTTCTACCACACAAGCTCTTCCTTGATGAGTGTCCCATCCCTTAGAAAAGCTATGTGCCCGGCAGCACACCATGGCTTCCCGACACAACTCACCTGCTCCACATGCCCGTCCCCAGTGCGCCTGCATCCCCTTCCTGTCACCCGGTACGCATGTACGCAACGTCAGTGCGCATCCGTGCTTATTGCGCCGCCCCGAAAAGCTCACTAGAGCTGTACGTCGATGTGGCAAACCCCACAAGTGACTATGCCTCCGCGAACGACGAGATAGCCGCTGAGGGTAGTGCTGTGCTTTTGATGTCGATATCGCAATAGCGAGTCACGTCTACCGCAGCTCGCAGTGTCGGCACCGCCACATCCATTCGATGCTGACCTCACGTCCAAAACATGACCTGGTTCATCAAGCCACAACTACCGAACACAAAACGGCCGGCATCCGCCCGTAGCACTCTCCGACCTTGTATTTCGTGCCGATGACACCTCAGTACGTTGCAGGCAGTGCCCCACGTACCAAGCCGCAAGCCCGGCTCCGTGCGAATTCGTTTGGTTGCACCCAGCGGTCGGGCCATTCCGTGGGCTTCTCTGGCTGCTGGTGCCGCATGTGACCTCATCGATTACATAAGCTGGGACGTAGAATCAGACACGTCGATCAGAAATACTAACGAGGATGTATTTTACGCATGGGCATTTCCCCGCCAATTTCAATCTAACTTAAGGCCGCCCTTCACGGACTTCACAGGTTAGCTTGCCTGATATTACCAGCCCCTCTTTTATTAACCTTTTCATTAATTTCTTCTTGTTACTCCCACTTATTTTAATTTTTTTCTAAATTTCACCAAAATTCCTCTTTCGCACCGTGTCAGAGACCCTGTAGAGCCACGGCTTCAGCACATGTGAAGACGAAGTTGCGGGAGCTCCAGACGAAGAGGTGACATCCGGCGTCTGGTTAGAATGGCAGCAGTCATATTCAACTCCTCGAAGCTGGATGATCGTCTTCGTTTAGGGGCAGGATCAGTTGCAATACATGTGGGAATGCGCTACTCGCACTGCTGCGTGCGACAAGAACACTCGAGAAAAGCAAACCTCTGATGGAGTTTCTCCTAACTCTTGCTCTTTTCTGCACCCTCCTTTCTTACTTCTAACAAATAGGTTGAATAATAATAATAATAATAATAATAATAATAATAATAATAATAATAATAATAATAATAATAATAATAATAATAATAATAATAATAATAATAATAATAATAATAATAATAAATCAATCTTTATTTAATGTGCGCAGGAACAACCATGTGGTCTTCGTGCTGCAGCACAAATAAAAAAACAAACAAAAATGAAAATAAACAAACATGTTTACACAGAGAGAGAACACAAAAGAAGAAATAACACATGAAATGAAACGGAGACGAAAAATATCCCGGAAAGAAAGAAATCAATGAGTAGCATTACTTATATACACAGTGAGAGAATTGTTGAAAAAAAAAAAGAACGGTAGATAGAGAGAAAAAAAAACAACAAAAAATAACTGACATTGATCATAGTAATATAGAAATATACATAGAATAAACAATCATTCCAGATGTAACAAGTGCGTGGTACTTAAAACACAGACTAGAAATACAGAATTATATAATAAAAACAATAAAATTGAACACGGGACAGTAAGAATCGAATATAAAGTTTTAAAGTTGAAATACAAGTAAGAAACGGATTAAAAGCAGTTCAAGATACAGACAGCATTGAACAGGAGAAAAAGCAAAAAGTGAAGTAAATACAATATTTTAGGCTAGAAAGTAGGAGTTATATGTCATAAAGTGGTATTTAGAATACAACGCTACGAACATCCAATATAAATGAACAGAGCGAGTTTTGGAAGATGTCAAGGTGAGGACAAAAAGAGTTAAATAACCACTGCATTCTGTCCAGAGGGGAATGGGAATGAACAGTCGGAGAAACTTGAAATGGTCTGAATTCCCTCATGATCTTTCGCGGAACGCGCAGTAGGATGTACTCTAAGAGCTGAGGGCACAGAATGTGGCCATAAAGTAGTTTGTAGAGAAAAATGATATCAACTCTGATACGACGGCAGTGAAGAGAAGGAAGATTCAGTTGGGCGCTCTTGGTGGAGCGAGAGGAGGAAGTTGTGCAAGGAAAGCCATAATGAATTATCCGTAAAAACTTTTTTTGTGCTCTGTCAACCTTGTCCAATTTCGATTTGCAAGTGCCATTCCAAACTACAGACGGGTACTCCAAGAGCGGCAAGCATATGGACAGATACAGTTTTAAGAACGGAAGTGGAGTACGGAACTCTCTCGAAAGTCTGCAAACGAATCCGAGTGTGCGCATAACCCGCTGAGCAATGCGTTTAGTATGAGAGGAGAAGCTGAGGGTGCGGTCAAAAAGTACACCAAGGCCATTCATTTCATCAACCCTGTCCAGCAGCACAAAATTCACAGAAGAATGGCAGAGAAAGCTGTGTTGTTTACGAGTAAATGAGACAACCCTAGTTTTGGAAGAATTGAGGTTAAGTCGATTCTTCGCACACCAATCAGAAAAAGCAGATATGTCTGATTGCAACAACAAGCAATCTTGAAAAGAATGTATTACCTTGAATATTTTTATATCATCAGCATAACGAAGAAACGAGCAGTTCTTGATCGCTAGGAAACATGATTAATAAAAACGGAGAACAGAAGCGGGACTAGTAAAGAACCTTGAGGAACTCCACTGGTTGCAGGGTAAACGAAAGAAGTCTGTCCATTGACACTGACAAAGCAGGAGCGATCAAGGAGATAGTTGCATAGGAGTGCTACGAGTGAGACTTCGACGCCAGATAGTAGAAGCTTTTCAAGAAGTAGTGAGTGAGTAACATCGTCGACAGCTTTGCTCATAACACAGTACACAGTGTCCACCTGACCTCTCTGAAGGACTGCTGCAGAGGCATACGTCATAAACGTGACTAGGTTGGTAGAAGTAGAGCGACCCGACATGAAGCCATGTTGATTCGGTACTATGATATGTTTGAGATGGAAGGAAAGTACGTTGTGCAAAACTAATTAGTCGTATTCCCGCTTGTATAAGCGTTTGCAACGAAAACGCAAGCTGCGAAACTCATCTGTCCAATTATGAAAGCCAGGGAGTTTCGCTTTACGATGGGCCCGTTCCTAGAGTTTTAACGCCGTTATTAGTTTTCTCGAAAACCAGAAAGGAAACTTCCTACGAGTAGGAATATGTAGAGGTATGTACTGACGCATACCATCATGGACTATTTCAGTGAAGCGACTGACTTGTTCGTCGCTTCAAAGGGACCAGTCCACAGAAAAGAAATTGAAGAGACCGACATAGTCACCACGTGCATACGCGAAACGAGGTGAATTCCCCGCCAGATCTGAATTAGTAGAAGGTGAGGCAGTGACAGCAGTAAAAGTAACTAGATATGGAGGGTGAAATTTGTCACGGCGAGTCAGCGATATGTCTGAACTCGAGACTCGAACACTTTCAAAATTCGATAGGCAGATGTCAAAAATATTACCACAGCAGTTTTCAATGAAATCGTGTTGCTGCAAAGAGGTAAAGGTTATAAAATTAAGTAGATAGTAATCAATAAATCAGTCAATCAATCAAACTTTAATGTGCGCAGGAACAACCATGTGGTCTTCGTGCTGCAGCACAAATAATAATAAAAAAAGAAATAAAAATAAAAATGCACAAACATGTTTACACACAGAGAGAGAACACAAAAGAAGAAATAAATAATACATGAAATGAAACTGAGACGAAAAGTATCACGGAAAGTTATCAATAAATGAGTAGCATCACTTATATACACAGTGAGAGAAATTTTGAGCACATCAGGAAAGAAAAAAAAAGAACGGTAGATAGAAGAGAGAGAGAAAAAAAAAACAACAACAAATAACTGACATTGATTATAGTAATATTGAAATATACATAAAATAAACAACCATTCTAGGCGCAACAACTGCATGGTGCTTAAAACACAGGCTAGAAATACAGAATAATACAATAAAGAAGTAGAATTGAACAAGGGACAGTAAGATTCGAATATAAAGTTTAAAGTTGAAATATAAGAAAGAAACGGATAAAAAGTAGTTCAAGATACAGACAGCATTGAACAGGAGAAAAAGCAAAAAGTGAAGTAAATACAATATTAAGGCTAGAAAGTGGGAGTTATATGTGATAAAGTACTATTTAGAATACAACGCTACGAACATCCAATGTAAATGAACAGAGCGAGTTTTTGAAAATTTCAAGGGGAGGCAAGAAAGAGTTAAATAACCACTGCATCCTGTCCAGAGGGGAGTGGGAATGAAGAGGAGAAACCTGAAATGGTCTGAATTTCCTCATGCTCTTTCGCGGAACGCGCAGTAGGATGTACTCTAAGAGCTGAGGGCACATAATGTGGCCATGAAGGAGTTTGTACAGAAATAAGATATCAAGTCTGATACGATAATAATAATAATAATAATAATAATAATAATAATAATAATAATAATAATAATAATAATAATAATAATAATAATAATAATAATAATAATAATAATAATAATAATAATAATAATCAATCAATCAATCTTCATTTAATGAGCGCAGAACAACCATGTGGTCTTTGTGCTGCAGCACAAATAAAAAAAAAGAAACAAAACTGAAAAGCACGAACATTTTTACACCCACAGAGAGAACACAAAAAAAGAAATAAGTAAGACATGAAATAAAACTGAGACGAAAAGTATCACGGAAAGTAAGCAAACAATGAGTAGCATCACTTATATACACAGTGAGAGAAATTTTGAGCACATCAGGAAAGAAAAAAAAAAGAACGGTAGATAGAAGAGAGAGAAAAAAAAACAACAACAACAAATAACTGACATTGATTATAGTAATGTAGAAATATACATAAAATAAACAACCATTCCAGGCGCAACAAGTGCATGGTACTTAAAACACAGGCTAGAAGTACAGAATAATACAATAAAGAAGTAAAATTGAACAAGGGACAGTAAGATTCGAATATAAAGTTTAAAGTTGAAATATAAGTAGGAAACGGATAAAAAGTAGTTCACGATACAGACAGCATTGAACAGGAGAAAAAGCAAAAAGTGAAGTAAATACAATTTAAGGCTAGAAAGTGGGAGTTATATGTGATAAAGTACTATTTAGAATACAACGCTACGAACATCCAATGTAAATGAACAGAGCGAGTTTTGGAAGATGTCAAGGTGAGGACAAAAAGAGTTAAATAACCACTGCATCCTGTCCAGAGGGGAGTGGGAATGAAGAGGAGAAACCTGAAATGGTCTGAATTCGCTCATGCTCTTTCGTGGAACGCGCAGTAGGATGTACTCTAAGAGCTGAGGGCACATGATGTGGCCATGAAGGAGTTTGTACAGAAATATGATATCAAGTCTGATACGACGGCAGTGAAGGGAAGGAAGATTCAGTTGGGCGCTCCTGGTGGAGCGAGAGGGGGAAGTTGCGCAAGGAAAGTGATAATGAAATAGCCGTAAAAATTTTTTTTGTACTCTGTCAACCTTGTCCAAGTTCGATTTGCAAGTGCCATTGCAAACAACCGACGCATACTCCAAGGCCGGCAAGCATATGGACAGGTACAGTTTTAGGAACGGAAGTGGAGTATTGAACTCTCTCAAAAGTCTGCAAACGAATCTGAGTGTGCGCATAGCCCGCTGAGCAATGCGTTTAGTGTGAGAGGAGAAGCTGAGGGTGCGATCAAAAAGTACACCAAGGTCATTAATTTCATCAACCCTATCCAACAGCACAGAATTCACAGAATAATGGTAGAGAAAGCTATGTGTTTTACGAGTAAAGGACACAACCCTAGTTTTGGAAGAATTGAGGGTAAGTCGATTCATCGCACACCAATCAGAAAAAGCAGATATGTCCGATTGCAACAACAAGCAATCTTGAAAAGAATGTATTACCTTGAATATTTTAATATCATCAGCATAAAGAAGAAACGAGGAGTTCTTTATCGCCGAGGAAACATCATTAATAAAAACGGAGAAGAGAAGCGGGCCTAGTACTGAACCTTCACGAACTCCACTCGTTGCAGGGTAAACGAAAGAAGTCTGTCCATTGACACTGACAAAGCAGGAGCGATCAAGGAGACAGTTGCGTAGGAGGGCTACGAGGGAGACTTCAACGCCAGAGAGTAGAAGTTTTTCAAGAAGTAGTGAGTGAGTAACAACGTCGAAAGCTTTGCTCATATCACAGTACACAGTGTCAACCTGACCCCTCTGAAGGACTGCTGCAGAGGCATACGTCATAAACGTGACTAGGTTGGTAGAAGTAGAGCGACCCGGCATGAAGCCATGTTGATTCGGTACTATGATATGTTTGAGATGGAAGGAAAGTACGCTGTGCAAAGCTAATTCGAAAAGCTTAGAGGTTGCACATAGAAGAGAAATCGGACGATAATTGGAAACATCAGATTTGTTTCCAGACTTGAAGACAGGAAACACGCGTGCCATTTTCCACACGCGAGGAAAGGCAGCATTTTTCAAACAGTTATTAAATATGGCAGTCAGTACTGGTACGAAGATATAACTGAAGGCTTTTATTATGGCAGCTGGAATGCCATCAGGTCCAGGAGACAAAGATGGTCTCAGACGCTTAAGACTCTCTGTTATCAACTCCTCGTCAAAGAGAATGGAATTAGATAGTGCACCAGATGGGAGGCAAACGGAATCACAATGTGGATGTTTGTAAACGGAGGAAAAATGTTGTGCAAAACTGTCGGCAACATCTCGAATTTCCGAACCCTGAGAGTCAACTAAGCTGATACTTAAATCTGATTTAATGGAACGCTTGCGAACGTAACGCCAGAACTGACTAGGACGATTTGAGGCACTCCTCTCTAAAGACTCAAGATAGGAGTCGTAGTCCCGCTTGTATAAGCGTTTGCAAAGAGAACGCACACGGCGAAACTCATCTGCCCAATTGTGAAACCCAGGGCGTTTCGCTTTACGATGGGCCCGTTCCTTGAGTTTTAACGCCGTTATTAGTTCCCTTGAAAACCAGGAAGGGAACTTCCTACGCGTAGGAGTATGCAAGGGTATGTACCGACGCATACCATCAAGAACTATTTCTGTAAAGCGACTGACTTGTCCATCTGAATCATTAATGTCATTTAAAAGGGACCAGTCGACGGAAGAGAAGAAATTGAAAAGACCGACATAATCACCACGTGCATACGCGAAACGGGGCGAATTCCTCACCCGATCTGAATTAGTAGAAGGTGAGGCAGAGACAGCAGTAGTAACTAGAAGCGGAGGGTGAAATTTGTCACAGCGAGTCAGCGGTATGTCTGAACTCGAGACTCGAACACTTTCAAAATTCGATAGACAGATGTCAAGAATATTACCACAGCAGTTTTCAATGAAATTGTGTTGCTGCAAAGAGTTAAAGGCTATAAAATCAAGTAGAGCGTTACACTTACTTAATGTGTAATGATTGTTGTGAGAAGAAATAAGTGAGTTCCAGTTGATACCAGGAGTATTAAAATCACCTAAAATAAGAAGTTTGTGTTTGCTATGACGGGTTATAACATGTTCGATTGAGAGCAGAACATCATCATAGGCTGAAGGAGGTAGATTCGGAGGAATGTAGAAAGCTGCAAGTAAAAGTTTTTCATGTCGATTTAAAGTGAGCTCGAGCCACACACATTCTTCAACAGTTTCCAGATCGGAACGTCGAACACACTTCACAAAACTGTCAATAGCAATGAGCACTCCACCTCCTCTTGATTTGGGACCTGTTTCAGGGCGGTCGCTACGAAAAACAGAGTAATTATTTGGAAAGAAATCATTGGAAGGAATATCACTTGACAGCCAGGTTTCGGTAACCACAACAGCGGTATAACAAGAGGACAAGACGCTAGAAAAAAATTCAGATCCCTTAGTCCGAAGACCTCGGGCGTTTTGATAATAGATATCCAAATTAGGGGCCACTGCAATTTTGCGTCAGTTCAGAGGGATGAAGCATATCGTCGTAAAGCTTCCCACGAAAGTCCTTGTATATGCAACCCATCGGCCACATCGAAGGCTCAACAAGCTTACTGTAGGATTCTTCATCAACTTCAATATGGAAGGACGAGTAGGAGTCGTACCTTGTTTTCAGCTGCCGGCAGGAAATGGGGGTAATATTCACTGATTTTTGATGGTTGGTAAGGTCTACCGATGTAGTATCGGGACTGAGTTTAGAGACGAAAATAGTCTTCGGACGTTTCTTTTGGTAAATGGCAACGTTCAGGACAGATGAGCTCGATGCGCCAGTAATGGCTCGACTTCGGTGCTTCTTCATCGCACTGGGTAAGTCAACCGCACGGGGAGGAGCAGAGGCAGAAAATGAACAGGTAATATCTCCAGGAGTCATCCCTCGATGAAGAGCGGCGGAGTAGTCCACAGATGGCTGCTCCTCACGGGTAGGATTGCCCACGGAGACAACGAGAGGACGCTCGACGAGAGGACGCTCACACTGCGAAGCAGCGCACCGCACAAGCTCCTGGCGTAGGCCGTGAACATCGGCACGTAGAGAGGCAATGACCTCGGCTTGTTGTACGAAAGCCCGCGAGTTCTCTACACGAAGGCGCTCGTTCTCTTCCCGTAGCTGGGCAACCTCATCGCTCAGAAAAGAGATTCCCTCAAGCGCGTCGAGGAGGAGAGCCCGCAGCGAGGCAAACTCACCGCCATGTTCGCCAGTCGCGGCTGAAGGGGGAAAACCGGTCGGGTGGCTGGGCAGGAGCGGGGCACCAGGGACTCTAGCACCACCGTCGCTAAGCCTAACACCGTCAGACGACGACGACGCACACAAATTACACAAGAATGGCCGAGAGCCGGACTTCAGGAGTTGCAGCTCGTCATCCGCCCAGGTGACGCACTTCGTGTGAACACGTTTCGCACAGTCGGCACATCGTAAAAACTGCTGCTTGCCAAAAAACGGGCGGGAGCACAGCGCACATGCGTCATTACTGGGCGCCATCTTGGGAAAAAAATAATAATAATAATTGTTTTAATCTGCGCAAGAACAGCCATATATGGTCTTCGTGCTGCAGTAAAAATTAAAAAAAATGCACACAAGCGGGCTATGCGCACACTCGGATTCATCTGCAGACTTTCGAGAGAGTTCGGTACTCCACTACCTTTCTTAAAGCTGTACCTGTCCATATGCTTGTCGCTTTTGGAGTACGCGTCGGTTGTTTGGAATGGCAATTGCAAATCGAACTGTGACAAGGACTACATTGTACAGCAAAAAAAAGAAATACGGATATTTCGACATCGCTCTCCTTGCGCAACTTCCTCCTCTCGCTCCACCGGGAGTACCCCACTGCATCTTCATTCTCTTAACTGCCGTCGTGTCGGGTAGATATAATTTTCCTGTACAAACTCATTCATGGCCAATTATGGGCCTTAAGGGCGATATGTAGGTACTTGAAGAAATAAATAAATAAATAAATTAAGTACATCCTACTGCGCGTTCCGCGAAAGAGTATGTAGGAATTCTAGACCGTTTCAAGTTTCTTCCCTTCTGCATTCCCATTCTCTTTTGTACAGAATGCAGAGGTTGTTTAACTCTTTTTGTCTTGACCTTGATGTCTTCCGAAACGCGCTCTTTTTATTTATATCGGCCCCGCCGCGGTGGTGCAGTGGTAAGCCGCCCGACTAGTGTGCCGGAGTACTCGGGTTCGATCCCGACCGCTGGCGGCTGCGTTTCGATGGAGGCGAAACGAAGAAGCATCCGTGTGCTGTGTGATGTCAGTGCACGTTATAGAACCTCAGGTGGACGAAATTTCCGGAGTTCTCCACTACAGCTCCTTTTTTTTTTGTCTTTCTACTTTCACTCCCACCTTCCTCCTTTCCCTTACGGCGCTGTGCAGGTGTCCGCAGAAACAAGTGTGACAGAAACGGCGCCTTTCCCTTCCTTTGAACTAGTTATTATTATTTATGATTTATATTGGGGATCTTCGCAGCATTGTACTCTAAACAGCACTTTATCACATATAGCTTTATCGGGAGCGGAGGTTTAACCTGAAACTAATCATGAAGACGTTATTGGTATAAGAAGACCAGAGGTCACTGATAACACAAAAATTACGTTGAATCTGGACTTGGCTTAAAGTTGTCAAAAAAAAAAAGCGGCTCGTATTTGTGTTCAGAAATAGTGTCGCACAAAGCATATGTCGCAGACACAAGGCAAATAAGTGAGTAGTTCACGTCTCGTTTTTTTCCACTTTCGGGATAGTGACATGCTGTCTGTTGACTTTAGCTACTTGAAACGACACGTTGGCTATGTCGGGGGCCCTAGTGGGGGACTTTTGATTTAGACAAGCAATAAATAACATGCTCTGAAATCACATGCTTTTTTTTTTTATTTAGCTGGCACAAAAATTCCGAGAGATCTGAGGAATCTTCCCTGTAGAAATGCGAAAGCCTAAGGGGCGTTTCTGGTGCACACGGTGCATCACGTTCGAGCTCATTAGCAACTAAATGCACCGTGATTATCATTGCTACTGTCATAATTATCATTATCACTTATTTCAGCGTCCTTGTCATCGCTACAGTCGTCCTCGCGGTAAACCTGCAGAATTATGATGTGCATTTCACAATCCCGGGCGTGGCTGCCTGAATGCACGTTTTTTTTTTTCAAACTACACAAAGCGACGCTGCCTATCAAGATGTGTCTTCATGATTAGGATTTGCTTGTGCCCTAGACGGTGAATTGCCGCCTCTGTAACGTGCCTGATACAATTGAGCATTGCTTTATTCGGTGCCGAGACGCCGTGTTATCTTAGGACAATACTACAACGAACTCTTAAGAAGGACATTGAATTTGCACCATTTACTATTAATTTTTGCCCTTTGACGAAAACTCTGCTGTGCCTTATGATGTATGTGTGCTGATGGGACTATTCAGTGTTTGCAAAAGCCGTATGATAGAGAGACATGCCAAGCAACCAAGATCGTCCAAATCCGTGTTTCGTGAGCAGTGCGCATTGGCAAGGAGTGTATATGATGCATGCAAAAGAATCACCAAACTAGCTGCCATACCTAGATGCATGTGAGTGCCTCCCTGGATTTTGATGTTTGGTGGTGGTGCAGTGTCAGGCTAGGGGTATGGTGGGCTCGTATGAGACAGCCCGGTAACTTCAGTCATGAATAAGTTTGAGTAAATGATGTTTTCCTTTTTTTACGGAACTTTTCCCATGCAATAAAAAAAAAGATTCCGAACGTGCGCAGTTGGTTAAAGCGCTCGGCTGGGGATTCGAGGGATGGAGGTTCGATTCCAAGGAGAGAGAAGATTTGTTTTTATTTTTAAATACCTTTCTCACGGTAGACAAGGAGAATTATGATGCGCGTTTCCCGATGACGTTTCTCAGATATGTTCTTCGTCGTCGGCCTGAGCAGCCTCAGCGGATGGATGTTGTCGAGGGAATAATAAGCATGAAAAGTTTTAATTTATCGTTTTAGCATATTAAAGCTTGTCCATGTTGATTATGCCATCGACTTATAACAATTTTTATGCCTGTATGTACTTTGTTCACCGGCTATAAAGAACAAAAAATCTCGGGCGGGGCGCAGTTGGTTAAAGCGCTTGGTTGGCGATCCAAGAGATAGAAATTCGATTCCTGGTGGAGACAGGATTTTTATTTTTCTGATGACGTCATAATGACTTATTCTGACTGAGAGCTATAGACGATTTCAGTTTCGATGCCTGGGCGCCGCCATCTACACTGTAGGGTGGCGCCCCGTATGATGAAAGCAGGCAAACTACGTACCGATTCCACTCGGCGACATCTTGGGCCGTGAGTGCGCGGTTGGTGCTGCGGCAGCAGCAGTGTAAAACGGGAACTGTGCGCTGCTCGTAGAAGCTGTCCGGCATCGCTGGGATATCTGTGTTTTATTCGAGCGCACCAGCATCGAGTATCTGTTTTGCATGGCAGAAGCTGTTGCTACCAGAAGTAGCGGCCAGAGCGACTGCGAATGACTGCGCTACGCTTTCGCATGCCGATATCTTTCATGAGTGATGAGTGTAACAGTTAACTATGAAGATGACTTTGCTTGCGGTTTTATTTCGCAATTGTAATAATAACTGTAGACATGATGAGTGTAACAATTAACTATGAAGATGACTTTGCTTCCCTTTAGAAAATTTAGCGCCATCTGGTGCGTCGAGCGCGAACCGCAGTGCTTCCGCCATTGCTTGGGCATCCGGCTACCAGACTGCGCTCAGGCCAAATTGAAAGCACGACGCCCGGTGACGCCACAACAAACGAATTTTTTTTGTTGTTGTTTCTGTGCCCTCGCCCACTTCCTTGTCACTGGCTCTCTTCTACAAACTATAGTGGAGATGCCGGCATGCTGCTGCGTGCCTTTCTGCAAACAGCGCGGCGTCAGAGACTCGCACGGAAACAAGGTGTGTATCCAGCGCACGGAACGTATGAAATAGCTGCATGGTTCTTTGTTCTCGTCCGTGATATGTTCGTTTTCACATTTAAAAAAATGATATAAGTATCACAAGAACAGCAAAAAGTTCCTCCTGCCGTGTAGCCGTTCCGCTATATAGTGGGTATAAATAAATGGGCCATCTTCGGTGTAATCGAGCACAAGCATAGTTTCCGATGCCCGCGACAGAGTCGGTGCGTGTCTCAAAATGAAATGGTTGCTCGTGCGGGCTTGTTTTTGAGATTTACCAGCATCTGCTTCTAAGCCATACATAGTGAGTTCGTTCCGTGTGCGCCAAAGATGAGCACGGCGGTGCGACGCGGCGAGCAGCGCCGTATCTCTCTCCGTTACGAACGTGCAGCAAACAATCCCCAAAGTGTAGCAGCAGCGGTGGTTTTTTTTTAGCAGCGCTAGAATACGGACAGATAGAGACAAACACACATTTTCGATCTGTGCGTGTTCTAGCGCTGTATTAAAAAAACGTTCAACCAACTCGCCCAACGTGCCTGCCCACTGCAGATTAGCATACACTCCAGTATGTTACCTTGATCTTAGGTGAACCAACTATGCAATATGAACAGCCACACCGCGAGTGATGTTACACAGACGGCTACCGCACCTGCACTGCCAGGGAGCCTAAAACTAAGCATGAGCGGCGTACATTTTCGGGCTACGGCAACATTTTCTGTGAATGCGGAACCTATATCGCGACATGGGCAAAACGGCGCGACGGTGTCGTTCTTCGCTAAGGCCTTCGCTCAGCCTTTAGTAGCCAGTGTTCAGAGTCGTCCCACCAGCTCTGTAGTAAACTAACGGTACGCGGGTGCGCTTAAAAACACTGAACTCTGGTATCGCGCGCCCCGCACCGAGCTCGACAACCCACTACGTAGCAATGGATAAAATTTTCCCGTGCACACGCATTCCGCGAACTCTGTGCCAGAGTGAAGCATCTGCAGACTAAATATTAAGGGCTGCACTCCGTGGGTTCAACTCTTCCCTAGCATTGGGTAATGAACATGCGAAAGTTCTCTTCCTCTGTAGACGTACACGACACATTACTATGCTAGTAGAAGCTTACACGAGCCTGACTGCACAACTATGGTCCACATTATTCTGTCTTAAACTGCACCGCCTTTGTCAAAACTAACCAGACTGTGTGGTTTGCTTCTAGCTCCTATAGTGTAGCCCTTGCCCTTACGACCCCCCGCCCCCCCTAAGGCTGAAATGGTTGTTAAAGGATTGGGAACATGGGCGTCGACAAGATTTTTTCACATGCAGGAGGGGGAGGGGGGGGAAGCACCAAACAGGCTGCACAGCTCATCAAGGACCTCTATAAGCTGGTGTGGCTAGGAGGAGACGGAGGGGGGGGGGGGGGCATGGTGCCCTTTTTGCACACCCCTGCCAAAGCCCAGGACTGGGGGTCTTCTTACCTTCCAACACATTTTCATCTTTAGGGAAGCCATAAGGTTTCCAGAAAACTATACGAGCTAGAGGCAAACCACGCAGCCTGGTTACTTTGGCGGTTCATGTACTAAAGAAGTGAAAAAACAAAGTTTACTTCTGATTTCATTATCTTGATGAATGTGAAAGATGACTACACATCAGACATCATTGCTTTTCAAAATACATGTTTATTTGTGCTTTTACATTGTGCATCCTGACCAATTACTAAGTAGGCTGTACTTTAACAGGTTTCTTTCCTAGGGTTCCCCACAAATCTTGGTTTGAAAAAAAAAAGGATTGTCGCCATAAGGAGAGACGAAGGCAAGGGATTCAGCATAAACAAACACACAAAGGTGTGCTCAAAGCACTTTGTCGATAGCGACTTTTACGCAAACTATGCTTCGGGTACAAGGCGCCTGAAAGATGATGCGGTGCCATGCATATTTAGTTTTGCACAAAAGCAAAGTAAGATGCAAAGGAAGCCACCAAAAGAGCGTTGCGTATAGAATGTTGCTCTGAATACAGAAATGATAACGACCAGTGGAATGCAAGCTGACGACATTTGTGATGAACATTCTGGAACGCTTCATGTACAAACAGCATGGCCAGATGTCGAAATGGACAACAGCTCCTTGGTTACACAGCCGCCTCAATGCACATGGGACTGCACCGGACTGCACAAGAGTTGAGGCAATCACTTGCAACAGCGAAGAATGAGCTGAGAGCTACCAAAGAAGAACTACAACTAGCTCCATGTGGAACTTCAAAGAAAAAAACAAGAAGCAAACCAAAAGGAAGAAGAAATAAAATCAGTAAAAGAAATGCTATTTCGTACCAGCAGAGAACTGGAACTCAGCAAAGAAACAGCAGAAAAGCTTGAAAAAAAAAAGATTGGAAGAGAGTTTTTTGTTGACCGATTCAAACACAGGGATGGTGACATGCGATTTTATACTGGTTTGCCATCGTATGCAGTGTTTAAAACAATTTTAGATTTCTGTAATCCCGGGGAACAGGGACAGAACATCAGGCTCAAATCTTCGTCACAAGTGCAGCCATCGCAGGCAGGTAGGCCAAGGAGCCTCACAGTGGAAAATGAGTTTTTCCTCTTTATTGTAAGAATGCGCCTTGGACCTTTTGAAAGGGATCTTGCCGACAGGTTATATGTGTCAACTGCCACAGTATCAAGAATCTGTATTACCTGGGCCAGGTTTGCTTTTACTAAGCTGACACAGATACCTCTGTGGATGTCTAAGGTACATGTTCAAAAGGAAATTCCACTTTCCAAGGGAAGTATTCAGCAACAAGAGTCATCCTGGATGCAACAGAAATTAAATGTCAGGCAGCCAGCTCACTTGGGCTGCAGTCGGCAACATTTTCTTCTTACAAATCAGCAAACACTTTCAAAGGACTGATTGGCATCTCACTCGATGGTACAGTGACGTTTGTCTCCAACTTGTTTTTAGGTTCCATTTCTGACAAAGAATGTGTGAGAAAGAGTGGCTTCCTGGCCCTCCCTTTCAATGATGGCGACGTTGTCATGGCGGACAAAGGTTTTAAGATAGAAGAAATGCTAGAAACAATCAAGGTGGGTTTAAACAACCCGCCTTTCTTCAGAAGAGATCAATTCAGTTAAGAGGAGATAACAGAAACTGAAGAAATTGCATCCCTACGCATACATCTGGAGCGACGGATACAACGCATCAAATGTTTCCATATCTTTAACAGGCCTGCACCGCTTTCTCTGGGACCCATCATAAACTAAATGTGGATTGTGTGCACTGTTTCAACAAACTTCCAGTCACCACTGGTGCAGCCATCTGATGAATGAGTGTTCTCAAATCTGCTCCTGCCGCAATAAAAGGCAAGCTTTGTTCTGCTTTCTCGGAGCCTTGACCTTAATTATTATGCGACTGAAGTAAGCGATGCTTGAAAACTGGCACTGAACTTTCTGAATAGGATAGCTGTACAACCCACTACACTTTTCTCATAACCGTGACAGTCATTGTTTACACGGACATGAAAGAGGACAAAAGCTACATAATGCAACATTTAGAATATGATGTGTATGCGAGAAAATGCGAGTTATCCGTAAATGTACCATGCACCTAGTACACATTAGGAATGAATGTAGGAACTGAGCAGTAGTGCTTGGCTTCATTAGTCACTCAGGTAAAGCAGCAAGGTCTGAAGGGTCTTCATCCCTTGTTGCTTAGTTACCAGGGACGACACTAGTAGGTCATGTGATACTCGTCAACTCCTGGCTCTTGAGGCAGCCTTGCTTTAATGCTCCAGTGGATAGGAGAGAAAAAAAAGCAAAAATATGGTGTCTAAATTTCTTTAACGATAATAATACGGGGTGGAAAGCCAATCAACAGGGCGACATAACAACGGATGACATGATATTAATGGCTGTGGGCCTAGCATGAGCACGTCCTGTGGTACTGGCCGCTTCTTTGTTTGCTTCATAACAATATTATGAGCATAGCCTTTATTTAGAGGCACTATGCACAGCAGAGAAAAAAAGTACTCATCACGTTTTCGTCTTGCGACAGCCCAATCTTGAGCAGAAAACTGGACGCGGTCGATGATTACGAACTGATCAGAAAAAAAAAACAAACAAAATTGGTCCAGGACAGACCAGACAAAGCCATCTGGCCAAGGACCTGATAATAGTAGTCATGGCTGCGGTCCAGTCTAAACACACCCATGCTGTCCTTCTTGAGGCAGTGCCCATCTTCAATATCATCGGGAGTTTTTTCCTTTAAACTGTATGGAAACTTCACCTCAAGTAGGCCATGTGAAGGAGTTTCACACGGGCCAAACACTAGCCGGTCTGGTGAAGCTCCCAACCATGGACACGAGGGGTTCCACAACCAACCCACTTCGAAAGGCCTCAACGTGATGGCCCCTGGCTTTCATCACAGCCACGTATCGCTGCACAGCCGGCTGCTCATTCGTAATGCCGTAGCTGCAATAACAACCATAAAAGAGGCAAGCCAATATTTTACTTTCATCTCAAGACGAACTTCCATACAGAAGAAAACTGGGTGCACTCGCCTGGTGTATACCAAATAAAGAACCGTTCGCACTGCATTGCAGGGCACTCGGTTAATCAAATAACGAAGATAAAGGAAAGAACACATGCTGTTCTGAATCTGACTTGGTACATATATAAGGATATATTTCTACAGCAAAGAATCAAATGCTTTCAAAAGGAAAAGCTCTCCAACTGATGGAATCTACTGACTTGCATTACATCATTACAATCCACTATCACGAGAATGCAGTGTGCTAGCAATCGGGATTAACCACAAATATACATTTTCACAACTTAACTGAGCAAACAATTTGTTGGTTGTAGGAGAGCACAGGGGAGCTGAATCATCAGCTCTTTCCCATCCTAAGAGCATAGCCAACTGTGCAATGTGGCCACACCCTTTGACCTCTTTTTGAAAAGGTCTATAAAGGATAATGCTTTTTTCCCCAGACGTCCCTGTACACCCTCGAATGCCCGCTTTGCAATGCCAAAAAGGCCAAGTTAGCGCATATCCTACACATGGACCCTGAGCTCCAACCCAAAGCCGAATGGCTATTATCTAACTCACTACAATGGGAGGCTGCGGTGACCAACTCCGTACCTGTAGTACAACTGCGGGTGGTGAGCTAGGCTTTGGAAGTCGCCGAAAGACACGGTCTGACGGCCACATCATGAAGCCAACGAATTATTCGTCTGACAAATGGTTTTTCTTTTTTTTTTTTTACTGAAATGAAGTTTTGACCGCCACCACCACCATCCCAGATATCCGTATATTTTGCCGAGTTTCTAATGGTGAGCTCTCCAGGCAACCTACTGTATGTCATGTCACATGCTCCACACCTGTTGATATTCATTTTTCATTTTCTGAAGGGAAAATTTCACCACTGGTAATTTCCGATACACAATGATTAACTTTACTTCTTATAGTCAGCGGTTGGGCTATTCAACATGCACATAGGAGGTTTCACAGCACTACCCATGATGCCATGTGTTGTTTGAAATTCATTTCCTGTACTTAGTAAAATGAGATCTAACTTACTGAACAGCCCTGACACGGGACAGGTCTTTGTCTGCAGTCAGGTTATGCAGGCCTTTTTCTGTCAACGTGTGGCGCTTGACGACAATCCCAAATGACGACGCAGTCAATCGATACATGCGAGCTCTCTTCCACAGCTCGCTGCCATACTTCTGCCTCGTGTTTTTTTCGAGATCGATGGCCTCCTGGCTGAATACTTGTAATCTCTGGAAATAAAAAAATACTGTTTAGACAGTTTGTCACCTTAGACTTACTTATATTGGCCGTGCTCTTTGATGTGGTTCTACAATTTTACGTAGATGGCTTAAATATTTTCTCCAGAAAAGGGGAGACTTTCAGGCCGCTATTATGCAAACTGGTCTAGCAATCACACATCAAACTTTTTGTTTCCCCCGAGGCTTGCATGAACAATTAGTTCAAAATCTGAGCGAGTGTAATAATGCTTGAAGTGAAAGGTACTGTTCTGCAACTGACATAATGAAATCGTTATCATGGACAGCTGCTACTTAAACTTACCACTTCCTAGTTGTTGCTTCGTTTTTTTTTTTGTGATTAATATGTCACCATCTATTTTTATTTCTTCTTACAAAACAGACTGCTATGCGATTTGGTGAAGCTAGGTTCTCAATGCAAAAGGTTTGACGAAAACAGCACAACATGGAAGCCACATTATGGTTGGATACAACTAAAGAAAAAAGTGGCATTGCCCATCGAATGACTCCCTCCAGAAAAAGGTGTCGACATATTTTCATAGTGCCACATTCAATTCGATTAAGTTGTCGTTAACTGCCTTGCATCTGCCACTAACGCAATGACACTCCCTGGAATTAACCACAGGGTCATTTGAAGGGCGTATGGAACTTTTTCTTGAGAGGTATCCAACTGTACGGCATCCAGTGCATCCTCTTTGTCATTGAGCCATGCACGAAATAGATCAGGAGGCCATTTACTTGGTTATCTCCAGCCTCCAGGTAAAAGGTGAAAATACCTTAAGGATGGCTGCTTCAGCGGCAGGGAAGTCCTCATTTTGCAGGTGCCACTGGTGACATGACTGAAACAGTCGTGGTGGTGTCGGCATTTCTGCTGTCCT
Organism: Amblyomma maculatum; assembly: GCF_055883805.1. Classification (NCBI taxonomy): domain Eukaryota; kingdom Metazoa; phylum Arthropoda; class Arachnida; order Ixodida; family Ixodidae; genus Amblyomma; species Amblyomma maculatum. Next base: position 72,168,830 of record NC_139350.1, on the reverse strand, counting down.
TGCATTTGTTAACACTGTTTATGGTGCCACGTGGACTTGAAATTCACGTGGCACGAGAGGCATCCGATACTGCAGAGGACTGCCAATTGGTGTCGGTCCTAGTTTTGACGATGCTTCAACAAGCTCAACGCTTTCCAGGTGTTCCTCCAGTCCACAAACTGCAAAGGTAGCGGTGCAAGTGGGCAGCTACGAGGGCGCCTCCACTGCTGTGGCAGCTGAGTGCATGCCACCTCTGGTGGTGGTTCCCTGTATCCACTGCTTTTTAGTATCAACACCAGCTTTAATGCGGCTACACTGTGGCTACACACTCCACTGGCACCAACTGGACAACCGCATCTTGCGGATGCTACTGACCCACATCTTTTAAATGTAAGGCAGACCTCATAGTGCTTCGATGCCTTCTTTTGGCTCCGAAAACAAGTGCACTTCAGATGCACCTGGTCAGGCCTGAAAAAAAAAAGAAAATTTCATGTCAACCACTTTGAAGCATTTTTGAACTTTCCATTATAGCTGCATGCAGCCTATTTGGTGAACTATAGTATTTAGATATATGCCAAACAATGATGCTCGCTTGAAGCTGCATTATGATGAGTGGAGCTCAGAATGTATTATCATTTCTTTTTCGGGACTAGTAGCCTATGGTGCTTTTGCTGCACTTTTATGGCAAAATTATTAATATGTGTTTTTAGTGAGAGCCTCTTCCGCAGACACAGCATGACAAAACTACCTGCTGTCGTGACGCTGGGGCTAGGTCGACCCGGCCTTCACTTGGTAGCGTGCAGAGACTCCGGGTTCATGAAGGATTGAATCATCGAAGATGGTAAAATATATACAAGCAGGTTTAATGGCACTTTGAGAAAACTTATTTACATGAAAAAGAAGGGTACATCAGCAAAATGGCAAGCGTTAAGAGTTCATAGCGAGAAGCGACTGGATGAGCCGTTTACCCAGGGCTCAGAGCGTCTTTTCGTGCTCTGCAATGTCCTTAAAACCCCCTATGTCCAGCCCCCCTCTGAAGATGCTGACCAACCAGTTCCAGGGCACGCCCCTCAGATATCGGCATACAATCGAACACATCACTGCACTGATGGTCTGAGGCACTGACTGGTCCGGCATTGATTCGTTGGGCGTGATCACTAGTTGGCGGGAAAAGCTTGGGAACGGCGAGGAGAGGTGGTACATTTCTATTCTTCAGCAAAGAAACGATAGGCTGGTTCCGGCAAGTGGATTTCCTTCTCTGAAACCCAAGCACGTGCGCGCCACATACTGCTCCCAGCATTGTCCCTTTTCGACAATTGCAAATCTTTCCTGCATTCCCGGGAAATCATTTAATGGCCGTATGCGTCTTGCTCCTTTCTTGTCCTGTACGTCAGCGGACGTGTCACTCTGTCGCCTCCTTTGGACAATAGGCATTCCTTACTTGACCATAGCGCTTCTCGACGGGAAGGGTGAACAATTGAACGAAAGCACTTCCGGCTATTTCCCGCAGGGGGACATTTCTTGGTATTTTTCTAGACGTTCCCTTGACAGGGCCAATTTGGCATTTGCAGGGTCTCAACATAGCAAAACAGGCTTACAAAAAAGGATTCATGGAAACAGGCTCACTTAGAGCCATTGTACCAACAGCACATATCCACAGCACTTATCCATGCCCACAGGCGAACAATAGAGCGCGCAAGTGCGGATGATGCACGGTCGTAACACTGCTCTGAGTTTAAAAGTTAAACTTTAAACCGTTTATTCTTGATGGTAATGAGCGGAGTTAAAGAATATATATGGGGCGAAGTGGCTAGAGGTTTTTTGATGCTGCAGCGTGTCTCCCGTGACAGAGGAGCGGCGCAGAAATGCGAGGAGTCGAGTTACCGAACCCCCCCCCCCTCCCGTTGTTTCCTTTGCACGCTTTCAGTCACACAGTCACATGGTCACATGAAGTTCAGGCGCGCGTTCGTATCGCTCTTTCGCACAACATGACGCCGCAGTTCATGTTTGTTGTTGCACACTTTTTTTTTCTATCTAGAAGGTAAATATGATGCGGTTAGCAGCTAGACATAAACTCGTTTTCCGCCGCTGACGTGCAGCGCGAGCGCTTCAATGGGATGCACGGAAATGCGGAAGGGAGGCACTCGTACTGTACCTGCAGGATGACATGACAGCACGCACTGTCGACGGATCGAAGTAAGCCTCGCATACATGCTTATAGCTTCGCTGAGAGGTGCGGCCGGATGGACGGCGCACGCCGTGGGCATCGCAGTATGCGTCCTTTGCGAAAATCCGTCCGGGATGATAGTCAGGTCCCTCGACCACTGCACATTTTCCGCCATCGTTCTCACAAAAGTATTGCAGAAATGTCAAAGGTGAAAAACTGGTGCAAAGGCTGTGCAATCCACTGCAGCTGCGCTACCATAGCTGCGCGTCTCCAGGTGTTCGCCCAATATATGGCGTACGGCGCCGATGGGAATTGCTGATGATGATATCTGCCGAGTTGCCAGATTGTATTTTCTAAAGGGTCTATAGTAACTGTAGACACAAACTAGTAGGGAATGACCCGTACGGGCAGCTACGGAACGCGGGATTTACTGCGAGAGATGCTGTCCATTCATCGTCGCACTAATTTACAGGGCTGTGCGAGCCAGTTCATATACGTCTTGTACTTTATCTGACAGGGCATATTTCATATTGCGATGCCTACATGTCGCATTAGAGGACTTGAGGCCTCTTATACACGGGTAGCATTCACCACGCTCACGTTGCTAACCGCTACAATCGCGAACGAAAACTCGGCGAATGTTGGCGTATGTGGCGCCCCAGCCGCCGAGTGCGAAAAACGTACGATCAAGCTGTCCCTCTTCAAAAACAACTTCTTAAACTAAATCACTTTTCAAGAACAGAACATGAAATAAGCTGTGTCGAGAGTACTGCCCGATAGTGGTTTTTAAGCCTTTGAGTATGTCCGATGGCGAGGCAACAGCGCAGCCCCGTCACTATCGTTGCAGCATCGTCTACGCAGCATGTTGCTTAGCTGAACGCCGAAAAATGTACGGCCTCCGCAGCGCCATGAAAGCAGAGGACAAGTCCCCAGCACTTACAGCAGCAGATGCCGCGAGATTACCAAAGCAGTTCCGACCGCTGGCGCGGCGAACGAGGGCGCTCTAGCCGGGCGCTACTACCTATATAGTCGTCGCCAGGCCTAAATTGTCTCGCTGCATTGAAAACACATGGGACGGCGCTTTGGATCTGCTCAGCGCTAGAGTAAAGGATCTGTCATGGAACTAGCTTACCACCAATTCCATTGCCTCATGTAAAAAAAAGATAGATATGATTAATTTCGGCGACGACTCAGTAACGGATCCAGCGTCCAAGCAGACGATGAGCCGTGTCGGCGGAAGCTGGGTGTCAGCAGAAACTTCCTAGTATTGCCTTTTTTCCCTCCTACCAACACCCCCGTACGGGCTAACGCTCCTCAAAGAAAATTTGTTTGCGGCACATGGCTCATTATTTACGAAAACCACAGACACACCCGACGTTGGCGCAAGGGATCCGCCGTTATCTTTGAGGCGCGGAGTCCTGTGTTTACGGCGGTGGTGGAAGGGAAATGAGTATCATATTCGAGAGTCCTTCGTTGGTACGAAATCTGTCTGCTTATACAAAACATTCATCGGCAATTTAAATGATCTACTAGAAGACTGTGCAGCAAAATCATATATTAGCCACTCTCGCGGACTCTCGTTTCATGCTTCCCTGATACGTTCTCGGTAACCAGCTTTCGACTTCTTTGATTATTTGTGCAGTCCGTAATCACTCATTGCTGTCCCAATCCCTTTGCCACCAAGAATATGCACAAATGAAGAGTTGTAGGTCATTCAAACAGCAAAGTACCGAGGAGCAAGGTCGTTTGCCATGCATAAAGCCTGCGAATGCACATCCCAGCGCCACAGTCGCAACAGGCCGAAGCAACGAACATGGTTAGGGGTTATTTTCCTCCTCTCCTGCTTGCTTTCGGTAAAGCAGTCTACAATGGTGCCGAACGAACGACCGCCGACAGTGTGAGCCATTAAAGGCTTTCATCTTAACGATGACGCCACCGTGGCTGGACGAGGTTTTTCCACATTTCTGTCAGCAGCTGAGGGCCCATCCCATGATCGACGAAGGATTTGGTCGCACGAAAGCCTTTATTAAAACGCCCGCCGTGATGACTCATCCCTAGCACGGGGTTCCACCCGACCTGCGCTGCCTGCATTAGGTGAAGGAGAATCGCGATGCAATCGTGTACTGAGCGATGTCAGTGTACTATCTAGTACATAAGGCAGTCGACACTACGCGTTCCTGATATGGGATGTCGCTTTGAGGCGCTAGCACGCCTAAACCAAAGCAAACCATCATTATATGCAGTTCTTACATTCAGAAATCGCACATTTGTTCAAACAATTAAAACACCTAACGTTTTTTGCATCCATGGTCTGGAGAAATACTCCACGCTACTCAGAATCCTCTTATCCCGACATAGCGGGCGAGTTTGAAATGTGGCGCCGAAACATCGTCTCGCCGCCTGGCGGATGTTTTCCAACTTTTAGGGCTCATCATTTCTTTCCCAGATGGCGCCACCCGGTGCGCTGTCGTAAAGCTCCAGCATGTCCTGTCTACATCGTGCTGTCATAATGAAACTCAGGAGACTGGCACCGACGTAGCGCACAGAGTTCAAACGTGGTCTGGGCTGAGACTGGAAGATGTGAACACATGTACCGATAACGTAACTTGAGTTTTCTCGAACAGATAACACCCAGCTAACACCCATCATCCAGCCACCGCCTTCTGCCGTTGTAGAGAGCGATAGCTGGATGTTGGGTGAAAAATAATAGAAATCGTGAGTCACTGGGGCTGGAATGATAAAATATACGAAACGCTTCAGTATGAGTGATGCAACATTATAAAAATGGACACGGATTCTTGCTAATTCGAGGCTATAGTTAGCGAAGCTGCAACGCTAAAGGCGGTGGAACTTAATGAAAATAGAATAGAAGCTTAAAGCATTGATAAAGCCAGACTCCTAGAATACACTAAGCGGATATTCTGAAAGTGCTTGTAGGTAGAGTAGTGTTCTAGCGCTAAAAATAAAGAAGTTCTCACGGTTTCCTATATTACCTTTCATACACACTGGCATGGAGCACGCATTTGAGTTGTGATAAACACCCTGCATTGCCCCGCTTAAGAAATGCGATATTTAACATTGCGTGCGCGCGTGTTTTCGTGCTTGACTCTAGTGCGGGGTAATTTGTTAATACCCATTTTTTACAGTGCGCTTACAGAAAGGTAGAGCTTTTTATATATATAACACCATCGGCGTGTTGTTTTTCCTTCTGCTTTGCATTTAATGTTCTTTATACTTGTAATCACCTTAAGACAAATTCCTGTCAATAAAAAAAAATACGAATAAAAAAAGAAAGAAAAAATATACAACGTTTGCCATGCACTCGTAGACTATTCATTCCTTTATATATATATATATATATATATATATATATATATATATATATATATATATATATATATATATATATATATATATGAAGGAAAGAAGCCAACAGTCGGCGAGGCCAAAGAAAGCGTTGGGGATGGTGGTTTATGTCTTTTTTTTTTAATGTTTACTTGGATAATCACAGAAATTAGTAGTGTAATCTGTTTAGGGGAAAGATAATTAAACACAAAGTAGAAGAAAAAACAACGTGCCAATGGTGGGAGCCGAACCCACGACCTCCGAATATCGCGTCCGGTGCTCTACCAACTGAGCTACATCGGCCGCTGTCCCCCCTGCTACTTGCTTGGGTATTTATGTTGTCTGTATACGAACCTTGAGAGTGTTCACCAGCGCCACCCTCAGCCAAAGCGGCGGACGTGGAACGTCCTTTGTTACCGCCAGCGTCACGTAGAACGTGATCAAGAGCGAGGGCGAAAGCTGTGCTAGAACCCTCTTACGCTACCTCTGGCCTCAAGGCTGCCAGAACCGAGACCCTCGTAAGCTACAAGCAGATCAATTAAGGGGAAATGAGGGTGCTCGTTATAATACATGAAGGAAAGAAGCCAACAGTCGGCGAGGCCAAAGAAAGCGTTGGGGATGGTGCTTTATGTCTTTTTTTTTTTTAATGTTTACTTGGATAATCACAGAAATTAGTAGTGTAATCTGTTTAGGGGAAAGATAATTAAACACAAAGTAGAAGAAAAAACAACGTGCCGATGGTGGGAGCCGAACCCACGATCTCCGAATATCGCGTCCGGTGCTCTACCAACTGAGCTACATCGGCCGCTGTCCCCCCTGCTACTTGCTTGGGTATTTATGTTGTCTGTATACGAACCTTGAGAGTGTTCACCAGCGCCACCCTCAGCCAAAGCGGCGGACGTGGAACGTCCGCCGCTTTGGCTGAGGGTGGCGCTGTAACAAAGGACGTTCGGTAACGTGGCGGTAACAAAGGACGTTCCACGTCCGCCGCTTTGGCTGAGGGTGGCGCTGGTGATCACTCTCAAGGTTCGTATACAGACAACATAAATACCCAAGCAAGTAGCAGGGGGGACAGCGGCCGATGTAGCTCAGTTGGTAGAGCACCGGACGCGATATTCGGAGGTCGTGGGTTCGGCTCCCACCATCGGCACGTTGTTTTTTCTTCTACTTTGTGTTTAATTATCTTTCCCCTAAACAGATTACACTACTAATTTCTCTGATTATCCAAGTAAACATTAAAGAAAAAAAAAAAGACATAAAGCACCATCCCCAACGCTTTCTTTGGCCTCGCCGACTGTTGGCTTCTTTCCTTCATGTATTATAACGAGCACCCTCAATTCCCCTTAATTGATCTGCTTGTAGCTTACGAGGGTCTCGGTTCTGGCAGCCTTGAGGCCAGAGGTAGCGTAAGAGGGTTCTAGCACAGCTTTCGCCCTCGCTCTTGATCACGTTCTACGTGACGCTGGCGGTAACAAAGGACGTTCCACGTCCGCCGCTTTGGCTGAGGGTGGCGCTGGTGAACACTCTCAAGGTTCGTATACAGACAACATAAATACCCAAGCAAGTAGCAGGGGGGACAGCGGCCGATGTAGCTCAGTTGGTAGAGCACCGGACGCGATATTCGGAGGTCGTGGGTTCGGCTCCCACCATCGGCACGTTGTTTTTTCTTCTACTTTGTGTTTAATTATCTTTCCCCTAAACAGATTACACTACTAATTTCTGTGATTATCCAAGTAAACATTAAAAAAAAAAAAAAAAGACATAAAGCACCATCCCCAACGCTTTCTTTGGCCTCGCCGACTGTTGGCTTCTTTCCTTCATGTATTATAACGAGCACCCTCATTTCCCCTATATATATATATATATATATATATATATATATAGCTCGCTTCGACGCTCGTACGTGTGCTGACACGTCTCACGACTGATCGCAGAACGTTCTATTCACTGTTGACGACGTATCGCCCAGTTCAATACCTGTTCTACAATATATACAATATATATATATATATATACAATATATATATATATATACAATATATATATATATATATATATATATATATATATATATATATATATATATATATATATATATATATATATATATATATATATATAGAAACATGCAAGCTGAAAAGAGGATTTCATACAAAGACCTTGGACACCTATAGAATGGAAAAGGAGGAAGTGCAAGAAGGATAAGCGTGATAAGAAAAATAAGTGCAAGATACAGCAGCTATTAGCACTTTGCCTCTAAATACACACATGAACCAAACTAAATTCTTACATAAAAAACAACAAGGTAAGCAAACAACAGAATAAAAAAAAATATCTGAATGCACAACATCAAAATCAAGACCGCAATAACCGTGAAATTTTCCAACACTCTCAGTTAGTGATATACACATACTTTTTTTAGGTGCTACAGGAACCTAGTGCGTACAACACGAAACAGCAGTTTCTGGTAGGGAGTTCCAATATCCGCAGCTTGGCGGTAAATAACTAAACTTAAATCAATTATTTCGTATGGAGAGTAACCGAGTCAAGTTACTATGGCGATGCCTTGATACTTCATTGGTTTTGATTTAAAAGTAATTTGATGTGTTTATTTTGACACGACTGTTATATTGTGAAAAATTTTGAAATTTTTCAAACCTGGTACAGGCTTCTAGCGTTGCTAGTTTAGCTGGATTACAGAATTCTGATGAGGAATGGTTGTGGCGGTATTTTTTGTAGACATATCTTACAGCAAGTTGCTGCATCCTCTCAAGTCTGAGGCTGCTGATTGCAGTGTGCCGAGCCCACAATATTTTGGCATATTCAATCACCGGTCGAACTAGTGTTTTGTATGCCAAACGCTTTACATCTGGAGTTACATTGTACATATGTGGGTTTTAGAACCGAAGTGAGTTTGAAGCTTTGGAAACAAAAATTTGGATGTGGGCAATCATCACATGTCTGGTGTAAACGTTATGTCTAATCATTTATAATGTTACGGAGCGCAGTATCGAGACGGCGACGACGTGCTGGTGTGGTGTAGTGAAGAAGACGACGCTCAGGCTGAGCTGGGTTCCTTCTTTGGTGTCTGGTGTGTGTCTAACAGTGAGCTAGCGTTTACCGCTGTGTACTTTTCCTTAACATTTGGTGGAGGTGCTGGGACGTCATCCCCATCCTCGCCGCGGAGCATCGACGCCATCTGTGAGCCGGGACCATCAAGAGAGGGCCCAGGGACATCGCCGAGCAGCTTCGCGTCAGCCCTTGCAGCCAAGACCCGACCAACTACCACCGCCCAGCCCCCAGCCCGGATCCGAAAAGAAGAACACACAGACCAACCACAACAGAAATGAAGGACCCGAAAGACCCGAAGGAACAGATGGACACGAACACGCAACCCCCGCCCAAGCCGCCCGACGGGACCTCGAGGCCTCGGATGGATGGATGGATGGACGGACGGACGGACGGATGAATGGATGGGTGCATGCATTGATGGATGGAATATAGGAGCGTCCAGTTTGAAACGGGGTGGTAGCAGTTGCTACCATGCTCATTTTCCCCCCTATATTTTAATTAGTTTTAGTTTGGTTATATATGCTATCATTCTATTTATTGAATTTCTGATTCTACATTACTAACATTATGTAACTTTTCTGCTTCTAAGCCACCAATCTTCCAATCGTTTTCTGCTAGCTTCCACCGCAGGTTCATACAACCGGCCAGTGGTATATCTGAACCCCAGAGCTTCACGAAGAGTGACTGCGCCTACATCGACTTCCGGATGGATACCACTACATTCGAGTATAATATGGTCAATTGTTTCTGTGGAGTTACCACCCTCCACCACAATTCCTTTCCAAATACCCCTCAGAACCCCATACCTGTTGTATCCCCACAATGCCCTATGCTTCCTTATTCTGGCATTTCTTCGCCCTTTTGCCTTAAGTGATTGCTCATGCTTTTCAATGTATTGCAATCGTTCGTTTACCCATACCCCCAGATATTTATATTCTGCTACCCTGGGTATTTCATGGTCTTTTATTTTAAGACCCTGATCAGTTGAGCCGTTGAAAAACATCAGACCCGACTTAACTGCTCTAAAACTGAAGCCGAGAGCGTCCCCTTCGTCTCCGCAATACTGAACTGGAGTTTGCAATTCTTCCTGACTCTGCTAGCAGCACAATATTGTCTGCATACATTAAACCGGGGAGGCGGTGCTCTACCGCTTTTCCTATACTTTGTTATCCCGGTATATTACCTGTAGGAGCTCTGTTATCTCATAACCGATACCTTCTTTTAATATGTTCCACAGGAGTTCCCTGTTTGCGTTGTCGTACGGCCCGTTTATGTCCAGGAAGGCCAAATACAAAGGTCTATTTTCCACTCTAGATATTTCGATGCATTGGGTAAGCACGAACAGGCTATCATCTATGTTCCTACCATTTCTAAAGCCGTTCTGAAGTTCTTCGAGTATCTTGTTACTTTCTACTCATGCTTGCTTCTTTAATTTCACGGCCTGCATGGCCAACCTGTATATAACAGATGTTATGGTAATCGGCCTGTAGGATTTTATGTGCATCCTTTCTCCTTTCCCTTTTTAAATCAACTTCATTCTACTCTGCCGCCAGCTCTCCGGAATTCACTTATTCGTTATGACTGTTTCCAGAGCTTTTAACAACGTTTCCTTACCTCTTGGACCAAGTTCATTAATCAGCTTGTTCGGAATTCTATCTATTCTTGTAGATGTGTCTTTAGGAATATTTTTTTCTGCCTTTTTCCAGTTTATATTGGTCGGTTCTAAGCTGCTTCGTATTCTGCTATCTTGTGTTGCTTCCTGATTTGCGGAGATCACCCTATCGTCCCTGTTAAATGACTCGACTATAACTGACGTAATGTAGTTCACTGCGTTGTCTCCCTTTAAACAATTTCTCTTGTTATCTTGAATCCGGTCCTGCTTTCTTTCATTCTTTTTAGCTAGCCAGCCTATATGGTTCCAGAATTTTCTTGGCCCGCCTCTAGTGGCATCGTGTATGTCAGCCATCCATTGATAGGGGGACTGCTTTATTTTACTTTGGACCAGGGCCTGTACATCAAGTTTCTTTTGTCGATATGATTCCGTTTTTGGGTCTATTTCTTCCTGAGATACCTGTGCTTTCTTTGCCTCTGGGTGTTCCCTTGAAGTTGCCGTCGTTGTTCAATGGCTGCCCTGATTTCCTTATTCCACCAGCTCGATGGCTTCTTCTTTCCATTCCAGCGCTTTGCTACTTTAACGTCCTTCATGTTTCTCTTTATAAGTAGTTGTACCTGTTCATAATCCCAGTCTTCCATGGGGCTTTTCTCTATTGCTTCCTCTATGTCTGCTATTATCTCGCTATTTGATCGACGTTTAATTCTGCGTTTACTTTTTGTCTAAGTTCCATTTCTCTTTTCAACAAGGGCTCCATCTGCAGACTTATACGTTTATGATCACTTCCCAGACTACACTCCCCTTCTTCATCTATTTCCATTTTTGTGACCTTGATATAAATTCCCTGTGACATTAGACAGTAGTCAATGGTCGTCTGACTGTTGCGGAATTCCCACGTGATTTCTCTCTCGCCATTTTGTTTCTCTACTTACAATAACTAGGTCGTGTGACTCAGAAAAATCTAGCATTAGCTTCCCTCTACAATCCGTGTATCCATCCAGATCGTCGAGGTGGCCGTTCATGTCCCGCACCAGAATAATATCGGCCCTGTCTCCAAGCTGGCTTATATCGTCTCTGAGACATCGTACGAGATCCTTTTTTTCTTGCCTGCATTGATGTCCTGTTCCTAAACAAAACTACCCCTAGCCACGTCCTTATGCCGGCAACTGTTCCTAACGCCCAGATATGTTCTTTGCAAGATGATTTTATTCTTTTCCAATTTGTTCCCTGGTGTATCAACATACCTACCCCTCCACCCTTTTTTTCCGTTCTCGTTCTGTTGCACCTTTCCCAGACGTAGCCTTCTATATACGGCGGATCTTCTAGATCCCTGAGATGAGTCTCGCATAGAGCGTACGCAACTATTTTGTCATCCTTGAACTGCTGTTCTATCTCTGACCATTTCGCTCTTTTTCTACCACCTTGCATGTTTATGTAGCTGATCCTAGTGTTAAATTTCTTTTTTGTACTTTTCTTTGTCGACATCCTCCTTGCCATTTTTTGGTTCTCAGACTCCGTTATTACGCTTTCTTTTACTTCACTTCCAACTACTCCTGTGCACGGAGCCCTCGCGAACCCCCTAAAAAAGCTGTCTGTTAAAATGAATGCCATCTCGCTGAAAAGCCCTGCCAAAACCTGCTTTATGCACCTCTCTGTTTACCTCAACCACTTCGAGATGCTTCTCCAGGATTAACTATCGTATATCCTGATTAACTCTCACCACGTCCTTTACAAGCTTTCCGCCCGTTTCTTGCACCTCCGGTACTGTGCATACAACTATCTGCGCTTGCAGTCAACCCCCTTACCTAAACTTTCCACCACTCCTGCAGCGTCACCATTTAGGACATCGTTCAGTCCCGCGGCTACTATCACCCTATTGCGCGCTGCGGAATTGTTCAACAGCCTTATTTACTCTTTTAGCACTGTTCTCATTTCATCCTTAGGAGGGATCCAACTAACACGCGCTTATCACCCTTTACACGCTCCGTGATATCTCGCCTGCACCTGCTCATGTTGGAACCTCCGGCGATAAGCACCTGGGCATTCTCTCTCTCCCTCCCAATTGTTGGCTCCTGCTTGCGGTTATCTGTGTCTTTCTCTCTGGGATTTTCATTCTTCCTTACTTCTTCCCTTTTTCCCGACTTCTTGGTAGCTGCTTCTAAACAACTCTACTTTGCTTATGCCTTCCATGCCAGTGCTGGTCTCAGCCACGTGGCCAGCACTGGAATGTCCGTCCTCGTTTCTTCCAAGGGCAATGTCGGCCATTTTTTTTCCATTTGAGGAAGCTGTCCCAGGAGTTTCTGATTTTCTGCCCTTACTAAACTTAATTCATTTTCTAAGGCTTCCACACGAGACACTAAACCGCTCTTTTCTAGTTCAAATCTATCTAGGCGCGCACTCAGCACGCAACACCGGCACAAAAAATCACTGCCTTCCGCTTCCTCTATCGAGTCGAAACGCGTTTCCTTGAGATTAACCTGCGCCTCACACTGAGTATATTTTACCTTCTCTTGATTGCACATCATAAGCATATAACTGAGCCATTTATACAACGAATTGTCAGAATATACAAACTGCAAAGAAAAGACGCAAAAACGACTAGCAAACACGCGTTAAAATAAATTATGCGAATGCCAATAGGCTAGAAAAAAAAGTAATTATTTAAAAAACATTGTTAAAAAATGAACGCCGAAAAAAACTAGCGGCCGGCACGAAAACCAGGCCGCTAGGACAAAGAGCTAAAATCTATTCTATAGGCTGCACCTAACCTAACTAGTTGAAAACAAAATAAAGTGAATAAAAGAAAGAACTCATCTATTTGACGCTTTCGGAAGCTCCCGTTGTCGCCAGTCCGTCCGTTTCCGGTAGCCACGGGCAATCTGAGGTGCGATAGAACACGCGCCCGCACCACACGGCTGTAAACTGTTGGTGACAGCAACAGTCACCACCTGGGATCACACAAAGAAACGAAGTGAACCGTGAATTATCAGGCGAATACGGCTCGAGTTCCAATCGACAGCTTTAATGATTTACAAAGCTCAAGAATATCGTACTCGTCCCGTCTACTATACACACTGAAGCATTTTCCTCCGTGAATGACTGCTCCGAAAGTGTCCGTCATTGTGCATATCGCCGCTCCTGCAGAAGAACGGAACATACAGGGACGAAATGCGATATCTAAATTATTTCGAAAAGGAAAGGTGACAGTTGGTTTAGTTGGTTTTGCACGATAAACAAGGCAAACCACAAGATCTTATCGACTAGATAGGCGTCCGCCTATCCAGTGACCTGATTAAGGGAGAATGTATAACTAGGTGCGTTTGCGGTATTCGCTGATGACATGGAAGAAGAACACGGCGGGCCGCATTGACCTCAAATGAATATCTCGGTTTAAACGGTGCGAACCGAAGGACGCGACTTTTCCAAGGAATCTTCATTTGAAAGGTATGTATGTGCGGGGTCGTCCGCTTCTAGCTACAACACAGTCACTGCTTTCAAAGCGCCATTGTTTCCAGTCCGACCATGCAACAAAGCTAAATGGCAGACCTTGCTAAGCACCACCTTCGGGTACCTTCGTGCTTGCACCCCGTTGCTTCGGTATGTGTCTGCGTCGGACGATATCCTTTCTTGAAAGCAGTGGCCGTGCTATAGCTGGAAGTGGACGATCCTGTAAGTCTATTTCGGAGCTTCGTGATGCCTGCCGCGTGTAGGCAAGGCCTCCTTTGTATTGTATAGTATGTGATTCGTCTCGCAGCCACTTTGTTTGATCACGCATTGTCTTTGTGATCACATCTCTGTTCGCCACAATCTTTGTAACAATTCCTACAAGTCAAAAGCGGTTGGGTTCTGGCTTTGCAATTTCCAGGCTTTTTCGAGCAGTAAGCATAAGCGTGAAGTTCAATTAATAAAAAAAATATGTGAAGCGTCGTGCTTTAATAGTTTTACATCAATGGGAGGGCGATATATTTCTACCAATTCGTTTGCTCCGGTTGTGGTACGTGATCGTCGTGCGAACAAGGTGGGTGTGTTTCGATCGAGACAAAGCAATGCACTTTCTTCCTAGACTAAACATTGCCCATTTTGCAGCGCAGTTATGTGTACATTGGCTTATGGTATAGGCGACGAGCGCGCTGGGCTCCAACTGTAATCAATCACTTTTAATTTTTTCTAATGTGCCGCGTTTGGAGGCGCAGAAGATCGGGCGCCACATTTCTACCACGTGACCCTGTAGATGTGCTGCACTGCTCCCTTGTGTGTGTGCAATGCACAGTAATTGACAAAATTTTGCGAGATGCCGGAGTTTCGCGGGAGGAATATTAGGCGCATGCGCGTCCTATACACTCCCGCTTGCGAACCTGATAGCTTGTTTCGCATGGGCAGCTGCTTTCTCCGAGCTTGGCAGCGGGCGGCCGTTTTTCGCCGCTCGCGTTCGCGAGCCGCCGTACCCGGCGCGCAGCCCGCCGACTACGATAACGGGGGCATTCATGGCGCCGATCACATTTAATTCTGTTATTTAAAGAAATAAAGTGATCTTTTTCTATCGCTAATCATCTTAGCCCCTGAGAGTGTGTCCAGTGTTTTTGCAAACGGTCCGCTATAGACTGCTATCAGTCTGCTTTGTAATCGATTAGGATTAAGATTAAAAAAACAGCGCTTGATTTTTACCTTAAACACAGGTTTGCAACGGGCCAGTGAATGTGCCCGTCATCATTGGTACCGGGTGCGCGCCGTGTACGGCGGCTGACGAGTGCAAATGGCGAAAAGCGGCCGCCTACGGCCAAGCTCAGAAAAAGCAGCTGCCCACGCGAAACGAGCTATCACACAGGCGAGCGGGCGAATATAGGACGCACATGCGCATAGTCATCACCCAGCGTAGCCTCGGCGTTATCATATCGCCGCCTAGTGACGACAACGCAGTTTTAATAGGGTGCTCCGGTATCTCGCAAAACTTTCTGCATGACTGTATGAGTGACAAGAAATGCCCTTTGTTCGAGAGATATGAAAAAGCACTGAACAAGTGTAGAGGGAGGAGGGCGGGAGGGGAGCCTGAGTTCTCAAGTCAAGCCAACGTTTCGACTAGTGGACTTAGTCTTTGTCTGGGCCCGTTCCTTCGTTCAAGAGAGTGGGACTAGCTTCCTATATTTCCAGCCAAATATTTTACTTACCTTCAAACACATTTTCGTTTCCGCAGCAGTTTTACATGGCCAACCGTGACGAGGAGACTGAATTTGGCGGCGAGGAGCAGCGTGGGCTGCTCGGCCCTGAACGCCATGCCAGCGGTGGTGGACGCGAACGGGAAAGACGGCGGACCGCGTCACGAGGCTCCAGATACGCACCGGTGCATCCCTCAACAGCGTCCCAATCGAGGCCCACGCAGCCTCTGCCTTCAAACCTGCCCAGAACACTGCCTTCGTGGCTGCCTGAGCCCCTAGAGGGTCAGCTCCCGAGTGTACGGCGACAGAGGTCATTACAAGACTCTCCTTTACGGCCTGCTGACGCCCCACCTCTACCCACGGACCTGTTAAAGGCGCGTGTTAAACCCTCCTATTCTCGCAAAAAGATTATCCAGGCCGGGCGACACCTTGGGGCCGTTACGCGCTCTATGTCCCGCGGTCACTATCCTCGAAGCATGGAACCTCGCGCACAGGGAGCGGCGCGAAGCCAGGAAGACACCGAGGCCGCAGAAGGCAGTGACGGAAGTAACGAAAATGCGGGAAGTGGACAGTCCACAGAGGACGACGCTGAATATCAAGTTGAGGGAGAACCCTCCAGCGACAGCGGTGAAGATGCCATGCCGCTCGAAGAAAACTACCCAGGAAATGGCGAGGATGATGGCGTTGACACGTCACACGACGGGCTCACCTCTTGCGAGAGGTTTGCGCTCTGGTTAGCGGTCATCATTATCGTGGTTCTCATCTGTTCTCTACTAGTGTACTCTCTCATTCTGGACAAGCAGCAGACGGACGATAGCGGTGATTCGCCTCCAAGAGACTTTCTCGACTCTTTAGGAAACCACAGACATGTCCGCTTGGCGTTGTAGAACCTGCTGCACATGTCACCCATTACCCAGCCATATTTCGCACGCATGGAGTATATTGGCTGCAATCCGCAAGCGGCATTATTCGCATTTGGGTACTGTTCATTCTGAAGAAGATGCTATGTTGAGCAGGGCTAGAAACTCGTGGTTATGAATATTCACTGTCAGTGCAGATGTATACGAAATACGTTCATTGCTGTCTGGCTATGGAGTAACATGCTGCGTGGAAAATGGCTGCATTTATGTACTGGGAATAATTTCTGAACAGTACTTGTGTTCCTTTTTTTTTTATTTTGGACCAAAGGGAGACCGGAATTCTTGCCACCTTTATTGTTGTACAGCGCGTTCGTTCTCATTTGCAACTCTTTTCAGTATCCTACAATACATCCTGCCCTTTGCCCAAACCTCGCCTTTTACGCGGCAGCGTTGTATTTTACTGGGATCGCCGGTTTATTGACTTTTTAAAGACTTTTATTTTTCATTTGAATTTAGATGAAAAGTTATATCTGTGCGCGTGCTTCCTTAGTGGCGCACAGACCACAGTAAGAGTTGTAAGCGAGGCTAAGGCCAGATGATCGGACAACGCCAGAAAGACCTTGTGGTCGTCTGTGGTTACTATGCACTGTATTCTCAATGTGAAATACCTATGTCGACAGTGTTAATCCAGGACTTTGCATTAATAAACAAATGTGTGAATGAAATTCTTAATTGATGCTTGAGAGAAACAGCCAAGTAGCAGGCGGCTGATATGCAGGGAGGGGGGGGGGGGACAGGGTGACAATTTACGAACCACGTCTGAAGTGTCATGTCAACGAGCTAAGTTATTGCAAATCGAAGGTGAGTATTTGTATTTCAAAACAAGTCCCCGTACGCACTATGCTTTTTATAACTCCTGTTTTTTTTTTATTTATAAACGATCTAGCGCATACGCGTGTACGTAGTCTCGATATGTGTTAACGAATTTGTTTTGTTACAATCTTTTCGGCGAGCTGGACATAAGGTCCCCAGTGTTTCGTTCGGTACCACATGTTGCCGTAGCGCTAGCGTCAGCATTGTGAATACTAGGTCTGCTAAAAGCCAGCAGGCCCATGTAATGTGAACTCGGGCGCAGACCTCGGGTCACTACAGCAGCTGCAGCCTCAGCCTTCAGTGGAACAGTACCCACCGATGTGGCAAATATTGTAGACCATATGAAATTCGAGAGCGATTATCAAAATGTTAAGCGGTTGTTTCTACTCGGCTATTTTCGACCGCCGATACGGTGAAGCATATCAGACGACCGGCGCATCGGCTAAGCAGAGAGAACTGTCATCTTTCTACCCACTGAAGCACACGTCATCGGATCTCTAATTGATACAGCCGTTACCAATAACCGGGCAAATAACAGCGAAAGCTGTCAGTGCGCGCGTTGTTTTCTTCTAAATATCGCAGAGGTTGACGAGCTTATCACGCCAATCGTAAAGAATAGGTGGGAAAGGTAGCACCAATTCAGAAGGAACACATATGTTAAAATTTCGGTAAAAAAAAAAAAAAACTCTGCGCTTATGTACTGTCAGGGAAAGAAAAAGATTAGAGGCCCTATTCTTGACACATATGGCCTCCATTCGACGCCATCTTGTTTCTCCGATTGGTTCTCAGAACACTCATGTGTTTAAAATTTCTGGCGCGAAATTTCGGTGTGTCGAAATGGATTTTTGTGGGGACGTAAAGATGGCGTGAACGTGAAAAAATGATTTTTAGCAGCGCTATTCATGATGCCTGGATGGTATCTATAAGTAATTGTGGAGTGGATACAGAGGTATATATGATAGAAAAGGAAGCACTTCCGCTTGTATTACGAATTTGATTGCACAGATTAGAATCGCTAAGTTTTCCACAATACTTAATTGATTGGATATCTACATTCCTACAAAACAGACAATTTTACTGTTCATTGAATGGAGTACATTCTGGCAAATATCAACAAACCAGAGGTGTCTCTCAAGGGGCAGTTCTCTCGCCCGTGCTCTTTAACATTTTAATGAGTTCAATTCCCACTCATCAGGAGATTCGCACGTATGTCTATGCGGATGACATCGCATTCTTTACGGCTGCACCTGACATTCAATCCCTCAACAGGCGCCTGCAATCGTACCTAAGCTCCCTTCAAAATTGGTTAGATGACTTAAGATTTAAATTAAATGTTAAAAAGTGCGCGTTCCTTGTTTTCCAAATTCAGGATCCGGTAACTCTTGCTCTAACATTTAGGCAGGAAATGATTCCTCAAGTTAAGTCTTTGAAATATCTAGGGGTGATTTACGATGACCATCTGGCATGGAGGGATCACATTGAACATGTTGCAGCGAAGGGGGCACGTGCTGTGGGTATGTTGCGCAGGTTAAGCAGTCCAAGGTCTGGGATGCGGCGAGACGCACTTTTAATGATTTATGTTATGTATGTCCGCCCAATCATAGAATTTGGATCTGTGTTATTTTCTGGTTCACCTGCTTACAAAATTCGTCCGCTTGTTCTTTTAGAGCGGGAAGCGCTTAGATTATGCCCTGGGCTCCCCAAATTCGTGGCTAATAATGTATTATACCTTGAAGCCCGAATACCACCGTTATTAACTAGATTACAATTCTTGACTGTCCAGACGTATCTGAAAATATATGAATCACAATTTCTCCGCTCCATATAAATTTTTTGTTGCGAGCCAGACTCCTTTTTGGAGTCGTATGGCCTCGGTTTCATACCCCGCAGGTAATTCTAGTGCAAAATCTGTTACAACCTTTGCACGTAGTCCTTTCTAACATCCTTCCAACAAAAGTAAGTGCATCGTCGGTTCAAATTATCTATGATGACATTTTCCCAAATAATGCGAAACACTTAGCACCTCACATTTTAAATGGATTATTAGAAGATCATTTACAAAGTCTTCCCGTTAGCATAACGATAGCAACGGATGTTTCTCAATTTAATGAAAAAGCCGGCGTTGGAATATACTGTCCGCTTTTAGACTGGGCTTTTTCAGTCCGTCTTCCGGATTTTACTCCAATTTTCCAGGCGGAGTTGCTGGCGGTGGCGCTTTCTCTGCGCAAACTAGACCCAACATACTCAACTGTGGCTGTAATTACAGACTCTTATTCTTTGTGCCTGTCGCTTTCTTCGAATATGGACTCGCAAATTTTAAACACCTTTCTTTCATTGCTCCCCTCACATTTGAGCCTCATACATATAGTGTGGGTACCAGGACACAGCAATATGACAGCCAATGAGATTGCAGACAGACTAGCCAAAGATTCTCTGAACGGCCCTGTATTGCCCATCCTCCCGGCAACAGCGTACATAACAGCAGCACGATTTCGGCGGCGTGCCTTATTAAGCACGCAGTCTGGATCTATTTTATCCTCGGATGACTACCTGCACCTCAAGTATTCCTGGAATAGGAAATCATGCCAATCAAGGCAGACTGAGGTCTCTCTAACAAGGCTACGCTGTCGCCCTAAATTTCTATATGCACAGGTCTGGTTTGGCGCTTTCTCCTGTCTGCGCATTCTGCGGGGAGCCGGAAACAATAGACCATTTCTTGATATTTTGCCGCCGTTTTACCATGATGAGAAAGCGGTACTTAGAGAAGCCGTTACAACAGCTGGGTCTTAATTTGAGCAGCCAAATTTTATTATCGTTCGGTGCCACCATGCTTGGGTACAGCCACAGGTATGTTTTCAACGCCATTCAAAACTTCTTAATAGAAACAAAACGTCTACCTGGCTAATATGCTTTGAAGTTTTAATCTGTACATATAAATCTTACTATTCTCTTACTGCGTGCGTTAGTATTTACTCTTATATATTTTGGTTTATCATATTTACATTTCCTTTTCTATTCCCTAGCATTTTTTTTTTTTCCGATGTAGTTATACATCTCAAAATCTAATATCTCTGCACCCAAATTCTTGGCCGATCCCCCTGTGTGGGTATGTGCCATCACATTAGAGGAGAACAACAACAACAACAATGGGCTGAAATGAACTGCCCACTGTCAAGAGCCGACTCCTGAAATCTGATTGGCTGACTTGGTATAACGGGAAATACGTCATGCATAAACATTGAATGATGACGTCAAAATGACGCTTCATTACGTAAAGGATGTTCTGCCATTGCTGTAAATGACCAAAGGTGAGAGCCGCATTTCGAACCACTTGAGGCGGCCGCGAAAAAAATATGGCGAATTCGACATGCAGTGCAGGCGGCTGTTAGCTCACCGCAGTTTGGTAGACAGTTTGGTGGGTGGTGAAGTAAGCTGACACATCTTGTTTTTATTGCATAAAGCACTGAAAAGACGTCATAAGGGAACTTTTCAGCTGCGTCATCTTTTGGAGGATTAATATTGAAGACGCAGATTTACAGCCGCACTAGGGTCGTACCTACCCTCCCGTTGCAAATGCTTGCTCTCAGAGAAACCATCGATCCGCGCCGTCGTTGCCAAGCGCAGCAATGCGACCCTCCATTTCAAGTTGCTCGGCATCAGGTCTCACTGCTTCTCGAACCTGTTCTTGAGCTGCCTCACTGCCTCGGTTTCCTGAGTAGGCGGGTGTCCCTACGAGTTCTATCTCTCGGTCCAGTTTGTTATCCGCAATGTTCTAGGGGTAGTCCGGTTTGCATGCGATAAGTTACCTACGGCAGACTGTGAGCCCTGACAATTATGCCCGCATCCGCTGCAGCGATGACAAAAAAGATAGCTGCTCCTTCCGCTTGGTCCGATATCTTAGTTTCGGATTTTGACCGAAGCCGCTGACATGCTTTCATTGAAGTTGTTGTACTTCTTAATTATACAGGTGGAAAAGGCACCTTCAGCCATTTGCAATCCGAGGTGTCATTGTGTACATAACCCCCTCATAATTGAGGTACGTTAAGGCGGAAGTCTAACTCGGCTTATAATGAAAATCTCGCCTCAGCGAGATCTGTCCGCAAGATGTGTCCGCGGAATCTCGTCGGAGTTCCGCCTTACTGTTAAGCAAAGAAATAATCTTTCTGTAGGAATCGAACTCCTACCCTTTCGATCACCATGCCGAGTGTGTAACCAACTACGCCTTGCCGGGCATCTGAGAAACATCTCTTAGTTCGCCTTGTCTAGCCTTCCTGCCATCTCTAGGGCAACGCAGGGGCGCGAGGACGAAGCATTCACCCCGGTCTCCACAAGGGAGCGTGGGGCACGCGATCTGCCGTTGCCTATGAATAGAAATCACCGCTACGAGCCACTCACCTTGAACACGGCACGGAAGATGCTGTCGTGCACTATGTGATGAGTAGGGTTCTGTCAAAAAAACACTATTGTAAAACCAGCCTCAGACTTTCGCCTTATCTCTCTTAAGGGGCCTTCGTTCCTCAAGAATTTTTCCGTCTAGGGCCTTAGCCATAGTTTTCTCCTGCCTTCATAGAAGGAAGGATTCATGTTTTGAGGTAGATGTTTGAGGATAATTTGGTCGTGCGCTCTTCTGGTAGTAGATCTGAGTGGTTACCTAGCGCTCCGTACTTAGTCACAAGAGGATAGTGTGCATCGGAGCGACCTTCTAGCGGTCTCGTAATATACTATTTAATATGACTTATGTGTCTTCGCCCCTCCCCTCTTTCGCGTGCCCATCGTATTAGTGAAAGTCGAAGTTTGATATAGGAAAGTAAATACACAAGTCTTGGCGCTGCATGCCGAACGCCGTGAGCAGGAAACCAATTTTGGAGGTTGGGGGGGGGGGGGGGGGTGGAACTACCTGCTTCACAGTGCGACGAGTTCAATTGGTCTCGAAGAGGCGAAGCGAGAGGTTGTTTTTGAGGCGCTGAGGAAACAGTGGAGCGAACTCAGAAACAGTTCTGTGCGGTGAAGGTCTGTGCTAAACGGGAGAAGTCCTCTAACCAGACTTTCGGAAATAATCAAGACAACATACAATGACTAAGTATGCAAATCGCAAGTGTTCAAATAGCATAAGTCTTTAAGGCGTCCACGACCAGCAAAGATCCGGCAGCCCGCTGATGATGGTTACAGACCCCAATGTTGAATGTGTACGTGCTTAGTTACACTGAAATGCAGTTAGGTGCCCTTATGAATGATTGTAGAGTATCTTAACTCTTCTGCAATCATACGGACACCTAAACGCCAATCTGTGGTCATTGCATGGCACACACAATCATTATCAGCGACTGTAGCCTCGACAATGAGCACTCGGACCGTTGCTGAACAGGACATCTTCATGGCCTATCATCGCCAAACTTGGGCCAGACACAAGCACATGTCGCAGACACAATGCAAATAAGTAAGCCCTTCATGTCTCTTTATACCACTTCCATGGTAGTGACGTGCTGTCTGGTGGGTTTAACGTCTGGAAGCGGCGCGTTGGCTAATACACACACACACACACACACACACACACACACACACACACACACACACACACACACACACACACACACACACACACACACACACACACACACACACACACACACACACACACACACACACACACACACACACACACACACACACACACACACACACACACACACACACACACACACACACACACACACACACACACACACACACACACACACACACACACACACACACACACACACACACACACACACACACACACACACACACACACACACACACACACACACACACACACACACACACACACACACACACACACACACACACACACACACACACACACACACACACACACACACACACACACACACACACACACACACACACACACACACACACACACACACACACACACACACAC
This sequence comes from Amblyomma maculatum, assembly GCF_055883805.1. Taxonomy (NCBI): domain Eukaryota; kingdom Metazoa; phylum Arthropoda; class Arachnida; order Ixodida; family Ixodidae; genus Amblyomma; species Amblyomma maculatum. Next base: position 72,145,825 of record NC_139350.1, on the reverse strand, counting down.
ACACACACACACACACACACACACACACACACACACACACACACACACACACACACACACACACACACACACACACACACACACACACACACACACACACACACACACACACACACACACACACACACACACACACACACACACACACACACACACACACACACACACACACACACACACACACACACACACACACACACACACACACACACACACACACACACACACACACACACACATATATATATATATATATATATATATATATATATATATATATATAAAGCGCACATGGTCATGATTGAAGTGTATAATCAGCATACATCACACCGCAGGCGTGTGTCTACTGCTTGTGAGTACGCGTAAGCTGTTACCTTGGTGAACTCGATCGTGTTCTCGTTGACAAGTGCCCCTTATTACAACGCACAGGCCGAAAGCATCGCGACTGGATAGGCAAAACTTCGTTGTCGATCAGGTGCTGTTTGAAAATTCATTAAGTTAGCCAGGACGTTGGCGTCGGCTGACACGAGTTGTACACACACAGCCGACCGCAGCTTGTTGGCGACGCCAAAGCTAGCAGACGGCCCGACCTGCACTCTACCATTCGTTTGGAAGCAGCTGGTGCCGAGGCTTCACCTGAACTGCTGGAACTGGCGTTGCACGCTTGTGGCACTGCCGCAGAACTGGTGCAAAGAGTGCAGCTGAATCGAACGGACCTAAAGTTCTCGATGTGCGTAATCGATCCATCGTATATCTGGTGTAAATGCTACGTCTCAACATTTATATTCATGAACTCGTTCTATATCGCTCCATTTAATTTCGTAATTAAATTTTTCCTTCTAGTTAACGACATGAACACCGATTTTTTTTTAATTTTACTGCAACTACCAGTCCTCACACCATTTCGCGCTGAGGTTCGAATTTAACTCGATCTGATTAACTGAGATATTTATTTTCTTGTACAATACGCAGTCATGAAAAGAAAAGTTTAATGAAACATTAATGTTTTTTTATTTTGATAAAAATAAAAAAAAATAGAAGGGGGCCTAAGACACCACCTTCCGGTACCCCACAGGTGACAGGTAGGATTCTAGATTGACAGCCGCTAGCCATCACGTATGGCTCACAAGACGTTATATGTGAGGAAAACGATTTTGTAAGTTCTTGCTGTTGTTGAAAGCAACAGTCGCCACCTGCGAACACACAATGAAACGAAGTGAACCGTGAATTATCCGGCGAACACGGCCCGAGGTTCAATCGACAGCTTTAATGATTTACAAAGCACAAGAATATCGTACTCGTCCCGTCTACTATACAAACTGAGGCATTTTCCTCCGTGGATGACTACACTGAAAGTGTCCGTCATTGTGCATGTCATCGCTCCAGCAGAAGAGCGGAACATACAGAGATGAAATGCGATATCTCAGTTATTTTGAAAAGGAAGGGTGACAGTTGGTATTGCACGATCAACAAGGGGAACCACAGCCGCTAATCGACTAGATAGGCGTCCGCCTGATTACGGAAAAACGTGTAACAAGGCGTGCTTGCAGTATTCACTGATGACCTCGAGGAGGAACACGGCGGGCCGCATTAAAGTCAAATTATCTCGGTTTAGAACGGTGCGAACCGAAGGAAGCGAATTTTTCGAGGAAACTTTGTTTGAAAGGTATGTACGTCTATTACGAGGCATCGTGGTGCCTGCCGTGTGCAGGGAAGGCAGGTTTGCGCTTATGTAGCTGTGACAGAGAAGAGCCTCGAGTTCAAAGACTCGAACTCTGCCTTATTAATAAGTATGTGTTGACAATACACTTCTTGCTGGCATTTTAAACCCTCTTTTGTCTTGCATAAATGTAATCCTTCTTGCAACCACTTTGTTTGAACATGCATTGTTTTTGCGATTAAATCTGTGTTCGCCATGATCCTTCTAACTATATTTACTAGTCGAATAGGGTAGGGTTATGGCTTTGGAACTGCCTGTCATTTTCGAGCAATAATCATAAGCGGGAAGCGCAATTAATCGCGCAATCCATGGAGCCTCGCGCTTTAATTTTTTTTTTTACATCAGTGGGAGGGCGATACATTTCCACCCATTTGTTTGCTCGGGTTGTAGTACGTGATCATCACGAAAACAAGGTGGGCGTTTTTCGATCGAGACAAAGCAATGCACTGTCTTCCCTGACGAAACATTGCGAATTTTTCAGCGCAGTTAGGTGTACATTGGCTTATGGTATTGGCGATAAGCCCGCTGAACTCGAACTATAATCAATCGCCTTTTTTTTCTGATGTGCCGAGCTCGGACACACAGAAGTTCGGACGTCATATCTCCGCGACGTCACCTAATTAAACGTATGTGACCTGAACGCGCCGCCGAAGCCTGGGTACTTGTTTGCGCATATTGTATGCGTGAAAGAAACCGCCTCAAGTTTCATCCCAGCAACCTGAGAAGCACCCACCGTCGATGTGGTGCGCTGTTTCCTCAACTATGGGGAATTTACGATCGACAACCGCGTTTATACCTGCGCCATCGAAATGATTACAAATGGCCTTCATTCAAGAAAGCGTGACTAGCTTCCTTTTTTTTTTCCAGCCAATTATTTGAGTTGCCTTCTAACACATTTTCTTGCCGCTGCAGTTTTACATGGCCAACTGTGACGAGGAGACTGAATTTGGCGGCAGGGGGCGGCGTGGGCCGCCCGGCATTGAACGCCGTGCCAGCGGTCGTGGAAGGGAACGGGAAAGTCGGCGGAATGCGTCCCGAGGCTCCAGATCCCCACTGGTGCATCATTTAAGGGCGCCCCTATCGAGGCTCGTGCGGCCGCTGTCTGCAGACCTGCAGCTTGCTGCTAGAAACCTGCCCAGACCACTGCCGTCGGGGCTGCCTCAGCCCCTAGAGGGTTCGCGGCGACGGGAACAGCGGCTCCAGCGTCAGCTCCCGAGTATACGGCGACAGAGGTCACTACAAGAGTCTACTTTACGGCCTGCTGACGCCCCACCCCTGCCCGTGGACCTGATGAGCGCGCCTACCTCCATTCCCTATTCTCACAGTGAGATTGACCTGGCCGGGCAACGCCTTGGGGCCATTACAAGCGCTATTCACCGCAGTCACGATGCCCGAAGCATGGAACCTCTCGCCAAGGCAGCGGCGCCAGGCCAAGAAGACAGCGGGGCAGCAGAAGGCAGTGGTGGAAGTAACGAATGGAGCGACGTCAGTGACGACGACAATGACAACATAGAACCAATAAGACTGGAAATTGCTCCGGAGGATAGTGGACAGTCCGTAATGGACTACGCTGGATATCAGGTTGACGGAGAGCCCTCCGGCGACAGCGGTGACAATGCCATGTCGCTTGAAGACCGCACGCCTGGAAATGGCGAGGACGATCGCGTTGACTCGTTACGCGGGTGGCTCAGCTCGCGGCAGTTGTTCTCGCTCTGTTTAGCGATGGTCACTGTCCTCATTGTCTTCCTTTTACTAGCACTTAAGCATACCACTCAAGCCAAGCAGCGTACAAAGCATAGAGGTGAATTTCCTTCTGGAAATGATTCAGATTTTTCAGGATACCGCAGACGTGTCCGCATGGCGTTGTAGAACCAACAGCGCCTTTCACCCAGAGACATTTCGTAATCTTAAGAGCATATTCGCTGAAATCTGCAAGTGGCATAAGTAGCACTTTTAAACTGTTCACCCTGAAAGAGGTGCTATGTTGAGCAGGGCTAGAAATGCGCATACGTGCATTTCTATCAGCGTTTCTGTAACATGCTTCGTGCGAAATGCCTCCACTTATGTGCTCAGAATCATTTCCGAACAACACTTCTGTTCCTCTTGTTTTTTTTTTTTAAAAAATTAGAAAGGTAGAGGAAACAAGAATTCTTGCTACTTTTATTGTTATACAGCGCGTTCGTTGTCTTGCCACTGTGCTTAGTATTCTACAATACATCCTGTTCTTTGCTCAAACCGTACCTTTTACGCGGGGCCATTATATTTTACTGATATCGCAGGCTTTGCCGACTTTTAAAAAAAATTGTATTTCTTACGTGAATTTAGATGAAAAGTTTTGTTTCTTTTTATGCCTATTTAGCTCAGTGTTTACTCAGTGATGATCTGACAACGCCAGAAAGACCTTGTGGTCTTATATGGGTGCTATGCACTGTATTCGCATTTGAAGTGCCTATGTCGACAATGTTATTTCCCGCATTTGCTCTAATAAACAAATCTGTGAAGGAAATTCAGAAGGTATGTTTGCGAGAAACAGCCAAGAAGCAGGTGGCTGATATGGAGGGGGAAGGGGGCACGGCGACAACTCACGAACAACCTCTGAACGGACATCTCGACGCGCTGCGTTAAGTTACTACAAATCGAAGGTGTGTATTTGTAGTCCAAAGCAATTTCACGTACGTACTATGCATTGTATAACTCGCGTTTTTTTATTTTATAAACAATCTAGCGTGTACGTAGTTTAGCTACGTGTTAACGAAACTGTTTTGTCACATCATCGGCGTGCTCGACAAAAGGTCCTCAGTGTCTCGTTGGGTAGCACATGTAGCCACATCGTTAGCGACAGCATTATGAATGCTAGGTCTAATAAAAGCGAGCGGGCCCAAGCAATGTGCACTTAGTGCAGAAACTCTTGGCAAACCACAGCTATAATTCCAGCCTTCAGTGGGACAGTGATTCCCACCGAAGTGGGAAATTTTGTAGACCGTATGCAATTCGAGAGCGATTATCAAAATGTTAAGCAGTTGTTTATACTAGCTGCTACTTTCAACCGCCGATAAGGTGAATACATCAGATGACCTAGCGCATTGGCTAAGTACAGACAATTGTCATCTTGCTTGCCACTGAAGTACACATCATCCATCTCTAATTCACGCAGCCATAACCAATAACTGGGCAAAAAAAGTGATTTCTTCAATGATGAAAGCTGTTAGCGCATGCGCATTGCTTCCTTCTAGATACCAGAGACGTTGGCAAGCTTATCACGTCAAGAGTAGAAGACAGACGGGGAAAGGTAGGACACATTCAAAAAGGACATATATGTAAAAATTTCGCTAAAGGCACCTTGGCGCAGATGTAAGTACGTAAGAGGAAAATGCTGCCCTAAAAATACCCGCATTGCAAAAATTACATGGCGGTTCTGTGCATCAGCCTTTTCGGGCTGTCGGTATTCAAGGGCGAATTAAGCCAAAAGGAAAATGATGTATGAATTAACAACGCAAGAATACACGGTAGTCCTGTCCTGCGTGGTGCCGTCGTCCTAATATACATGATATAATCCAGCAAACAAAGACAAGAACTCCAAAGAAGGTTTGCTGTAGTTGCTTTCTGGGTTTAACGTCCTATAGCTACAAAGGCTATGGGAAAAGCCGTAGTGGAGGGGTACCCGCATACATGGAGACACCACCCCTCGGATGTTGCTGGCTTATCTGCCGAAATGCCTGCTGGCCTGCCGCCGTGGTACCCCCATTCCTACCCCGTCGACGCGTACACGTCGCCGTTCCGTCCGGGCGAGGGGGGGGGGGGGGGGAGGCTGTAGCACACAGCGACGTTGTAATGCGGAGGCGCTAAGATCGGCATTCTCAGCCGGCGAAAGAATAAGCTTGAACGGCGCGTGCTCGGTGCGCACGCATGGCAAGAGCTGTTCGGTTCAAGAAGCCTGCTATGGTAGTCGTTTTGTTCTGAGGCTCCGCTACGACTCCGTAAATGCTCTACAAGGGTATCTGGAGTGCTTAAGCGACAACCTTGACCCCTAACTGGAGAAGTTTCTTGCCCCCCCCCCCCCTCCCGAAAGTAAAAGCTTAATAAAGCCGGAAACTGCTTCAGTACTGACCAAGCGTCTTTTGTGTATGTTTTCGTGCATGGTGCAGCATAAGGGTCCCCTTACTATTGTGGTCTGGTATACAGATTCTCATTAACTCTAATGATGTGTGAGTCGGGCAAATAGTAACCATGAGCACGCTACACTTACATGTACTCGGACAGCGGGAAAGTTTCATAAATCCCCCATGTAACTACGGGAGTGTCACAGTCTGCAACACAACCCTCGCGAGACGAGGAAAACGTAGATGCGTAAAAGTCCACCGCTCAGTACACACAATTTATGCAACGGTGGTCCATCCGACAAAAGTCACCGCCCAGTCGTCTTCACTGCAACAAGGATTTCAACCAAGTGTTTCATATTGTGCTCTCAGACTTTTAAATATTGCACCAAGGGAGATGTATCAGTCACGCATGCGCTCTTTGTACGAGCCTTTGTCAGCACGATATCTGTAACTCGTGGCGGTTATCATGCAACCGCCTGTAGACTATATACTGACCAGCAATCGGGAAAAACGTTCTTCATCTTGTTGCTTCAGCGCTGCGTGATCGCTGCTGGACGCTGGAATGGGCCACTTCTTATTGGAGGGCTTGAAAAATCCCATAAGATGTGACACTTTGCGCTCTGAGCGATGCTTTATTCTGTCGGGGTTAATACCGGTGTCTCTAGGAGAGAAACGAACGAATCAGAAAAGCGAGTGGAGCAACGCCATTGTTTTTAGTCCTGGCTTTCTTTCACTACTCTCTTTTAAGACAAAAACCTTGTAGGCATGTTGTGCTTATTAATGCGTAACTGCTACAAGGATCACATCAATACCGAGGAATGTGGCGTTTTCTGTGTGTCAGCCAAACGTATCCGAGTGGAGACAGTAGACGGAGGAGTGATAAGTAAAGGGAAATAATAGAATTGGAATATAAATTAAACTGCAATAGAAAAGAGAATTACTTTAAAGTGGAGGTTCCTAATTGCTTTGACAAAATGCTTCCTTTATCTTACTGCATAACCAGAAGTCACATGTAAATGTGGTCAAGTTTTTAAAAGAAACAATGTTCGCGTAAAACTTAATAAGTGCTGTTGAAAGACGCGTGACTTCATCTTAAACCCCGAATGCAGAGATCTAACTTAAAAACAGCTTGGACTTGACTTGAGCAAGTCAGCTTGAAGCAGGAAGCCGACTTCAAAACGCCCAAGTTGGTCAGCGCGTTTCAAAAACGCTCACGCCGACTTGCTTCGTCAAGTCAAGCACGTGCTTCATCAAGTCAAGCACCGAACATTCCATTACCATACGCGCACTGTACGCCAATAAAACTACTTGTTTCACTTACCACTCATAAACGCATAAACGCTTTAAGCGTTTTTAAAGAAACATGCGACTAACGGTCGTCGCAAATAGCTTTTCCTACTTCTTTTGAACGAATGAAGTTTTTGGCTGGTGTATATAAGGTGACAAGCTTGCAGACGATACAGTGCTGAGGAGAGCTGCGCATTGATCGCGTTGTTTTTGTTCTCGACACTGTCTTTAACGCAAGACGGCACCACGGATTAGTTAAGAATAAAAGGAACTCCTGGCCTCTCTCGTAAATAAGTTTTCCCATGTGATAGAAAAAAAAAACTCAACGTTGCCTCCTGACAAAAAAAAAAGAGAGAGACATGGAAGGGAATCGCAAGAATATATAAATCGAACCAAGGGTAACGCGACGGGATTCAGCCCAGCTTAAAAAATGCTGGCTGAATTTAAAGCAAAATTGGAAGGACGAGGAAGATTAAGAAAAGCGGGAGCGCCACAAGGCTGGTAAGTGCAGGTTGCAACTTTGCCTGACTGCCGCTTTGTTTGCTCGTCTGCATGTTTTGTATGAGTGTGCGACAACTGGGTGCACAATAAGCGTAAACTGGTAGTAACCGCTAAGTGCTGCAGTGCATGGTTATGTGAATAGTAGGGCAAGTAGGCTCTGAATCACGCACACGCGCCACGTATTTGTTTCTTTACGATTACACATGCAGTCAGGACGGAACATGCGAACAACATATTTCTCTTGTGTGCACCATAATGCATCGCCTTGGACTGAGCGGTAGAAATGGCGGTACCATCTATTCATGTGAACTCTCGAGGCATTTGCGGTCGATGGCACATATTCGTTTTATATTGCAAAGTAAAGGAATGAGCATTCGTGTCTACGTTTCACCTCCTTCTGACTACATATGCAAGCTGCGTTATTTGTGCAAACAGTTCTCGCGCAGTGTAGTACGCAGAGAGCAACCACCCTTCACTGGCTGATTATGCTAACTCCATGTGTACTAGCAGCACATTTACGAAAACAACGGGGTGCTGTACTCTGTCTGTCTGTGTGTGTGTGTGTGTGTGTGTGTGTGTGTGTGTGTGTGTGTGTGTGTGTGTGTGTGTGTGTGTGTGTGTGTGTGTGTGTGTGTGTGTGTGTGTGTGTGTGTGTGTGTGTGTGTGTGTGTGTGTGTGTGTGTGTGTGTGTGTGTGTGTGTGTGTGTGTGTGTGTGTGTGTGTGTGTGTGTGTGTGTGTGTGTGTGTGTGTGTGTGTGTGTGTGTGTGTGTGTGTGTGTGTGTGTGTGTGTGTGTGTGTGTGTGTGTGTGTGTGTGTGTGTGTGTGCGTGTGTGTGTGTGTGTGTGTGTGTGTGAGAGAGAGAGAGACTAGTCCGGGAATATGTTTTTACCCAATGTAAGGGAGTGCTAGTGGCGTAGCGGGATGCTTGTTTCATTCTATGCTAAAGACATTTCGAATTCATTGCTCTTTAGGAGGGGGATCAGCACCTGCCACCGTAACCCCCAAAATCTGTCTGTCGTGAGGATATTGTAAGCAATGATCGTTCGGTCAAATTACATGGATTTCGACTACGCAGGTAAAGTATTTGCATCTGTAATGGGATAGGTAATAAGGAAGCAGTTTATTTACTCCTTCTCTCATAGCCAGAGTCGCTTTGCGACGTTAAACCTGCAAACCATTTTCTTTACTATTTACTTCTTCCCAGATTGCTGAAAGCATCCAGTTTCACAATGATATAGATTTTTTTATGTCTGCAATACCCAAACCTTTCACCATGTACTCACAGATACAGCAACTATTAAATTGTATGCAAAAGTTTTAAATTGTAGGTACTTTTTCGTGCCTTTCAGATTTTGGTGCTTCTTTATGACTTCGCTTTTTTGTGTGCTACTGTAGTAGCCAACTGCTTTGCACACCTTTCATCAGCTTAGAAAACATTAGGAGTTTCCGAGGCGACACCACTGATGGACACTCAGGAAAGCTGCGCAGTAACAGCATGAGCACAAGAGAGGACAGTAATGAGGACAGTCGTTGATGACTTTATTGCAATCTTCATTTTGTTGGAGTGTAACTATTCCGCAAATTCTCGCTGGTTTGCATGCTTTATTTGTTTACAATACAGTTTTCATAAAGGACATATTCTGAGGACAAATACATGCACAATGTGGCAATTATTTAGTCCTCTGTGGTGCTAGGCTCCCGAAATGCGAAGTAACAAGAAACTCCAATATTGCAGTCATATGCAAAAAATAGTAGTAGCTTGAATTTACCTTATCGCACACGTGTTGCTGGTTGTTTATTACAGATGACGACTGGGAATCTGCCAGCCCTGCCGATGAGTTGCAGCTACCAGCTGCTACTGCTGAAGTCGGGCAATCTGCAGCAGCTGCAGAAGTAAATGAGAGCACTTATCATGCTGTGCAGCAAAATTCAACATCAAACACTCCTGCGGCAGGCTGCACCAGCATTCCACTTGATTCTGGAGCTGCTGGTTGTACCTTTGTTCCATCAGAGGCCAATGGTGGCAATGGCAGGCCTCTGAGGGAAACAACGGCACTTTTTAAAAAAAAAAAAAAAACGTCTCTCGGATGACAATGAAGTCCCAGCTCGAATGCTGAGGGACGAGCAAGCCATCCGAATACGGCTCCTCCAAGAGCACCACGAGACGCAACGAGACCGGACAGTGAAGTAAAAAGTTTGAGCAGATGCAGGAGCTTGAACTTAAGAAACAAAACAAATCGAGGTCGAGAAGCAAAACGTCGAGTTTGAGAAGGAGAAGCAGCAGCAAGACTTCCAGCTAAAAAAAACAAAACAAAAGGGAGCTCGCAATCCTCAAGATGAAAAAAGATTAAAGAATTGCTGCTCTGCAAGCTGCAGTGCACTGCAAAGCCATAAAGAAGAATAAACAAAATGGACTTGTGAACAAAAATGTGTAATCATCAGCTGCAAGTGCATGATTGCATGCATGCAGTTTTGCTAAGGAAAATAAGTAATGCCATTCGAAAAAAAAAAAGAAACTTTTTTATGCCTTACAAACTTTCAAGCCTGTACGTTTGATCACCGACAGGTGAAGAGATAGCATTCTTTGATACAACAATGCCACAACAAATTGTTCTGTGTACTTTTCCAGGGTAATTAGTGAACCTCTCTCTAAAAATGAGGTACCATTTACTGAGTCCAACTGGTTTGATGCTCTGGGAATGTGGAAAAAGGGGTCTCACAAGTTTTCGAACCTATTGCAAGCCCATAATTACCAGCAAATTTTGTGGTTACTAAATATTCTTGCCTATTTCGAAAGCACTGGTGTAAAAACAAGTCCACAAGTGGACATGGACGTTTATTAGATTAACTCGTCACAATTCTGTACAGCATAGCAAATACTGCTTCTATGTGCAAATGTTGATGCAGCAATCAAAATTCCAGCCAAACAGGGCATATTTCAGCCAAGTAGCCTTCACAGTAATCAAGAACGAAACATCGGCCTCTACCAAGGGGATGGCAACATCTATCATTTCAGTTCATTTTACTCTTGGAACAGCCATTTAACTGTTCCAGTAAGCCGAAGATAGCATTTTACTACCAAACTAACTGCTCAGCACTATCTCAATAGCATCCTTCTGCCATCTGATGCGATTACAGAGCATGAAAGCAACGTTGGGAAGTGGTGATTTGTTTTTATTTATTTACAAAATACTGCGGACACTGAGTCCAAGAAGGGTGGGTGAACAAGTCAATCAAGGCACAAAAGGAAACGCAACACTACAAGAAAGACAACACAGTATAGCAACAATTGGTTAAAACTCATGGGACAATGGATTGCCTAGCGGATTCCAATCTGTTACTGTGCGTGGAAAGAACCAAAATTTGTAAGTGTCTGTTCTAGCGAATACAGGGGTTAGGGAACTGGGATGGTGTTGACGAGTTTGTCTGGTTGGTGCCGGCGTTTAGTATGATGACGGATCCAAACCGGGTTTGTTATGTAATAACTGACAAATAAATTCTAATCTAAGCTTTCTTCTTCAATGTTCAAGTAGTTCAATTTTATTTGTCTCCATGGGGAGTCAGACCTTGCATATTTATTGAAAATAAACCTGACAGCTCTTCTCTGTAATCTTTCTAGATTTTTTATGTTAGATTTAGTATACGGGTCCCACCCTATGCATGCATATTCGAGTTTAGGTCTAATTAATGAAGAATAACAAAGCAGCTTAATGTTAGAAGGAGCATTTTTTAGTTTATGTCTTAAGGAGGACAATTTTCTAAATGCAGCAGAGCAAATATTGTTTATGTGCAAGTTCAACGATAGATTGCTACTTATGGTTACTCGTAGGTATTTGTAGTTGGATACTTGTTGAAGAGGGAGAGAGCCTAATTTATATGTGTAGCTATGACGTATGGTTTTTTGGGTTATCGGCATATAAACAATTTTATCAGCATTCAGAACCATGCCCCATCGGTCGTACCATTCGAAAACGTTGTTCTAGGCGCTGTCCAGGTCACATTGATCTTCCCTATTTGTAACTTCTCTGTATAGAATACAATCGTCAGCAAACAATCGAATTTGCACTGGTGGGTTAACAACTTCAACAATATCATTGACATACAAAAGGAAAAGCAGAGGGCCCAGAACGCTTCCTTGGGGAACACTGGATGAAACTGGGAGAGAGGCCGAACGTTGTCCCCCCACTTCAACAAACTGTTTGCGGTCTTTTAAGTATGCATTGATCCATGTTACTAAAATATCAGGAATGCCAATTTCTTTCATTTTAAAAACTATTTCATAATGAGGAACTTTGTTAAATGCCTTGCTAAAATCAAAATATATTGCATCGATTTGGCCTTTATTATCTATACAGAAAGCAAATGAATTTATTACTGTAATTAGCTGTGTTACCGTCGAGAGTCCTTTTCTGAACCCGTGCTGGAAGCTAGTTAGCACGCGATTTTTTCTAAAAATTCGTTCATAAAATGTGCAACTATATGTTCTAATAGTTTACAGCATGGGAACGTCAATGATATGGGACGGTAGTTCTGCAGGAGAAGACGGTCTCCTTTTTTATAAATGGGAACAATTTGGGCTGTCTTCCAGTCATCGAGTATTTCACCTAATGACATTGAAGCGCGAAAAATTATTACGAGGAATTGAGCCAGAGTTTCGGCATAGCGTCGCAGAAATGCGTTTGGAATGTTGTCAGGGCCAGAGGACGTTTTGGTTTTTCAATTTCAGCAACATGGAAAGGACACAAGGATAAGTAATAAAATTCACTTCGGCGGGGTAATACACTCGGCTATTGTCGGTACGTGTGCTCGGGGCAGAAAATACACTTTGAAAATAACTATTAAAATGTTCAGTAATAGCCTTTGGACCACCTGAGCTAACAATCAAAAGCTCTAACTAGGAGTAGCTCCAGCTGCACTGCATGACATACATTGCGCATTAATTTTTAGCTGACGAAATCGCCCTGTACCCTGTAAATATGAAAGCCTTTGAATCCATGCCACTGCCATTAGACAAAAAATATGGCCGATTTGAATAGTTAATCAAATACCAACTAGGTGCGCAGGACCGCTTATCCCCGTTATACCTTTTGTGCATTACCACAAAAATTTGCGATTTACACTCTCTCCTATTTACAGCTCACGCAAGAGGTGGCCAGCCGTTAAAAAGACAAACAGCGCCGACAGTTGCGCTTCCAAAACATACAACAAACAAACCTAATGCCTAAACATTCCGATCGCTGCCCTTGGTCGATTTCGCGCGGGCGGCGGTTTCAAAGGGACGTATGTCCAGGCGTCGTCCCGAGAAGACACCGACAGCAGCTCCCTCGGCCGCGCATTCTCCCCAAGCCCATGTTTCGCAGCGATTTACGGCCTCCTCGCCCTTTCCCCTCAAACCGAGAGACAGAGCAGTTAGCGCCGAACCCACAACCACTGCGCCTTTTTTTAATCGAAAAGTTTGCCACTAGGCACAACCACTGCTCTTACTCTGTGCTTTTAAACTGCTCTGGTATGCCTCCTTCGCGGCACGGTCGCAGCTCGACTTTTCCGAGAACCGGAACGGACCGAATCGATGGCGTCGCCCCTTTCCACGTGTTCTTATACCACTTCCGAAGAGCGACCGCCTGCGCGACCGTCATAAAGAAACTCGCCTCAAGCTGCAACTTGACCTTGGCCGCTCCTTCGGAATCTCCCACGCAACAGTAGACCCACGGTGAACACTTCGTTTCTGGGAGAAGCCTGCCAGCTTAACCCCCCCCCTTAGAATGGGAATTCTACGGAGCCGACGAAGGTGATCTATGCTCGTCCGCTGTCAGCTCGCCAGCCTTGCTTGAACTTGAGCATCCAAACGGCCGCGTTTCCGCCGACTGTCGATTCATGGGACTCCGGCTTTCCTGTTCTGCCTTCGTAACCGTTGTACTTCAGCACGTCGAGCACGGCGAACCTGCGCCCCAGTGCTAGATGACCCGGCTTCATTAATTGCGACGCAAAGCAAACGCACACATGCTTTTGCAACGCTGCCCAGCGACAGCCGCCACGTCCGCAACTGACACGCCCCTCTCTTACTGTCTTACTCTCTATCTGGGTGCACCATGCGGTAGCTCCGCCCCCTCAGTGTTAAGTCGCGTGATGCGGGCGTTGCCACTTTTCCTTTCTCTTCTTCAAATTCACGGAAAGATGGATGGACAGAGATGACTTTTATTACAGCTCTGCAGCCGCTCCACCTCTTCAATGCTGAGCCGCGAGACGCGCGCATAGCCACTTTCTCTTTCTTCACTTTAAGTTCACAAAGAGAGAGTGAGTGAGCGGCTTCATACAGACATCGGCGAAATCCGTGATTGCGGCTAGTAGTGCTACGCACTGAAAACATATTTTGGGATCAGAAGTGCACAGAGAAATTCATTCCCATATTTTCAATAATCACAAGCCCACTTTGTGAAGATTTGAATGACCACATGCACTGAACACAACAGACTAAAACAGTCAAAATTACCATGACGAAGTTGATGATAGGTCCTATGCTGTGGTAGTTTGAGCCGTCAATGCTCGTACAACTTCGATAATGCTAGTTCTTATGGTATGAGATCAGTATAACCACAAAAATACAGATCCATAACACATACTTCAGCAGCACTGACAGCAGTGGCACGAAAGAAAGTGAACTGCTAACCGAAGTGTTTCTGTCGAAAACAATGCACTATTACATCAGTTAAATAACTTGACCATGCATTCTGCAGACAAATATATGCACAGTGCGGCAATTATTTATTGCTCTCAGGTGCAGGACTGCCATGTGAGGAAGCAAGAAGTTCCATCATTGCAGCTTCTCTACAGTCTCTAGAGACCAACATAACAGTAGTATACTCATTTGAGGGGGGGGGGGATATGTAGTGGAACCAGAATGGAACATGCTAAAGGCACAGTGACGTAAACTATAGCTGCATATCTTCGCTTTCTCAGCTGAGGCCTGTTTCACTGAGAAAAGCAAACACGCCCCTTGAGGGCTACCTATAAATGCCACCCGACCGTAACAGGCATGCTCGTAAACTTTCAGGACACGGCTCCAGTATAGAGGAAGGATTGTAGCTGACAAAACTAATAAAGCCAGACTGCTTGCAAATGTCTACTCGTCGACAGACGGCAGAAGCATACTGTACTGCGTCCTGTAAGGGCAACACAGTCTTGGCTTTTTATTTATTGTTGTCAATTAATAACGAACCCATAGTTGAAAAGATCTAGTCACAAAGTGTGTAATGCTGCAATTCAGCTGAAAAAACGAAGACACGTTGCTGTGATATACATAACTCTGGCACTTGAGTCTGCTTCCTGCACACCACTAATCGGCTTGGAGAACAAGCTGTCGAGTTGATTCAAGGGGTTACAACTTTACCACTATAAAACTTCTATTCACACTTAACCATCTCACCTAACGTAGAGGACCACAGCTAGCACAATCACTGTAACAAGATATACACCTCTCCCTTGCTGCTTGCCAATGGAGGCAAAAAGCAAGGTATTCATCTACTGTAAGATGTCAGTGCATGTTAAAAAACACCAAGGTAGTCTAAATTTCTTCAACTCTTAATCACGGCATCCTGCATAGACAGAGCTGCTTTGTAGACCATACCAAACCAAATCATCATCCCCATTGAAACACTTGCTTTGTGATGTCGAACATGCAACAGTGGTGTGATAAGGATGTGCAGGTCAGGCTAGCAGCGTCTGGGGTTTATCAGTGACTATCGGGTGGTGATGAGGTCCCTATAGGATAGGCGGTCCTATTCTGCCCTTCCACTGAGGAGCATGCATGGTCGTATTCGCTTCCTGCAAGATCAACACAGTGCTCTGGAAGAATAACTTTGGAAAACATTTGCAGGATTCTCAAGCTATCGTTAACACCACCTTTTACGTCTGTGCATTTAGTAAATATTTTTATTTAAGTAGGTTTACGAGGAAAAGAGAGCAGTGTCTGACTTATTGGTGGACAAAAACTTAGTTTTCATACTTGTTTATAGACGTAAAGGAAAAGTATCTGCCACAGTTCTCAGTGGACACAAGAATAGCGTAAGGGAAGGGACATCATTTCAACTACAGGCATCCGTTTTCCTGCTACATTCTGAACACTTCCAACAAAGCCCGCGCAAATGTTGGAGTGCGGCGATGGCTTTTTAACTGATCAAACTGTATACGCTCTCACGTAAAATGGACCCAATGAACAAATGGAAAAGCTCAAACTTGAAGAGGCGGCTGATAGACAGATGCTTTGGAATCTGTAACCTTGTAACCTACTCTAGGAACACGGTGCTCCTCGTAGGGCACCGTCAAAGGAGAGTGATTAAAGATTCGCCGGTCGTGGATTACGTCTGACCAGCTGGCGACGTTATAAAAAAATTGCAGATGCGGTTCGTTGACAGCCTACATTAAACCAGCAATACACCAGTCAGCAATTTTATGGCGGCGTAAGGCTTTCATTTTCTGCGCTCCGGTTACGCTGCCCATTTAGTAAGGATGCTCTCGGTTGCGCGCAGTCGCTGATGACACGACAGTCCGTCGTTGAGAAGACGCAGTTCTTTTAATACGCGCGAAAATCGCTCTCAGTCGCGTATCAATCACGTAAACTGCGCGTAACTGCCGGCATCGGTAACGATGCTGTATTCTTTAGCGGCCCACTTTGTTCAAACAAAAAAGTGAACCTCGAGCACAGCAACTGACATATTTCGCTTTACTTCATGCACCAGCGCTTCAGACGAACAAGCTAACAGTTACCTGTTCGTAACACCGCGCAAAAACATTAATTGCTGACCTGAACACTGATGAAAACGTTAGTGTTTGGACAGCCAGGGCTTTGCATTTTCACGTGAGCATAGTCTATGCAGCCTGTCAGTCCAGGGAAGTCGGCTGTTTCGTAAAACTCAAGCATCAGTGACGAAAAAACGCCGTGCGTCCGGGAAGTGCAAAAGCATCGGAGCGCAGGTGCTTTGCCATGAGCACGGTGACATTCGCAACTGTGCGGCATGCCGTTGACTGCAGAATCCTCACGAGGTCTTCTTTGTCGTTCGGAAGGTGCCAGCGACGTAAAAGCTTAATTTCATTATCAGCTGCAGCATGGGAGGAATTGTTTCTCCCCTGTTGTCCGCACTTTCCCGCAGAGGCAACATCGAGAGCAGCTTTCGCAGCACGGTGTTAGAGACTCGGCAGTGAACGAGAAACTGTTCTTCATCGTTCATCGTCATTGGATTTCCCGGATGACGTAGGGCTGGTCGATGAATCTTTGGCAGAGAATGCGCTTCTGAAAACACCACATTCATTGCGTGTCAAGCAAATTTAAGCGACGCAGTCATGCAAGCGACGTCGCTTCGGCGGGCAGCCATGTTGAAAAAAAGAGCGATGTCGTGTTCAAGACAGACTAAGAGCTGACTTGAAATACTTTGTGATTTGACCTTACTTTGAGCGAGTCAAGTCGAGCGCAAAGTTGCCTTTGAAGTCAAGTACGTTTTATGACACGCGTTGCGGCCGACTTGAGACTGCGGAAGTCGTCTGAGTCAAGTTACATCTCTGCATTCGGGGGAGTGACGTGTAACAAATTCCCCCAAACTAGAAGATAGGCACCCGCGTGGGTCTCTAGGTAGAGCACCGCATGCGACATACGGGAGCCGTGAGTTAAGATCCTACAGGTGGCGTGTAGTTGTTTTCCTCCTATTTGTAAATCAATTATACATGAGGTAAAAAGTGATTGCAACACTTGGTTCCTAGTGAAGGCTAAAACTAAATAAAAATACTCTTCCTATTGATTTCCATTTATTCGGCTCTTGGCTTTCTTGTCTATTCATTTCCTCTTCAATTTCATCTCTTTAAAGGAGTGTTGATTACCATGGCTAGTGCATCATGCAGTGATGAAAAAGCTACCACTCTCCACGGGGCCCTTTCATTAATATCTAGGCAAGCCTCACCTTAGCATTTACTTGACAGAGTTATTCGTAGCGTTCAGCGGAAATCTTGGTGCGGTGACACCAAAATTCAGATTGGTCAAGAAGGCCCTAGCGTCAAAGCCAAGGAACTGCGATTAAAAAAAAATGCCGCCGGTGAAGTGGCGGAACCGAGCCGCCGTCATTTCGGTTGCGAGCCGGGCACGTTACCCCTACGCTACCAAAGAAACGTCATTCTACGGGGCCAAATGGTAAATCCTGGTAAACGTAGTTGTACTTCGTCACATCCCAATGCTATAGTGGAGAGAGAAAGAGAGATAAAAAAATTTGTTGTAAGAAGAAGAGTTCTAAGTCTTCTCTGTGGAAGAGCCAAGTGTCGTCAGCTGATTACCGGCGGTGACTTGCTGAGCGCGGTTTATGGCGCCCAGTTGTAAATCGGGGTTCGCTTGTGCATTAGTTCCTCCCAGGATTCAGGTGATGGAGCTTGTATGAGAGCCTGCAGAGATACGGTCCTCTGAGCCATCCCATAAAATCTTGTTAAGGTTGCTGTTTCCCTGCAGCTAGTGCAGGTTGAGCATATGTGGTCGTAAACATGTGTGCGTAAACTGCAGGTTTGTGGAAGGAATTCTGTATTTCCTCCAGACGACTTGATGTCTTGTTAAAGAGTTGTGAAAGTGGTTATAGTCCCCAGGGGAATTAAGTGCTTTGTAGGGTCGGTGTATGTGGTGAATCCCTCCATTTCCCGTTGCTCGGCCTCAGGTCTCATTGCTCCTCGAACCTGTTGTTCGTGAGCGCTATTACTGCCTCGATTCCCTGATTGGGCCTGTGTCCATCATGTTCTGCCTCTCGGTCCAGTTTGATATCCGCAATGTTTTGGCGGGTGTCGGTTCTGCATATGATAAATTAAGTATGGTAGTTTGTGAGTCACTGAAAATTGTGTCCTCATCCGCTGTAGCGATGACTAAATAGACTTCGACTCCTTACACTTGGTTCGAGTTGCGGTCTTTGACCAAAGCGACTGACATATATTTGCTGAAGTTGTTGCAATGCTTAACTACACAGATGGCAAATGCACCTTCAGTCATTAGCAGTCCGAGGCATCGGTGTGTACATAACTACCTCATGATGCGGTATTTTAGAGCGGGAGCCTTACTTGGCTTATGGTAAAAGTCTTGTGTGGGCGAGACTTGTACGCGAGATATGTCCGAAAGATGTGTCTGCAGAATATTGGTGGGGTTCTGTCTAACCGTTAAAAAAAGAAATCGTCCTCTTCTGGGAATCGAACTCCTACCGCTGCGATCTCCAGCTGAGCACGTAACCGACTACGCCAAGCCGAGTACGTGAGGGACATCTTAGTTCTCTTTGTCTAGCCTTCTGGCTGTCTCCATGAAAATGTAAAGGCGCGATGACGGAGTCTTCACCCCGGTCTCCAGGAGGGAGTGTAGGGCCCGTCATCTCCCGCTAGCTATGAACACCAAGCGCTGCAACGTGCGCGTCATTGCCGTCTATTGGAGCTGCTCCCCTCAAACCCGGTGCAGAAGAAGACGCTGTACTGCGTTGTGTGATCGGCAGGGTTCTGTCAGATAAACACTACCTTAGAACAAGTCTCAAAGGTTTTTGCCTTATCGCTCTGAAGGGGTCTCAAGTTCCTCAATATATTTTCTGTCCGGGGGCTTAGCCATAACTTTCCCCCTGCCTTCATGGAAGGAGGGATTCATGTTTCGGGGCAAATGTTTGGGGATAATTTGGTCGCGCACTCTTCCTAGTAGTAGACTTGAGTGGTTGTCTACGGTTCGTCATTAATCACAAGAGCAGTGCTCGACTGGTGCGACCTCCTAACGGTCTCGAGCGATATTATTAAGGACGACTCAAGTGTCTTCGCTCCTCCCCATCTTTTCGCGCTCCCATTGTAGTAGCGAAGTCGAAGTTAGAATACAGGAAACTAAAGATACAAGTCGTGGCTTTGCGCGCAGAAGAGCTCGAGCGTGAAACTGGTTTTGGGGGATAGAGGGGAAGTATCCGCTTTACAATGAGACGAGTTGAATTGGCGTCGAAGAGGCGAAGCGAGAGGATATTCGTCAGTTTACGTTGAGTAAACAGTGGAGCGAACGCAGGAAGAGTTTTGCGCGGTGAACGTCTGTGTTAAAAGAAGAAGTCTCCTACCGAGACGTTAGGAAATAATCATGATAACATGCGACAATGACAAAGTGTGGAAATCGCGAGTGTTCACATGGCGCAAGGCATTTACAGATGTCCATGAAGACGTCCACGACCAGCAAAAATCCGGGAGCCCATTTATGATGGTTACATACCTCTGTGTTGAATGCGTACGTGTTTAATGCACAGATGCGAACATAAGTAAACGGAGCACGCTTTGCCGTTCAAATTACAATCACGCCTTCGGTACTAGAGGTAAGAAGACATTATTTGTGCAAGTAAATGCGTACTGGCCTCTACTACTATTGTCAGAGAAAGAACACTAGCAGACGACGAACAAGGAAGAGGACACACACAATGAATAACGAACTCGCCCAGCAACATACCTTGTCTACGACTAGTCTGCATACACCATGACTCCTTGTTTGAATTATGCAACATATGAAAAATTTTAGAAAAAATAGTGTGCTTCCTCTACTTTGGTCCGCACCGGTGCACTGAAATACATTTATGTGTCCTCATTAATAATTGCAGAATCTCTTAACTCGTCTGCAGTCATACGGACGCTTAAACGCCGATCACTATTCATTGTATCGCACACACAAAGTGTCAGTAGCCTCGAAGACGGGCGTTCAGACCGTTGCTAGACAGGACGTCTTCACGGCCGTCCATAAACGCCTTATGCCATTTGAACAGTCGCAGTTAGCACATTTCATAATTGCCGCATGCTCTCTGGATCATAGCACCGCATCCGTAGGCGACTTCTGTACTTTATTGCAAAACTTCTCCATGTAGCGTTCCTGCACTATTCGCTCCACGCTTTTGCAACGCAGCTATGAAACCGAGGTACACATTCAAGCGTTCACTCGCTTCAACTGTTCTTCAGCTCGCCGCATTATCTCAGGAAATCGTTTCCCCTATTGCGCTCATCAGCACACAACGCCAGGACTTGGCTCTTACTTCCAAGACCCACTATATAGCAGTAGTTCATGTGCTTCGTAAAATGGTATAAGTTACTGGGATTCGATAGATAAGCAAACAGAAGAGAACTGCTTTAAGACATACACTAGAAGAAATTTCAAGTACGCGAGGTGATTCATCGCACACTTATCCGAGCTAAGGAATAATGATTTCGGAAATTAGAAGAATTCGTTTAGCTGCAGTTAGTACGACATTCTGGTATTGATTACTTAATTACGATTTAGGTTTCAGATGCGGTGACCGTGTTTTTGTTTAGACAGCATGGTGGAGCTGTTCGGTACTGGTAGTTTAGTGCGAGTTAGAAAGAAGTATGGATTAGAACTTATTCGGGATCCTACCATTTAGAAGTGTCGAATTTCGGCTCTATCGGCTGTACCAAGGAAACTTTAATTAAATCATCACAGATTGGTAGAGACATTTTCGTCAGTACAATATGTATGGTAAAGTCAACTAAAAGTTATAGCGGAGGGCAGTTCAAATGCAAACGATTGCAAGTATTCTAGGCCCGCAGAGCGACGAAGACTTTCATCTGACAGAATAGGTTGTACATGATTACTGGATATGGATGTGTACTTTTCATTGCGACTGCGTTCGATCCTTGACAGTGCGAATGGTCGCCATAACGGAATTATGAGAAGCCGTGTCGGACCCAGCACCAAAACAACCGAATTCTGCAATGACTCATTGCACCCAGTATAAATGTTTACTGATTGATTGATCTATCAATCCATCGATTTATACACTGCTAGAGAAAGCTGTCCACAGCCTTAATGATATGCAGCAACAAACCGGAAAACAACGCACTGTTCTCTGTTCTGGTGGCCCACCGCTTTATAAAGAAGCATTCACCCATTATGCCAGAAGCGGGTGCTATGACGTACCCCCCCCCCCTCCCTCCTAACTACCACTAGCACTACCATAGCGACGAGGAGAAGATAAAGTCGTCAGAACGGGCCGACTTTAGAGACAGTTGCGTATCCTTCTGACACAGATTGAGCGTTGCCTAAGGACACGCGTATCCTTCACCACTCCCGAGACATTTCCAAGGACACGCTTAACGCCAGTGCTGTTCAACTCAGGGGAAAGCCCATACAGAAGTACCTCTCTAAAGGAAGAGTAATGACTGGAAGCGATCACGGTTGACCTTAGCATTCTTCAAAGCGAAAAGCGACCCCTATTAGCAACTTCATTATTGCCGTGCGCGTACACTACCCCACAATGACTTAACGATGACGCTGCTCCAGATGTTGGCCACCTCTACCAGTTCTTGTTAGCCACATCTAGGTTACGAAGACGATGGGAGCAATTTTAAAGGGATGCGCATAACACTGTCAATCATGAACGAAATTGGGAGCTTGCTTATCCATGCATCTATTTTGGCTTTGTTCTAAGCCTGAAAAAAAGAAGGGGCTTGAAATGTTTATTTTGTTTGTACTGGGCGTAAGCAATTTTAGTAGGAGTTCCTAAGGGACACTGATGGTTGCTGAACGAAGACGACTTGAGAATAAACTTGTTTACAACTGATTCCACAAATTCATTGTCCCTTGTGACAAATACTTAAAGGGCTGTACAATAAACAACGCAACGGATACCATTGCGTTGCTCCTTTTTGCACAGCCCTTATCATAAGGAAAAAACTTATGGAATCAGTTGTAAACAAGCTGTCTCTACTAGTGGCGTGTGAACATATTTGATAAAAACTGTTGTTAAGGCGGCTAAGGAGTATACATGCCAAGTGCGTTTAGTCTAATTTCCACACTGCAATGCTCCCAGCTTGTTTACTCCCAGTCATTACTTGCAGCAGACGCATCGATCCACAATGTTGTGTCAGCTCTGTCCTACGCAGGGAAAGCAGCGCGTGCATTCACAGCACGCAGCAATGACGTCGGTTTATAAACCCCTGGGATGAACTAAACGCGCTACAAACGATACTGTTTTCACCGAAGCTTATTCTGGCGATATGGTAAGTTCCCACGAATCATCATCTTATCTCAAAGTATGTGAATCACTTGCGATATCGTTAGCACGAGGACTCGGTCGATGGTAAACAAGAAGGAAGAAAACCGCAGATTTCAGTGCGCACTATAAATGTGATTGAATATTTCGGTGACAGATTCGTTGCTCGCTGCTCAGTGGCATCTGCTGACGCTATCTTCGAGATTTCTTAGTGCGGCCATTGAATCGCGAAGGTACGCTGCGTGTGAAGGCTGCGAACGGTGGAAATATTGGCGCTTTTTTTTGTGTGTTGTAGTACATATAGGAGTTGTGGCCTATTGTGTTTCGTCTAAGCTCTGTGATTCCGGGCTTATTTTGTTTACCCGTTTTTCAGGCCTTTCCCTGCAAGCCACGCTATGGCGGTTGCGAAACCCGGGCAGCCAAGCAACGCTGGTGGTCAAAAGCCAAACGAAGGAGGAGCTGGCGCGGATGCTGCCTTTATCGAGACAGAGACGCGTAGCAGTGGTGGTGAGCAAAGCGAGCCTGCTAACGGCGCAGAGCCCTGTGGCGAGGTGAAGAAGCCGGATCCCGACGAAAAGAGCGATGATAGTCACAACATGGAGCGAGGATGTTCTGGGAAAAGCCCTCGTATCCGCACCACCAGAACTGACGCGGCCGCCACCGCCGTCGATGACGACGCCAAGCCTTACCAAGAGGCTACCCGTGAAGGTACTGTAGCGAAAGATTGTGAAGGTGGAGCAGAGGCGCCTCTGCCAGCACCCGCAAACACCATTGGTGGTGCGAAAGGGCTACTGCAAAAGAGGCGTTTGCCGCCCTTGACCTTGCATCTAAAAGGCGACGTATGCTCCGACAGACATCTGGACAGCAGCGGCGCCGAAAGATCGTCAGAGAGCGTCGAACCGAGGCGAGAACGAAGCGTGAGCGGCCTTAACGACAACAATCCTTGTCCAGGAGAGCTGGGGCAACTAGACGCTGGCAGCAAGATAGCCACCGGCGGAAATGACGCTGGAAGCAGAATTCAGGGCCGTCATCAGTCACAGCCGGACGTTTCGCGTGGCGACAGTATTTACGAAAACGTCAGTGAAAGGCAGGGTGGCAACAGAAGCGGCCGCGTTTGTGAAGAAAGCGACGGAACCACCTCCGACGTTTCCTGGGAACCGCTTCTGGCATCGTTCGAGGACATCTTCGGGGATCCGGAAAACGGGATGCAGCAAGGCCTTCGTTCCCGCTGCGACAATTGGAAGCCTCGTTCAAAGCCCAGCTCCTTTCAGCCACCTTACTTCTTTGTAGGCGCAGCTATAGGCCTTGTCCTTGTTTGCATTTATCGCAGGTATTTGCGTTAGCTGTCGCAGCGCTGTTTAGTAGCTCGCAAGCCGAATATTTAGAACTTTCCTACGTACTCAAAAAAATTACAACATGCGTCAAGCGTATAAACGGCGTCGAAAACTAAACATTTCATACGTGGTTGTATTTTTAATGCTTAGATCCACCTAGGTTACTTCGACTGATTTTCATACATGTTTTTATCCTTTTCATTGCATTAAATTTTTTTCATACGTCACGCCTTCTCCTAACTGTTCGTTTCTTTTTCTTGTACTATGTTCTAGCCCATCATCGCGTACAATTGCATGCTTTGTTCTCTTTCTCGCGTTTAAACGGTAAAAGCGGTTAATGGGAAGCTGACATTACAATCAGTTGCTTTAGAAACTGAAATAACAAGCTGCTGCCTACTATGGTCGGGGCGAGAATTCGTGGAGGCTGTTCAGTTTCCATTTGTTCCAATTTGGTCACTGGCTAGAACATGGACTACGCTAAGCTTGCACGTAGCGTAGCCTTAAAAAGAAAGCGCATTACAAAGGCCTGGTGGAACTTATGGGAACAGTGATGTAGTGATTGAAATAGTGACCACGAGAGGCATGTAGAAAAGACTGGCACTGGTTCATATAATGCGCTCAGAACCTGATTTTCAAATATTTGTTACGCAGCATTTCTATACACCTCGTTCGTTCGAGAAGCCCTTGACATAGAAGGTGTTAGAAAAAGATGTGGAAAAAAAAATTGCCAGTAGCTTAGCTCAGCTATGCCGAATATACATAGCGAGAGGTATGTTTCTCTGGCTGAGCTTGTTGTGGGGATCTATGGTTAGCAATGAGAGTCAGATCCCTTTCTGTTGCTTACCGCT
This sequence comes from Amblyomma maculatum, assembly GCF_055883805.1. NCBI lineage: Eukaryota > Metazoa > Arthropoda > Arachnida > Ixodida > Ixodidae > Amblyomma > Amblyomma maculatum. The sequence continues at coordinate 72,121,017 of NC_139350.1, read as the reverse complement.
GACTGAACTCTTGCATAGGCCCCATCTCGGCGGTTATGCTCCAATCGGCAGTCTGGTATCGCCGTTTGGCAAGCCGTTCCTCGCTCTGCTCGGGCGTCACTCGCCGCTGATCTATTCGCCTTCTTACTCTCATTCTCTCTTTGCTGCTGGTATGCGCCGCCTATTACACTCTGCCGGCGGCTGCGTTTCGATGGAGGTGAAACGGAAAGACGTCGGTGTGCTATGTGATGTCAACGCATGTTCCCCGGGTGGTTTAAATTAATTGACTTCCACTATGGCTGCTCTTTCTCTCCTTCCACTTTCTCTCCCACCTTCCTTCCTTCTATTACAGCGCGGGTCAGGTGAATACAGAGCGTGTGACAGATACTGCGCCTTTTCTTTCCTGTGAACCAATTATTATTTTATACCAATTTATTATCATTATTCCACTTTGCATCTTGACGTCGCGGCTTGCAAGGCATTCTTCTATTTGTGTTTCTTCACATTCTCCTGGCTCGTATCCCCTTCGACCCGCTGCGAGGCCAGGGCACGCCTCTCCGCTTCCTGACTGCTTCTCTTGGTTAGGCATTCCTCTCTTTGCTCCGGTGTCCGGCTTAGCCTTTCGTCTGTTAGTTTTTCCTACGTTCAACGGCGAAAACCTCGGCGTCCGACGAGTTGAGATTTTCCAATCTCTTACGGCGCTTAAGTGGCCTGACTTTCTTTAACATCGCTCTCCGTGGAGAACTCCGGGCTAGGCTGCGTTCACCGCTCCACATTTATGCGCGACGCTATCTCCTCGCACATGAGAAGTAGCGCGCGCCGCTTCTGCTCCAGCAAGTGGGGGTGCCGATGTAGTGACGTCACCGGGCTGACTCCTGATGTCACCCAGATCCTCGCTGCTGCGGCGACGGTGAGGCTCACCACCTACGAGCAGTGACGTCACTCGTTGCTCGAGCATGCGCAGTACGGTCGCCCCAGAATGACGTGAAGCCAGTACAAAATCCCGTTTGGTGCAACGTTACTAGAACAAACTCAGTTTCACAGCTCCGCCCGGAGAGGTGTCCCCGGTGGCGGTCGCGGGAACTAGCGGCGTTGCAGTCGACTCTTGCTCCTTGTCGGGCGCGGCGCCTGCTACACGCGGTGCGGAAGCATGGAGCGGCTGGCATATACATAGCTGTTACGTGCTGTCGTTGCACTCTACACCCCTACAGTGCGGTCATGACTACATTATGTCAGTTTTGGCTTCGATGGCATGCATTACCACAGAGAGCGCGTTTGTGTGTTGCAAAATTTAATACTGTGAAAGAAGTGTGACAGCGTTGTCGACTTGCTCGCCAGAACTAGCGTTCTAGTAACGTTTTCGGCTCTTCGGTTTCATTTCTTTTTATTACGCGATATAGTGACGCACAAGTCATTTCGTATTAAATTATGACGAAGCCATTCATTGTGCAACGTTCAGCGTGCCGGCATGCAATTTTTTGCTTCTTATTTAGTATCCACCTTCTTTTCCAGTTTCAGTCCGATTTGTGACAGGGATTCAAGCCGCCGACATGTGTGCCTCCAATTCTATGCCGTTCACTGTAAACGTAGGTTGTACGCCAAGAAGATGCTGCGTCTTTACCCTAAAATCAGAAACAAATAGACGTACGCATTGCCAACTAGGTGCTTTCCTCTAGATGCCTAAAATTGGCGGAATGAAGAGACGGCGTTAATGGCGCTATCGCGTCCTTTCTCAAGACGAAGCTTTCTGCTATATATATATATATATATATATATATATATATATATATATATATATATATATATATATATATATATATATATATATATATTAACATCAGGCCTCTTCATGCTGGCCTGCATGCTTTCACCGGGCGCAACGAAGCCTATTGAAACGATTACTTGGAAGCCCGTCATTTGTTAGTGTCACTGATAGACTTTTTCGAAATATTAAAAAGTGAGCACAAGCTGTGCACGTAAGAGATTACTTACTTCGAAGTGAGCAATTTCTTATCTGCATTTAGAAAAGGAATTATCTTCAGGTACTCACGTGATAGTTGGTCTAGCAAGGCTATTTATTTTGTTGCTGGCACATATTTCGAACGCTAAAGGTATTATATACCGATGAAAAAGCACCCTAATAATCGCGCTGCCCCGTGTGCTTCGACAGCAATGCCAGTAGCGAGTTTGCAACATTCCAATAGCCTATCAGTGTACATAGCGCAATTCGGACAGCTGAGCTGCACAAATGGATTTTGAAGTGGATCATTTTGAGTTCGTCGCAGTACCAGTAATTAGATGGAAATTTGAATATTTTCGCGACTAGTAAATAGACGAGCCATGAGGGTGCGGAATTTTGCTTGTTGAGAAGACTTTTGTCATTGAGCGGTTAATTGTCACGGCAATGATATGTTGCGCATGAAGTTCTCATATCATGTGAATTGAGCGTTGATTACGTAGAAGCTCTTCTGAAGCATTTCAATAAAGTGAAATTATGCTAGGGGCTTCCAACTCAGAGGTAATGCGAAGAGCGGAGACATCATAAGAACTGCAGAGAAATTCGACAAGCAAGATGATCGCAAACATTAAAATATCTTCAAAATAACTGAGGTTGCGGCGTAAAAAACGCAGCGAGCTGCGGCAGCTGTCAAAAAAAACAAACAAACAAATAATAACAGAATAAAGCCTTTATTTGATTGAAGGGATGACTCTCGGCTGCTGCTAGGGTAATTAGGGAATTAGAAGGGCTGGGAATGTAGCTTCTGGCTTCTTCACGGTTCTTCAAGCGGTTTCTCGTTGTTGAAAGATGAGCATCTAAAAAGCTCAAAAGAGGATCTAGATCGCAATCTGCAAGCTAGGCCTTCCAGACTTGCAATTGCAAGTACGTCAAGCTCCTGCTTGGACTGAGGTATGATATGTAGAACGGCTTCGTAACTGCATTTGTATGAGGCGGGCAAGCACAAAAGCTTATAAGTTTCTGAATGAGCTCAATATATGCTACCAACCAAGCATATGAGCTCATTAATGCATACATTGAAGTGCATTGGCTGCAAATATGGTTTTTGCTGTTAAAGCACAAACACGTGCAAAAAAAAGATGACCAGTTGAAGTTAGTAACGCTATCGCTCATTTCCCACTAGACACAAAAAAAGGGTTAGGCTGACCACTCAAATATTTCACAAAAGAAGTATCATATTCTCCTCTGAATTGCTTGTAACTTTCCAATATTTGTCTACGTCGATAAAGTCAAGTTCTGGTTGTTTGCTGCATCTGATTAGCATTCGACATTAGTGTTGTTTACAATAATGAATTTTTGCTCATTTTTTCTTGTGCTAATAAATACCTTAGGTTCATGCAATTAACTTCTAACGCCCTTTCCGGCGCTGTAGATCCTTGAATATTGTTTTAAAACTGCACTCCAGGGCTAGTTTGCAATCACATTAACTTCCCCTGCAAGCAGTAAAATTATGTAGTTTTCTTTTCTCTGTGTAGGTGTGTGTGTCAGTGTCATTTCGCAGTGCACACGTCCATTCTCACTGATTCTTCTTTTAGTAAACTCAGTAAATAACTCTTCACATCTGACGTTGTTTTAGACGAGAAAATAATATTTTTTTACACTGCTATATAGGGGAGTGCGAGAGTGCCGATCCGGAGCTATAACCTATAACTCGAAAGTGAGACATTAAGAAAAGCGCTTCTGATTAGGCGACGACAAAGACCATTTATTCGTGATCTGTGTTCACTATATTGTTTGACGCGAGCAGCCAGACTTCATAAACTGCATGAACAGCTGCCCAGGCTAGCAGATTTATGCATGTAATGAATTGAGGCAATCTGCGCAGCGCAGTACTAAACGTGACACCCACCGCGTTAGCTTCTAAAGTTAGAGTGTTCATATGCACTGAAAATTTAACTAATTTGTTTGAATGATAGGATCTATGACCTGAAAGAACATACTACAAAACACAGGCCAGGGAGTAAAGCAAGAAACAGTGCTTGTGAGCAAGCCGACGGCGCTCACACTTCTTTCACAGCATTAACAAGTGAATTTCGCATAACACAAACGCGTTCTCTAAGGTAATGCATCGCTTCGAAGCCAAAGCTGTCGTAATGTAGTTGTAATTATACTGCAGCCATGTACAGTGCAACGGCACCACACAAAAGCTACACGTGTGCTGGCCGCGCATTGCTTTCGCGCCGCGTGTAGCAGACGGGGTGTGCACGAAACAAGAGTGTCGATGGTGGTGGTAAAAACGTTTCCGGAAAAGGTGACACCGGAGTTCCGGTACCGCTCGCAGGCGTCCAGAGAGCCCGATGTCACCCTAAGGGGCAGGGGTTATTCGGAACCCTGGTCGCTATTCCCATGCAGTATTACAAATGCGTTATCTCCCCTCATTGATGAGGAGGAAGAAGAAGTTGTTCTTTACCAGGGCGCTGCGTTCCCGCCTCCGCTGTTTTTTGGAATTTGTGCCATATCCGGGAAGCACCACTCCCTTTTTCGCATGGCGATGCAAATTGACACCCATGGGCCTCCTTCGAAACCCGGTACGTCGGCAGCGGTCGCCCAGAGGAAGCGCCTCTACAACTCGAGTGACGCAGGCAGCCAGGCCACCGTGCTGTACTCGCCTGCTATTGATGACTCTTCGACCGACGACGATGGGTTCGTGCCGGTGCTTAGCAAAAAGGCAAAGAGAAGACTACACCGATGACCAGATTCGTCCTCGTCAAGCGCGTCTACGGTCATTACTAAGCGAGGCCCCCCGACACACACTGTCTTGTTTGTGCAAGAGACGCCAACAGACAATCTGAACCAACTCAAACGGCAAGTCACGTCTCTGTTCCTTGAAAGCCTCGTCCCTGGAAAGATTAAAGACGTTAGAGCGAATCCTTACAAAAACATAATTGCTATTGATGTCAGGGAGCGGGGCGCATTGGAGAGATTGACCGCCATCAACAAACTCGGCGACATCAGTGTGCGCTCCCATATTCTTCAGGACAGTGGCACTATGGCAGGCGTCATCTGCAATGTTTACAAGGCCATCGCTTGACACCGATCTACCAGCCTTAATCAAGTCAGCATCAAATAGCATATCTATACTGCAAGTGAAGCCCCTCGGGAGATCGAAATGCATCAAACTAAATTTCAAGGGAGACTGCATACCATCACATGTGAAGGTTGGACATTTCCGACACCCGGTCCGGCCTTTCGTGCCCAAGCCACTTCAATGCAGAAACTGTCTGAAGATCGGGACGTGAAGGTGGTCTGAAAAATTACATCGTGTGTCCTAGATGCTCTGAGTCGCATAGCGGCGACATTTGCCGCGCGATTGTTCCGAAGTGCGCCAACTTCCATGGCCCTCATGACTCCTCCTCTAAGGACTGCCCCCCCGTAAAGACTGAACGGGCAGTGCTGAAGCAAATGGTACGTGATCAATCTACGTACAGAGGTGCTAAGGTGCGACACCGTCGTTCGCGTCGCCGAAGATCATCTAAGAAAGCAGTTAATTTTGATAACAAGGCCTCCAGTACTCCTGCATCTTGTCCTACTCCTATGCCTGCCATTTTAAATCGAGGTACCTCGACGGGCGGTGAAGCGGAAGGTGCTGCGTCAGACCTTAACTGTCCACCACTATCAAAACCTTCCACGTCCGCTGGGCCAGGAAACTTGCCGCGAACCGAATGTCCTGCACCTACTGCCGAACTAGAGAAAAGTCAGGATGTGGGACATGGCCAAGGCCTACAGGTAATTGCCATTCTCACGTCCATGATGAATGAAATCGCGCTGTGCTATCTAGTCTGCGCACGCCAGCAGCACAGAATGCGCTACAGGTTCTGGACGCGCTACCACAAGTTCTAGCGGCTATACAGTAGCAGACACAATGGTTCCCTCAGCATCAACATTTGGAAAAAAACTCAAGGACGCCGCCATTTTTCAATGGAATGCCCGTGGGCTTCAGTCCCGAATTGCAGATATTTGACAATATTCATGCAAATCGCATCCCCATCCTTGTTATTTGTGAGCCGAATGTACCAAAAATCTTGCGACTTTTGCATCTCCAACGCACCAGGGAAACAGCAAGGTCATGAAGAGGGCTTTGTCGGGCTGGTTGGTTCATGTTGAATGGAAGGAACAGCTCAAACGGACGGGACGTGTAGGAAGGCGAGACAGACACATGAGCTGACTAACAACCAAATAGTTTATTGTGACACAAGGAGCAATATATAGCAGACAGCAAAAGCGCATAAGAAAAAACAATTTGCGACGCAATCATGGTCCTGATATCACATATCAATGATCAAAACCGTCCGCGATTGAGATACGTGAGCTCTTGTGGGAATAGAGCAACGGACGGTTGGCTGACACACGTGTACCAAGTTCGTGAATGTGAAAAAACTCAGATATGAGGCACGAGGTCAAATCTTTATATTTGACGATAAATGTGGTTGGTTCAAAAACGCCTCACAGTCCTTGCAAGCGATGGAATGGGTGACTATGTTATTTCGGCATGACTGGTTTTCTGTCTTTGGCGTATTCGCGCAGTCTATCATTGACGCACCGTCCAGTTTCCCCGATGTAAAACCGTTGCATGAGAGTGGAATCTTGTAAACAACACAACTACAACAGTTCACAAATTTCTTTCGGTGTTTCTTTTCACAAGCCTTCTTTCTACCTTCTTGGTTGATTTTCTTTCACAGCCCTCCTAACTTATTTCTGGAAGCAAAAAAGAGGCTTCACGCCGGCTTTGCTGACAATCTTTTTCAGGTTGTGCGAAACTTTATGCACATACGGTATGCACGCCATGTTCTTATAATTTGTTTCACGTGAAACCTTCTGAATCCTGCTTTCTGATAGTATTGACTCGGCTACGCTTGAAAGGATCTTAGTCGGGTAGCCTGCAGTGGCGAGCCTAGTGATCTGTGCGTCAAAGCTGGCCTGAAGTTTGTGTATGCATGACCTATGCAAGGCTGCTGTCATGAAGGTTTTTACTATCCCGCGCTTATTAATCTTCTAGTGAGCCGATTCGAAGGGCAGAAGGCTCTTTCGGGAGCGTGGAGAGTACATCCAACACACATGATTGTCCGATAGCACAAGTTTCAGATCTAAAAACCGAAGTTTGTAGCCAGTGGGAAATTCTGTGGTAAATTCTGTGGTCACTGAACCTAATGACTTACAATTGACCACAGAATTTCCCACTGGCCACAAACTTCGGTTTTTAGATCTGGCACTTGTGCTATCGGACGATCATCTGTGTTGGATGTACTCTCCACGCTCCCGGAAGAGCCTTCTGCCCTTCCAATCGGCTCACTCGAAGATTATTAAGCGCGGGATAGCAAAAACCTGCATGACAATACATCGGACAAACGGGAAGTTGTGTTAATAACAGGCTCCTGGAACATCATAATGACTCTGGGAAAATCAGCCACCCTGGAAATCTTGCGCAACATTGCTTGCGATGCGAAACTGGCTGCAAACCATTAATCCACAGGACTGAAATTGTAGGCAAACAAAAGGAAAGGATTGAAAGAGAAATTGAATGAGTTGAAAGAGAGAGAGGAGCTAGATATGATAGCTGTCCAGATGCGGAGTTATGGTCGTAGTGATAACGCGCGTGATCACACGCATGAATGATGTGTTTGTCATTTGACGAGAATGCTATATGTATATATGTACGTGTTTTGTCGATAAAAATAAACAGTTGAAAGTTTGCGCCTCATTCGTGTGTCGTCTTTCACTTGTCTCTGTCTATCAAGTAGCGCAGTATTCCCCAGTATTGTAGATACCTTGCTAGCAAGTGTCTATGCAGCACAGATTAGGAACACAGCAAACATGGGCTGAAAAACACGCGCACGCAGGCCGAGTCGTTCCGGATCGCCTTGCTTGCTTATGCTTGCATTCGGCGCCGCCGATCTATCCCCGATCTCACTGTCGTGACGTAGGACAAGTTGAAAGGGGGACTTGCGCTGGCCTTCTCTTAGTCTTAAGGCAGGTTTCGACTAGACCTAATATAAGATGGACGCGCAGTGCAGGCGCAATTACCGTCTTCGAAGTCGTCTTAAGTGCCTAACGAAGGTGTTCCTAGCGCATGGTGAAATCACGAGCGTGGCATTTTCGAGTATATAACAGAAATGCCATGCGCCGGGTGGTTTCAAAAAACAAAACAAAAACACGCACGCTTTGCCGAGAACGGCCCTTTTCTCTTTCAAAATTTCGTGGTCAAAAAATACTCCTTGCGATTACTCAAAGCAGCTCAAAGCTCTCGAAGCCACACCGCAAAACGACGGGTAGGGACATGCTCAAAAACGCCTCGCAGAACAGAAACAACAGCGCCGCTCAGCTGCCTCGGCACTCCGCTGTTTTGGCACTTCGCCGCGGGCGGCGCTGTTCCGCCGAGGCGACGGCATAACAAAGTAGAAATCGCAAGGGAAGGGATCAGAAGTACGGAAGATGTCAAAGTATGCAAAGGATTAAGACAATGCTGTCCTCTATCACCGCTGCTGTTCATGCTTTATATGATAAACCTGGAACGGAGGATACAAGACAGTAACCTAGGTTTTAACCTATCATATATATTAGGTGGAAGGGCGGTAGAGCAGCGCCTCCCCGGTTTGATGTATGCCGACGATATTGTGCTGCTAGCTGAGAGTCTGGAAGAATTGCAAACTATAGTTAAGTATTGCGGATACGAAGGGGACGCTCTAGGCTTTAGTTTTAGCATCGTTAGGTCGGGCCTGATGATTTTCAACAGCTCAACTGATCAGAGTCCTAAAATACAAGGCCATGAACTACCCAGAGTAGCAGAATATAAATATCTGGGGGAATGGATAAACGAAGGATTGCCATACATTGGAAAGCATGAACAATCACTTAAGGCCAAAGGGCGAAGTAATGCCTGGATAATGAAACATAGGTCATTGTGGGGCTACAACAGGTATCAGGTGTTGAGGGGTATTTGGAAAGGAATTATAGTGCCGGACTTACTTTCGGAAATGCGGTTTTGTGCCAGAATTCAGAGGTACAGTCGGCATTAGAAATAAATCAGAGAGCCGTCGGACGATTAGCACTAGGTGCCCAATGCAAAACCACAAATTAGGAGGTACAAGGAGATATGGGCTGGGCATTTTTGAAGTACGGGAAGCTCAGAGTAAAATATTATATAAGGAACGCCTGAGGAAATTGGACACTAACAGATGGGCAGCTAAAGTATTTAAATACCTGTACTTAAAAAGCGTTGACTCACAATGGAGGAAAAGAACTAGGAAACTAACTAGTAAGTACGCTAGGCACAAGGACGGAGAAATAAAGAGCATTAAGCAACAGGTGAAAAACACAGAAGGTAAAAATTGGATAAATTCGATGGAAAAGAAACAGAGTGTGGAATTATACCTAAAGTGGAAATTTCAGATCAGGATGGAAGCTTTCTTTGATAACTCAAGAGGCAGTGCCCTACTTTTTGAAGCTAGATCAGGGTGCCTTAGAACACTCAGCTACAAAAAAAAAAATAACGATGAAGATGATGCATGTGCTGCATGTGGTAACTCCAGAGAAACAATTGACCATATTATACTCGAATGTAATTGTATCCATCTGGAAGTTGATGCAGGCGCAGTCACTGTTCCTGAAGCTCTGGGGCTTAGAGATTCCAGTGGCCGGGTGAATAAACCGGCGGTGGAAACTAGCAAAAAACTACTGGAAGATTGGTGGCTTAAAAGCAGAGAAGTGACATAATGTTAGTAATGTATAAACAAAAATTTAATAAATAAAATGATGGTTTAGGTAACCAATCTAAATCAATAATTAAGATAAATGGAGAAAAAGGAGCATGATAGCTATTGCTACCACCCCGCTCCAAAGGGGACTCTCCTATATTGCATCCATCCATCGACGGTGGCGCCATACAGCGGGCGCCCGGTCCTTATGGGCTCTGGATTTGAATTGGATGTGGTGTGTCGTGTCACTGACCTATGTGTACATATATATAAATATATATATATATATATATATATATATATATATATATATATATATATATATATATATATATATATATATATATATATATATGGGAAATGAGGGTGCTCGTTATAATACATGAAGTAAAGTGAACAGTCGGCGAGGCCAAAGAAAGCATTGGGGATTGTACTTTGTCATTTTTTTATTTTTTACTTGATAATCACATAAATTAGTGATGTAATGTGTTAAGGGGAAGATAAATAAACATAAAGTAGAAGGGAAAACAACGTGCCGATGGTGGGAACAGAACCCACGACCTCCGAATATCGCGTCCGGTGCTCTTCCAACTGAGCTACATCGGGCGCTGTCCCTCATCTCCCTCATCTCGATTCACGATTCATCTGCGCTCACTCACTTGGACTCACGACTCATCGGAACTCCGACTCATCTGGACTCATTCATTTCGACTTACGACTCATTTGAGCCTACTCATTTCGATGCATCGGGACTCACTCATCATGGACTCACTCATTTCCACTCTCGACTGATCTCAGCTTACTCCGATTCATCACGCCTCTCGACGCAGTCATTTCCACTCACAACTCATATGAACCATCATTTAGATTCACCTGCACTTTCTCATCCATTGCTTCTCAATCGGATTAATTTGCCCATTTATATTCACGGCTGATTAACGTTGGCTGATGCATTTACACACAATGGACAGCTAAATCGCGTTTTCATCCAACGGTCCAGGTTCTGCGACTAAAGGAACAATTGAGAAGAGACTATTACGACACCTCTCTTAGAATTACTAACATTTTGGAGTCACCTTATAATAAATATCATAGATCACCATTAATATATGGGGTTATACTTATACGTATATTACCTTCAAGGTCTGTTTCATTTGGAATACACTAAAGATAACCACTTCGTAGTACGGACCAAGAATCTTGCCTATCTTTGTGCGTGTGTGCGTGTGACTCAGATCATGATCTAAATGTGAGTCCGGACTCACGACTCAGATCACGATCTTAATGTTAGTCAAGACTCACTCACGATTCCGATCATGATCTGAATGTGAGTCCGAACTCACGACTCAGATCATGATCTGAGTGTGAGTCTGAACTCACGACTCAGATCACGATATGAGTGTGAGTCCGGACACACAACTCAAATCATGATCTAAGTTTGAGTCCGGACTCATTCACGACTCAGATCATGATCTGAGTGCGAGTCCGGGCTCACTCACGACTCAGATCATGATCTGAGTGTGAGACTGAGTGAGCCCGAGTGAGTCGACTCATGAGTGAGTCCGCCGACCTATGTCGTCAGCACTAAACATTATTAAATGGAGGGGATACTCTTGCGGTTGGCTCAGTGACTTTTATGGCGAGACGTTGTACGCAGTATGGATACACGCTTTATCGATAGTTTTGGAAACCTTCGAAGAGATTTAAGATATGTTGCAATAAAGAAAGACATTTGTTTCTATTCGTTCATTCTACCGGACTCTGTCACAAATTACTGAGTGACAAGGATGGGCATGCCGGCTGTCCGTCGAAGTCATATCACATGGTGTGTAAAAGCGGGGAAGATGACGACCGGGTGATAAACCACAAGGATGAGCGCTGCTCTCAACTGCACACTAAGCAACTCGTACAATTTTGTTCTAATCAGTTATATAACAGTGCACTTTATTTATGCATCAGCTATTTATGTAATGCTTCCGAGTAATTCAGTTTCATCAATGTACAGTCCCAATCATAGTTCCCTTAAAAAGACGAAGAAATGGATTCAAATATGAGTGTGTTCAGAGTGTGCAACGTATGCTCTGATCATTCGCCGATGTATAACTTTTTGAAATAAGGCCAGCGATTTATTACTTTTTGAAAATAATGTTACCGGGAAACGCGGGACCAAAGTGATGTGCTCACTGACAAAGACGACTACCGAGAAACACGGGCACGACAAAGCGTTGAGAAAGAGGACGACGCTGACAGAGTGGACACTGCACGGCTACTGAAGTCTTAGCGTCGAGTTCAGCCCATCGCAGTACCGTTGCATTAAGTACATCCCCGTAACATCTTGATGGAGGTGCTGGGTTCCATACAATCTGACGCTGAATTTCCGCAGTGGCCGTCACCTCGGAACCGTCACGATGACAACCGACGCGGCTCCATCTACCTTCGCAACTCCAACTGTCGCCGTAGCCCACCCCCGTGACCCTGGCCCATTCTGTGGTACAGATGAGGTCGATGTCGAGGACTGGCTTTCGCTTAATGAGCGTGTTAGCCGGCATAACAGGTGGGACGCCACGCTGATGCTGGCCAATGTCATCTTCTACCTTACTGGCATGACACGCGTGTGGTTCGAAACACATGAAGCAGATCTACCTTCCTGGGATAGTTACAAACAAAAACTCTCGGACCTGTTCGGAAAACCGGTTTGCCGTCAACTCGCCGCCAAGAGGGACCTCGCCTCACGTGCCCAGACATCTACCGAGCCTTATATTACGTATATACAAGACGTTCTAGCCCTCTGCCGAAAAGTTGATAAAGACATGCCAGAACCTGATAAGGTGGAGCACATCCTCACAGGCATAACCGACGATGCCTTTAATGTTCTACTGTGTCGGGACTGTTCTATGGTCGACTCCGTTCTGCAGGTTTTTCGACATTTCGAGCAGGCCAAACACAGACGCATTGCACATCGCTTCGATCGGCTCCCCAACACTGCCCCTACCTCCACGTGCGAGGATCTGCCGACCCTAAGGCAACCTTCCAACACTGAAAATGTGACCCGCATTGTGCGTCGTGAACTGGAAGCGCTCGCTCCTGCTGCACCCAACCCGCCCTCCTCGGACAGCAACCTAGCGACGATATCCCTCATTCAAGCCGTCGTTCGTCAAAAGGTTGCCAACTTGGGCGTCCCCTATAGCCATACCGTAGAACACCACAGTTCGAGCCCCGTCCCTCCCATAGTCGCCACCGCTACGCCCCACAACACCTAGACGCCAAGCTACCGATACCGCAATCCTGACGAGTGGCGCGCCCCTGACGACAGGCCGATCTATTTCACGTGCTCGCGTATTGGCCACATCTCTCGCCACTGCCGCAGCCGCTAGACATCACCACCTCGACGTTTTCCTTACGTTGACCGCTACTCCGATTGCGGTCACCGCCGTTTCACGCCTCGGTATGAGCAGCCACGCACCGGTACCACTCCGCCTCCTCCTGTGTCCAGTCGCTCTCCCCCGCTAGCCCGCAGTTCCCGTTCACCTCTTCCTAACCGCAGTTCCTCGCCGTCCTCTGCCGGCCGCTTCACGGGAAACTAGGCAATGCAGCTCCAGGAGGTGACGCTGCATTGGTACCCCGACCTGGAAATCCTCTACTGCCCATTTCTTCGCCCTGCAACCTCCTCGCCCTTTTCGCGGATGGTGTTCCCGTCTCTGCTCTCATTGACACTGGTGCCCAAGTCTCGATCATGAGCTTATCGTTTTGCCGCCGCCTCAAGAAAGTACAGACCTCCGCCGCTTCGCGCACCGTTCGTGTTGCCGATGGTAGTACTGCTGCCGTCACTGGGCTGTGCACTGCCCGAGTCGCCCTTGCCGGACATCACATCCCTGTTTTGTTCACTGTTTTCAACCAGTGCCCTCACAATGTGATCCTCGGCCTTGACTTTTTAACGGCCCACTCTGCCCTTATCGACTGCTCCAGCGGCCTTCTTCGTTTAGATCTACCTGTCTGCTCAGAACATCCTCCATCTACACCCCGCCTTCGCTCCACCGAGTTCTCTCGCCTGCCCCCTGACTCTGCTGTTTACCTACCTCTGTCACCTTTCCCGCCTGTGCCTGACGGTGACTATGTTTCTTGCCCTATCACCGAGGTTTTTCTTGACCGCAACGTCGTTCTTCCTCATCTCGTCGTACGCGTTACACAGAACAGCACCTACCTTCCTATCCTGAACTTCAGTCCGTCACCCCAAGTTTTCCCCGAAGGAATATCCCTTGCTACCTTGCCCCTCTCACAGACTGTACCATTTGTGCACTCACTCCTGGCCCACATTCAAGTGTCCTTCCAACATCCGTACTCCCCACTACAATTATGACCCTATTTTCGCAATAATTGCCTCGGACCTCAGCCCCGAACACGCTCAGGACCTGCACAACCTTTTGTTATCCTTCTCCAACATTTTTGACTTTGCTGCCTGTTCTCTGGGCCAAACATCAGTTGTGACTCACCGCATTGACACCGGCGATGCAAAACCTGTACATCGGAGGCCTTATCGTGTGTCCCTTTCTGAACGCCAAGTCATCCAGCAGGAGGTCGACAAGATGTTGGGCAACCATATCATCGAACCTTCGAACAGCCCCTGGGCGTGTCCTGTCGTACTGGTTAGAAAGAAAGACAACAGTTGGCGCTTTTGCGTCGACTATCGACATCTGAACAAAATTACAAGGAAAGATGTTTACCCGCTGCCGCGAATAGACGATGCCTTGGACTGTTTACATGGAGCCCGGTACGTTTGCTCCATCGACCTTCGTAGCGGCTACTGGCAGATCTTTGTTGACGAACAAGACCGCAAGAAGACAGCTTTTGTCACACCCGACGTACTTTATCAATTTAAGGTTATGCCTTTTGTACTTTGCAACGCCCCTGCTACGTTTGAACGAATGCCTTAGTCCGCGTCTTCGAATGGACGACTTGTCTATGTGACTTGGATGACGTGATTGTCTTCTCGCCCTCGTTCGAAAGCCATCTTCGTCGCCTTTCTTCCAGCTTGGCACTTTTCCGCCGTGCCGGACTTCAACTGAGCTCAAAGAAGTGCAGTTTTGGTCGCCGCGAATTTAAAGTGCTTGGCCATTTGGTGAATGCCACCGGCGTGCAACCCGATCCCGACAAAGTTCGCGCTGTCATTGCTTTTCCATCTCCCCGTTCACCCGGTGATGTCCGCAGGTTTATAGGACTGTGCTCTTATTTTCGCCGGCTCGTCCCAAACTTTGCCGCTGTTTCTCGTCCTCTCACCAATCTGCTGAAAAATGGCGTTCCTTTCTCATGGGTACCAGAGCAGGCTAACGCATTCTTCACCCTCATCGCTGTTCTCACCAATCCTCCTGTGTTGGCCCATTTCAACCCGTCTGCCCAGACAGAACTTCGCACCGACGCCAGTGGCCACGGGATTGGTGCCATTCTTGCACAGCGACAACGCGGCCAACACTGCGTAATTGCCTACGCCAGCCGTCTCCTGTCATCAGCGGAACAGAACTATTCTATTACGGAACGGGAGTGCCTGGCTCTCGTTTGGGCCGTTGGAAAATTCGGACCCTACTTGTTTGGCCGACCCTTCATTGTAATTACCGATCATCATGCCTTATGTTGGCTCACATCCCTCAAGGATCCTGCTGGCCGCCTCGGCCACTGGGCACTGCGCTTGCCAGAGTATACCTTTTCCGTTGTATACAAATCTGGTCGGCTCCACCAGGGTGCAGAGAGTCTGTCCCATTATCCCGTCGATACCCCTTCCTCTACTGACCATGAGACGGACCCCTGTGTCTTCTCTATATCGGACGTTTCCCACAAAGCCGACGAAGAGCACTTGGACTCAACCCTCAGTTCTCCGCCTCCGCACACACAGCCGTGACTCTTCCCTCGTCCTGTTCTTCCTTCATGGGAATATGCTATACCGCCGCAACATGCGACCTGATGGCGCTGAGCACTTGCTGGTCGTTTTCCAACACCTGCGTTCTGCCATTCTCAAACAAATGCACGATGCCCCTACAGCTGGTCATCTCGGCCTCTCACGCACGTACGACCGCGTGCGCCGGCGTTTCTTCTGGCCTGGACTCTACCGCTCTGTCCAACGTTATGTAGCCGCTTGCGACCTCTGTCAACGCCGGAAGAAACCCCCTGTGTTACCACCTGGACACCTGCAGGCGATTGCTATCCCGACTGAGCCATTTTCTCGTGTTGGCCTTGACCTCCTAGGGCCCTTCCCCGAGTCCTTGTCAGGAAACAAATGGATCGCTGTGGCCACCGATTATGCCACGCGGTACGTAATCACTCGCGCCATTCCAACCAGCTGCGCCACAGACGTTGCTGACTTCCTTTTGTACGACGTCATACTTCACCATGGTGCTCCCCGTCAACTACTCACCGACCGTGGCCGCTGTTTCCTTTTTCTAGTTGTTGGGGAAATACTTCGTTCTTGCTCCGTTCGGCACAAGTTCACCACTGCGTATCACCCTCAGTCGTCGCGACTGGATATTAGTCTGCCATTTGTCACCTTTGCATATAACTCTTCGGGTCATGACACTGCTGGGTACTCTCCATTCTATCTTCTCTTTGGAAGAGACCCCTTACTGCCCTTCGACACTTTGCTTACCGCTGCTGGCCCCGTCACAACCTGTGCCCGCGATACCATCGCCCGAGCCGACGCTGCTCGCCAGATTGCTTGTCACAATCTCACCATCTCTCAAGAACCTGAAAAACGCCGCTACGACGCTCACCACCGCGATATGCACTATCCTCCCGGAGCTCTGGTGTTGCTCTGGCTTCCGTGCCGTCGTGTGGGGTTGTATTAAAAACTTCTGCCCCACTACACAGGTCCTTACCGTGTACTACGCCCAGTGATCGACGTGACCTATGAGATTGCACCGCTCCACCCAAAGTCACCGACTGCTACACTCACTTCCGATATCGTACATGTCGCTCGCCTCAAGCCATATTACTCCCCCTCGACACCGCATGCCTAATACGCACCGGGACGTTGCCTTTTGCCGAGAGGGGTAGTGTTACCGGGAAACGCGGTACCAAAGTGATGTGCTCACTGACAAAGACTACGACCGAGGAACGCGGGCACTACAAAGCGTTGAGAAAGGGGACGACGCTGACAGAGTGGACATTGCACGGCTACTGAAGTCTTAGCATCGAGTTCAGCCCATCGCAGTGCCGTTACATTAAGTACATCCCCGTAACAATATGCAGGCTCAAATTCGTTCGACCTTTGGTCAGCACATATACCGGTCGTTTCTGGAACTATATTTTGACACGGTATATGTGCTAGAGCGGCGGCTATTTGAGCCAATTGGCAGGCATTCATTTTTAAGGACGGGAGTGGAACGGTGACGAAAGGGAGATAACGACACAGAATAAAATACTGGCGCTATCAACTGGTATTTATTCAGAAAAAGCATTTTTAAAAGCGCTCTTTTTCTGTGCTAAGCACGTCACAAAACGTTGTCACGGTTAAACCATATAATTTATTATTTAAGCAAACTCCTCGTACGCCTTCAATGTTGCGCTGCTGACGCATGTGTCGCCTGTCGTTGTTGAGCGTCTTCTCTTGTTGTACGCTGGGACACCAAAATGAATGTTCACGTCACAGCTATCGTGATGTCACTCGGTGAACAACAGGGCACTAGAGAGTGGCATTTGCTGCAGCCGTGCAGTAACATATATACTATACACACGTCTCTTGAACGGCCGTTTTTTTTTTATTGTGTACATGGCAGTAAGGTGACTGTATCGCCATTTTCTTTGTTTCACTCGCATAATTGGGCTATACAGCACCAGCACGCCAAGATGGCATGATGCAGTTCGCACACACTTCTACGCCATTGCGTCGAGTCTTGGAACAGATTACTACAGTAGACGATAATAAGGCTGCATTAGCACAGCTTCACAGGTAGTTCGGTAGACCTCCACACGAGGATAAAACGAATAGAAGGAAAAAAGTTTCCTCGAAGTTTAAGTGAATGTTTTGCAAATAACTAGATAGCTCACGAAGCTTTTTCTCACAAATTACATACACAAATATGTTGCTTCCCTGGGCGTGAATGGCAACAGCTAACAGAAGGTTAGCTAGGAATCAGAACCGAGCAAGTGTGGCTAGAGGGAGCGGCGAATGTCAGTGAAAGCTTTTATTCTACTGTAAACGTCGCAACTTGTTTACATTGTTAGTAAAATTTGCGCTCGTGCCATTACTGAAATTAAGATCTAAACTATATCCGCAAGGACTCCTGTGCTTTTAGCCTAATTATCTGTATATCATGATGGCTGTGCTGCAGTCTGACTAAAGGATAATAGCGTATACACACAAAGAAATCTTTCTGCTCTGATGACGGCATATGAGAAAGCACATTGTAGTTAGGACAAGTTTCGCCAGCGGGATGACAGGCAGCCCGCGTTCTTGAGGGGCGTGCACACTAGCGTAGCAGAGATATGATCAACTGATAGCAGTGCATTTTTGTGTGTCTTGCCCAAATATAACGGCACAAGCAGTGAGGGGGCACAACTGCAGCTTATTTGCTGGACAGCTCGAAGTGCCATATTGTGGCTCCTGACAGCGGTACACTCTGCCCATCGACTGAGCGCTCGCTACATGTGGTACTTTTTGTGCATTTTTGGAGCAGAGAGTTGCATAGCAGTCGCCCATATTCCCGCAAGTTATTTACGTCTGTCATAGCCAACAAACGGGGAAGTCATTTCGCTATCTTCGATACCCATCACCATGGTAATCACCAGTCCTGATTCAGCGGTCCCCGAAACAATGTTGAGGAACTGCAGAGCAGGGCGCACTCCTAATGGGAACTTATGCGGACATCGTCACCTCTTGAGCAACGACTGGTGGAACGTCCTGGGACAGCTAAGCAGAGCGAGTGATTTGGAGAACAGTGCTTCATCGCAAGTGCCGTCGCCTCCAGCGCAGCAGCCGGTGCGATCAGAAGGCTCTTCGTATTCAGCCATTCCTGCAACCCTTGGCGAGGACATCAACTCACCCGCCGAAATCCATGGCCACTACTTTCATCGTACGCGGCCGAACCGGTATACTTATGAGACTGCTAACGGTAATGACTTTGAAGAAAATGGCATGTCGCTGAAACATTTTTTGACTGGGGCTTGTTGTAGATGTTATCGACAGCGACTGTGTAGTGTCGCACTTTGTTGCAAGTATTTAAAATGGCTTCTCCCTGTCGCGGCAGTTGGCGTCATAGTGTTCGGCGTTGTTTTATGGGCGGCAGTGCATGCGTTTTCTTGGGTAGTAAATACGTGAAAGCCTAAGTAAGGTACGTCACTATTGTAACCCTATATTGATGAAGTAATCATCGGTGATTAAGTGAATGTGGGATAGGCGTTAAGGCGGGAAGTGATATTCCGAAAGTTTTCTTCCTTTCAAAGTGCCCCATTTTTTTCTGAATGTGCAGTTTAATAGAGAAACACAATCTGAGTAAAACAGTCCAGAGAAGGCGCCATTGCTACAATTGCACCACAGGAAGCTGTTTTCACACGTTCAAAGAGGACGTACGTTTCAGCCATAGCGGTATTCATCACATACAGCGCTGTGCCTCTATACTGTAAAGGGACCGAAAGGAATACTCTTGTTTTTGTTGTCGCAGGATCATGCCCCCTTCATATTGCGTCAACGCAGTTCCACATATTTGCTTCACCTTGTTTTATTCAATTTGCGCAGTTTAGTCTTCATCACTGCGTTTGACACGTCAATAAATTGACTCGATTATGCAAGTCTGCTTCCTTTGCTTGATTTCTTGAGGCCGACCATGGATCACTATTCCCAGGATCACCAGATTGTCATGAATAAACTACAAGAGAGCGGTGTAAATTGCGAACCATAGGTTGTGATATTGAGAGCGATTTTTCTCATGTATGCCACAAAACAAACGGCAGCTGCTGTCCAGTATCTTAGGCCCGATATAAAATCACCTTTTTCTAACGCAGCCACTGGTCGGAAGTGTGTCACTCATGTTTGCTTACTAATGAGCATTCTTTGTCTATATGGCGTTTCAAGAAGGCCCAGTTTTTCAAAAATTAAAGCCACATTCTGTTTCATCTTTAGGAAATATATAAACGCACCATGGCTGGACGGTTATGTAGTGCTGGTACTGACCAATATCTCGGTTTCGTACAAGTAATTGCACCCGTTTTTGATGACCGTGAAACGTGCAAATGCATAAAGGAGATTGCAATTCGGAATTCTCAAAGCCGTGATTGTGCGGAAAAGATGGCATAACACATTACCTAAGTTTTATCTAAGCTACATAAAAGGGCGCAGGCTTTGAACGATCGAAAGGAAAAAGTGTCTTAAAATGTATGTACACGTAAAAAATGTTGCAGCTACGCAGTAAATATCAAGAGCAGATGGAACCGCTTAATCTATATCCTTCTACCCGCCGCTGGAAGAAAGCTTTAGTGTTGTAATAATAAAATCGCGTTACTCTGCAACTGTTTGCGGATGTCTGTACCATCAAATGGGCGCAGCGGCTCCCTTTTGGTGAGACAATTGTTGTATGTACAGTCATGGACAATATTTTGCGAGACGCCGGAGCCCCGTTTCAAAGCTGCCTCTGGGCCACTAGGCGGCGTGGTGCGCGCGTCGAGGTTGCGCGGGCCGATGACTAGGCGCATGCCCGTCCTATATGCGTCCGCTGGCCTTTCTCCTCGCTCGTTTTGTTTGAAGCGCTGCTTATTCCGCACTTGGGCGCGGCTGGCGCTGTTTACTGCTCGCGCCGCTCGAGCTATGCGGCCGTCCTGCTCGGCGTGCAGCCAGTCGAAAGCGATAACAGCGCTCGTGCACGGGGCCCGCCACCTTTATACCGAATCATTTAGATCTGTTTCTTTTTTTCTTTCAATAATAACATAACTTCTGGCATGCGATAAAGGTCTCGTTTCTGCAAACTGCCCACTGCGATGAAAACATCTCGATAAAGACACTCGGTCCTTATGCTTCAACTGCGAGCGTTAGCGTGCATCGCAACTCATTCATAGTTATTGTGCCGACCAAAAGCGTAAAAGAGAGAAATAATCCTTAAGCAACAAGTTTATTGTCATAAAACAAAGAATACAAATAAAACAATGCAGACATCACTGGCAAACGAAAAATTCCTAATACTTGGTGAAACCGCCATCAGCAGCGATGACGCTTGCCAACCGGCGTGGCATCGATTCGTAAAGGGAACGAACCACATCTGTGTCCGCACGAAGCCTTTCCCATTCACCTCTGATCGCTTCCCAGAGTGTGTCTGCGTTGGCATTCCCAATGTGAGACCTCATCAGGTGAGCTTTCAATAGGCCCCACACATTTTCAATGGGACTCATGTCGGCTCCCTTCGGAGGCCATGGCAGCTGCCGCACGCCACGAGCGTCGAGAATAGCGCTCACTTTTCGAGACGTGTGTACAGGACTCCTATCTTGTTGAAAAAGGTAGAATCCATCTGGGAATGGTCCGTCAAGGACATATGGCGTTAACACACTCTCAATGATGTCGACGTAGGCGTCCGAGGTGAAGGATCCATCGACTCTCACCAGAGGCCCCAGTCCATTTCTTGACATGGCGCCCCATACAGCCACGGAACAGCGACCACTGGAGAACACATTTTGCACGTATGGCGGGTCGTATCTATATAGGAGAAGAAAATCAGTACAAAGTTATAATTTGGGTCTTATGCATCAGGTTGAGCGCGAGTGAAAACTAACTTTTCCGTGTAAAAAGGTTTGATTAGCAACTGTGAATCGTTTCTAAATAGTTAGTACTTGAACCACGCTACTAAATGACAAGAGTTGTTTCGAAAGAGCAATTACTTTAGAGTAAATTGCGGCATCGGCACTAAGAAGCGTTTGCTAATGGACTCTCTTCGGAAGGGCGCTTCTATCAACATCGCGCACCTCCGAGATATTGCATGCTGAGGAGGAGTATTCGGCATTGTTTACGACGTATATTTCATTTGGGAACACGAAGAAAGCAGTTTGCCGCTATATCCTACTTTATTCGTATTCTTCATATAAAATATTCAGGATTTACTTAGACGCAAAAAAAATTGTATCCATACCTGCAATTCACTGGCCTCCAAACTCGGCACTTCTGGTCCCAGCGGGTGGAAAAAGAAGACTCGTCCGAGAATATAACTTCGGACCAGTCGTCCACAGTCCACCCTTTCAGAGAGTTGGCGAACTCGAGCCGTTCCTTGCGCTGTTTAGTTGTCAGATGCGGCTTCTGGGCAGCCATGCACGATCGGAGACCAATTTCTTTGAGCCGCCGCCTGATAGTTTTAGCAGATATATTCAGTGCAAGTTCCTTGCGGATTTCTTCTGCAGTCATCAAGGGGTCGGCCACCGATGCCGCTATGATCAGGAGGTCATCTTCTCCTGTTGAAGCTCTCGGTCGACCTGGGCGCTTGGAATCTGCCAGGCTGCCTCCATTGCGGAAAACGCGAATGGTTCGGGCTACTGCAGATTTGGAACGACCGGTACGGCGAGCAATTTCTCGCTGGGGAACACCTTCCACGAAGAGACATGCAATCAGTCTCCTGTCGTCGATCGGCACTCTTGGAGGCATTTTGCAACTGGCAGGATTTGCGATGAAATTATATAGGTTTTCCTGGATATCGCTAACCAATCATAAATCAAGTAACGTCGATGGCTGAGCAGAAAATATAGGCGTTATGTGGGAAGAGTGCTTGCGCTATCTCGCCTTTCTACGATCAGACGATGCAAGCATGTGCTCATCAGCCTTATCACGTCAGAGTGACTTTTAAACAACTATAGTTCGAAAATTACGGTATTACATCACATAAAATGACAGTACATTTTACGGCCTTACGTCCCCGACGTGATAAGGCTGATGAGCACATGCTTGCATCGTCTGATCGTAGAAAGGCGAGATAGCGCAAGCACTCTTCCCACATAACGCCTATATTTTCTGCTCAGCCATCGACGTTACTTGATTTATGATTGGTTAGCGATATCCAGGAAAACCTATATAATTTCATCGCAAATCCTGCCAGTTGCAAAATGCCTCCAAGAGTGCCGATCGACGACAGGAGACTGATTGCATGTCTCTTCGTGGAAGGTGTTCCCCAGCGAGAAATTGCTCGCCGTACCGGCCGTTCAAAATCTGCAGTAGCCCGAACCATTCGCGTTTTCCGCAATGGAGGCAGCCTGGCAGATTCCAAGCGCCCAGGTCGACCGAGAGCTTCAACAGAAGAAGATGACCTCCTGATCATAGCGGCATCGGTGGCCGACCCCTTCATGACTGCAGAAGAAATCCGCAAGGAACTTGCACTGAATATATCTGCTAAAACTATCAGGCGGCGGCTCAAAGAAATTGGTCTCCGATCGTGCATGGCTGCCCAGAAGCCGCATCTGACAACTAAACAGCGCAAGGAACGGCTCGAGTTCGCCAACTCTCTGAAAGGGTGGACTGTGGACGACTGGTCCGAAGTTATATTCTCGGACGAGTCTTCTTTTTCCACCCGCTGGGACCAGAAGTGCCGAGTTTGGAGGCCAGTGAATTGCAGGTATGGATACCCTTTTTTTTGCGTCTAAGTAAATCCTGAATATTTTATATGAAGAATACGAATAAAGTAGGATATAGCGGCAAACTGCTGTCTTCGTGTTCCCAAATGAAATATACGTCGTAAACAATGCCGAATACTCCCCCTCAGCATGCAATATCTCGGAGGTGCGCGATGTTGATAGAAGCGCCCTTCCGAAGAGAGTCCATTAGCAAACGCTTCTTAGTGCCGATGCCGCAATTTACTCTAAAGTAATTGCTCTTTCGAAACAACTCTTGTCATTTAGTAGCGTGGTTCAAGTACTAACTATTTAGAAACGATTCACAGTTGCTAATCAAACCTTTTTACACGGAAAAGTTAGTTTTCACTCGCGCTCAACCTGATGCATAAGACCCAAATTATAACTTTGTACTGATTTTCTTCTCCTATATAGATACGACCCGCCATACGTGCAAAATGTGTTCTCCAGTGGTCGCTGTTCCGTGGCTGTATGGGGCGCCATGTCAAGAAATGGACTGGGGCCTCTGGTGAGAGTCGATGGATCCTTCACCTCGGACGCCTACGTCGACATCATTGAGAGTGTGTTAACGCCATATGTCCTTGACGGACCATTCCCAGATGGATTCTACCTTTTTCAACAAGATAGGAGTCCTGTACACACGTCTCGAAAAGTGAGCGCTATTCTCGACGCTCGTGGCGTGCGGCAGCTGCCATGGCCTCCGAAGGGAGCCGACATGAGTCCCATTGAAAATGTGTGGGGCCTATTGAAAGCTCACCTGATGAGGTCTCACATTGGGAATGCCAACGCAGACACACTCTGGGAAGCGATCAGAGGTGAATGGGAAAGGCTTCGTGCAGACACAGATGTGGTTCGTTCCCTTTACGAATCGATGCCACGCCGGTTGGCAAGCGTCATCGCTGCTGATGGCGGTTTCACCAAGTATTAGGAATTTTTCGTTTGCCAGTGATGTCTGCATTGTTTTATTTTTATTTTTTGTTTTATGACAATAAACTTGTTGCTTAAGGATTATTTCTCTCTTTTACGCTTTTGGTCGGCACAATAACTATGAATGAGTTGCGATGCACGCTAACGCTCGCAGTTGAAGCATAAGGACCGAGTGTCTTTATCGAGATGTTTTCATCGCAGTGGGCAGTTTGCAGAAACGAGACCTTTATCGCATGCCAGAAGTTATGTTATTATTGAAAGAAAAAAAGAAATAGATCTAAATGATTCGGTATAAAGGTGGCGGGCCCCGTGCACGAGCGCTGTTATCGCTTTCGACTGGCTGCACGCCGAGCACGACGGCCGCATAGCTCGAGCGGCGCGAGCAGTAAACAGCGCCAGCCGCGCCCAAGTGCGGAATAAGCAGCGCTTCAAACAAAACGAGCGAGGAGAAAGGCCAGCGGACACATATAGGACGGGCATGCGCCTAGTCATCGGCCCGCGCAACCTCGACGCGCGCACCACGCCGCCTAGTGGCCCAGAGGCAGCTTTGAAACGGGGCTCCGGCGTCTCGCAAAATATTGTCCATGACTGTACAAAAAACACAGGCTTCTGGGGCAGCTTTTCTGTTCTCGAGATTCCTCTGGCTAGGAGTCCCGAATGTTCCACATGCTGGATTAAGAATGGGCACTGCGTTTACTGCCTGAGCGTCTATAAAGTACGCACTGCTACTGATGTAGCAGCGCTGTATATCATGACAGTGTAATGTGTGCCCAGAGCATCAAGCGGAAATATTTGTTGACTAGATTAAGGCTTAATCATAGGCGATTCCTGCACGCACAGAGCTGCTCAAATGACGCGGACAAGATAGCGGTGCGCATGCCCAGGCTGAACACGAAAGAAAAAAAGTCCACAAATAGCCGCCACTTGCAAGACGAAGGCGTTGGAAGCTGTTATCACTTTGGCGCATACCAAATTCCTAAAAGATAACTGCTACACAGACGAAAACGACAGACACTCCCGGGTGCGGTAAGATGAATTTTTACTTACCGGAGCTAACACCTTACACAGCTTGAAGTGTTGCTTGAAAAATAAATTAAAGGAAAAGAAAATTGCATGACAAACGCCGAAGACTGAGCCAGCATAGGGCATGCGCAAGCAGGAAGGAACAAAACTTACCAGTTCAGATTTGTCTCTTCGTACTGAACAATTACAAGCTTCCAGAGAGGCAATTGCAGCCACAAAGAGACATAATAGATTACCAGATTAATAACATATCGCGTTTATGGAAGCGCGGAACTGTTGAAAATATGAAGAAGTAAATGCAGTTTGACAGCGTCGCTTTTTCCTGCCGGCACATGCAATTTCGCTTGCCCAGTCTTTGGTCTCTGCTATGCATTTCTCCCCTTTTTTTTTCTGACAACACATGGTATATATGATCTTCAGGAACCGAAAACCAGTTAACAGTTGGTGCCTATGTGCGTGTGCCATTTACGGGGTGCCTCTGTTGCTCTTAACATCTAACAATTCAGGACGAAGGCGGCGTGCAAGGCTACAGTCTGGCTTTCTGCAAGCCATGCAGCGTGTTCGCGCTTTCAGCAAAGTAAGAACCGGCTCCTGAGTATTCCGCTCCTCTCGGTGGTTGAAGTGATGATTGCTGTGACTTCCTCATAGTTTGACTACTCCCTTAGTTCTTGCAATATTCATTACACTCTACAAGGAGTTAATTAAAGCCGAGTAAGGAAGGGGCCTGAAAGGCCGTATCGTGTGCAGATGGCGCAAATTCAAGCACAGCGTTAATAATTTCGGATCCATCGTGTTTTGCGAAGTTCCTCTCAACATTATCTGCTGGTTTTGCAATGATCAAGCGGCGCTTCAGTTCTTCTACTGCTAGTCTAAAACATATGCCCTAAGCGGCTTGGTTCACGACAAGCACAGGTAATATTCAGAAAGATGAGGCACTGTAGATGTAGCCCAGCTTTAGCTGACGTGTGCCACGCATGGCTTCGATATAGCGCACAAGCTATAGCGTGTAAGCACAAACAGGTGGTGATAAAGGCATGACTGATGCACCAGTGACGGCTGTCTCCTCTCGTTTGGTTTTGAGGCGCTGCGATCGTCATCCAATCATACCATGTTTCATAATGGTGCTTTAACCGCGCCTGCGTCTGTGTTGCGCGGTTAAACCACCATTATGAAGCAACACCAACTAGTCCAGTTCTTCTACAGTGCATACCATTTTACCTGTGCCATTTATCGGATGCTTTTTTGATTCAGCGTTCCACAACTGGTGACAAAAAAGGTTTGGCTTATAGGGTTTAACATCCCAAAGTGACTCAGGTTATCAGAGAAGCCATATTGGAAGGCTCTGGAAATTTTGACCGCCTGAGGTTTTAACGTGCACTGACATCTCAAAGCACACGGACGCTTTGTTTTCCGCCTCAATCGAAAAGTTGCCGCCGCGGCCGGGATTAGATTCCGCATTCTTGGGCACAGTAGTCGAGCGCCCTAACCACTGCACTACCACCGCGCGGCTAGAGACAAAGAAGCGCACCTTAGTAGTCACCAGTATGCAGTTTCTGTGGTTACTGTACACATTAAGCCTTTCCTGCATATTCTATTTAGGACACCATGAAATAATATTAGTAGAAGCCGGTGGTTAAGAGCATGGCCACAGTTACGTGAAAACGCGTAGCAGAAAGAATACAGCAGCTGCGACAGTTGCCTTCTTCATGCGGCGATTTAGGGATCGTCAATTGACGGCTAGAAGGACGAGGTAGGGTAAGCCAAGGCAAGGAGGGCGTCTAAGTAGCGCGATAGGTTAAACGTGATATCATGGTGGACGAGGTAAAAGCCCCATTTAGCAGCTTGGATGCTGCCTCTTCGCTACAGAGAAAAGGAAGCCACGCAAGGAAATGATTACCAGCACTTTGGCGACTAAAGTGGTGAAAGGCGAAAGCCTGAGTGCCGCATTCTGCTACGCATTTGTTGTGAATGTAGCCGTGAATGATGCTTCGAGTAAAGAGGGTGAATACTGTTTCACATTCCTCCCTTCCTTTACAGCGTGGTACATGTGTCCGCGGATAATTGTGGCAGATACTGCGCCTTTTCTATCCTGTAAACCAATTTCAAACGCCGCTGATGCCCGCTGTACTAACGCCTCCTAGACGTCTGGGTCTGCTTCTGTTTGCTGTGTGGTGCGCCGTTCGAAGAAGCGACTAATGAAAGGGCGCATGAACGCCTGGATCGGACGCCCGGTGGGGTCAGCTTCGTATATGCATGAATCGCCTTGTGAGGTCATGAACTGTCGTGACGGTACATCGCGCGCCCCTTGTCGAACACAATCAGCATTTCATTGAACGCAATAAAGTTCATCGGCATTCTATAATTCGTCGATAGGAAAGGAAAGGCGCAATATCCGTCACTCGTGGAATCTCGCTATCATTCTTACTGTAGACAAGGGGAATTATGAAGAGCGTTTTACGAGCCAGGCAATAAAGAAAAAAAAAAGTCTGGGGTGTGGCGCAGTCGTAGGGATGGGTTGGGGATCCAAGGGATGGAGGTTTGATTCCCCGGGGGAAGCCGAGGTGTATTAGTTTATTTTTTAAGTATCGATTCAATCTCCAAAGCGTGACACTTTTGCTGATGACAACGATGAGCCATTAAAGGCTTTCGCCTTAAAAGTATTTTTTTTTCTACCGGATATGATATTGTTATGCTCCGTAACTGGACTCGAGAGAAACCAATCAATTGGTAGAAGACCATAGGAGCACTGAATGTTCTTGCATTTAAAATACTTCCAGTGTCGTAAAACGAACTTGTCCAGAAATATCTGTTACACAGCCTAAGCGAGGTTGCTAATACATACCGCTATGCAGTCAACCATCATCCCATTATTTCGAAATCCAGATTTGGGAGGGCAGTATTGGTTGCTACAAGATACCACACAGTTAACACAAAGAATTGCCAGGTGCTTAACAAGGTTTTAGAGAAAAATTAGCTGTCGCTGTAACAACATAATTGGCAATCAAAATATCAATCAACTTAGAAGATTTTGCACTAACCCTTAGTGGTAGACGTAATTGTTCAAAGAGCATGTATCGAGTAATAGCTTAAATTAATTTAGAGGAGTAGAACCTCTTGGCATGTTATACGATTATGCGATTTCTTGCAGAAAGAAATGACCGAAATAATAGTCCTTGTTACTGAGTCGTGGTTTGTGCACTGGTTATTTCTATTTATTTGACTGAGACCGCGTGAGATGTCCAGCATCACCGGCATCTTTTGTTGCGAAAGCAACACTACGACAGCCAGAGCGAGACCTCGGGTGGCCGCAGCTACGGGGTAAAGAGGCGTAGCTTCGAGAAGAAGACGAAGAAGAAGAAGGGCAAGAAGACAAAGACGAACAAGACGAAGACGAAGAAGGAGAAGAACGCTTGGTCCTCCGCAGCTAATGATTTCGCTCTACATTCGGTTCAGCAGCGTTGAACCTTTCTCACTTTTTCAGGCAACGTTTTCGAGGTAGATGAAATCCCGAGAGTGTTGCCGTTCAGAGACGTGGCAACTGCCATACCACCTACCAGGGGCATTTCCGTTAATTTTTGAAGACGGCAGGCTTCAGACAGGGTATACTTTTATTTATTTATTTAGAATACACCTCAAAAGCACCAGGAGTGAGGTATTACATGAGGGATAGCGGCATAAAATAAAAGTTATACATTAGTTATCAAACATAATTTATTTTCTTATGAACTTTTTAAAAGATTGCGGATTGGAGTGGAGCATGGCTTGAGGGGTAAGATCATTCCAGTTTTTTGCAGTCTGGATGAAAAATGAAAAAAAGATGCGCAGTAGTGTGAGCAAATGATGGATAAACACTTTTGTTGTGGCTGACACGTTGCGAAGTCCGGTGAGAGGGCATAATTACGTAGTCGGATAGCTGTGAATGATAAAATTAATGAAAAAGGCAAAATCGAAACTTTTTACGTCGGTGACCGAGAAATGGTGGGTTAGCTTGAGACTTTAATTAGATACACTAGTGAAGTAGCTGGAGTTAAACAAAACGGATGGCTCGATTTTGTACTGTTTCGAGAGTGTTAGCAAGGTATGAATGGGGCGGGTCCAAAATAGCGCATGCGTATTCTAATTTTGGTCGAACGAGGGTTAGGTAGGCCATAAGGTTTACAGAGGGAGAGGCAAGTTTAAAAGGATGGCGAAGGAAGCCAAGACAGCGGTTAGCATCGTTTCTGATTGCAGAGATGTGGTCATACCATGAAAGGTCGTGGGTTAAGTTAATGCCTAAGTATTTGCAGGAGGAAGCACAGGAGATTACTGCACCAAAAATTATGTAGTTAGGCGGAGGGAAATAATGTTTTCGATGAAAAGATATGACAGATGTTTTGTTAGTATTGATTGACATTAACCACTTCTTTCACCAGGATTCAATGTGATTTAGATCGCTTTGTAATGCCGTTACGTCGGCAGTACTGCTGATGGGGCGATAGATTACGCAGTCATCTGCGAATAAACGAATGTTAGATGATATATTATTTGACAAATCATTAATATAGATAAGTAACAGTACTGGGCCAAGAACAGTACCTTGAGGCACTTCGGAGACGACCTGGGACATTTGCAATGAACACTTGTTGGCGTAAACGAACTGCTGATGCTTAGTTAGAAAGGAATGGATCCAATTTAGAACTGAGGGGCTTATATTTAGGCATGAAAGTTTAGAAAAAAGACGTTTGTGAGGAACTTTGTCGAGTGCCTTCTCGAAGTCAGTGAGCACTGCGTCTACTGGAATAATAATATCAATGTAAGAGCTTATGTCATATAGTGCTAGTTGGGTTTCGCAGGATAGACACTTTAAAAAAACCGTGTTAGCTAGGATGAAAAAAATTGATGGAGTTTAGGAATTTATGTGCTAGAGTATATTACGTGTTCCAAAACCTTCAAGACAACACTAGTGAGCGAGAGAGGACGGTAGCTTTGACATAAGAAGACGGACTTTTTTTTTGGAACCGGAATGGTCTTGCCCATTTTCCAGTCGGTCGGCACCACTCCAGATGAAAGGGACTGCTGAAATATGTGAGATAAGATGACACTCGTGACGTTTTTTCTATTCTGTAGTATTTTGGAATTAATTTTATCGACGCCAGCTGACGACGTGGGCTTAAGCGATTCGGTGAGCTTCATAATGCCGCGAGGGTCGAACGTAATGTCAGGCATCGTGGGATGATCGGTTTAACTAACTTCAGGTGCATCGTCATAAGGCTCGTTTGTAAATACTGGGGAAAAAGCATTGTTTAACATGCAAATGTTTACATTGTTTAATACATGTACGATATTACGTCTCCGGCAAGCTAAAACGTGCGACGCTGTCGACGGAGACTTTGATCGAAATGTTGGCACTAAAGCCACCGCGTTAAATGGCTTTATGTACGCAAACAAAAATCACAGCTTTATATCAC
The DNA here is from genome assembly GCF_055883805.1 of Amblyomma maculatum. Lineage (NCBI taxonomy): Eukaryota > Metazoa > Arthropoda > Arachnida > Ixodida > Ixodidae > Amblyomma > Amblyomma maculatum. The sequence continues at coordinate 72,090,358 of NC_139350.1, read as the reverse complement.
TCCTCGGCCTCTCAGGATTGATTCGCAATCAAAGCGAACAATTCAAGTGTCATTCCTTAAGAAGTGTCACCGTGGTGAGTGATAGTGACCTCAGAAGCACATAAACCTTATAAAACAGCCTAAACATTACTCCCTCGTTTGCTTCGTTTCTCGCCTCGTGTACTTTTAATTTCGGCAAGCGAAATGCACCATTGCGATGGCATCAGCTGTAAAATTCTGATCTCTCGTTTTCGTCGTGATGTAATGATGGTGGCGCTCCACTGTCGAAACACGGTGATTTCGCGAAGCGCAGCGACCACAAGAAGCGTGATTATCTTATATTCGGCGGCCGCATATAACACAATAGCGTAATTTTGCAAACTTGTACTCCATATTTCGCAGAATACTTTTTTATTAGATTGATGAAGCGCAGGGGATGCTAGAAATACATGGGAAAAGTCGATACCTTTGACGAATTCGTATATTTTATTTGACGCGTTTCCAATTAAGAGCAATTCACTTTTTCTCCGCCGGCCTTGGCTCAATCATCTCGGCGCGTCTGAAGATTCAATTTCTGCCCTCAGGATTTATTTTGTGTTGCGAACACGTGCGTTCTTCTTTTTTTTTTTTTTGCCCGCAGGGCCGCGACTGCGTAGGCAGTCGGTTACTCCGGACGAAGTTGTAGAAAAGAACCTGCGCATGCTGGTGTCTACAGTTCATGTGAGTCCATGTTTAAAGATTCCGAACGGTAGAAAATGAGCGAGCCCTCCACTACTTTGTCTTTGATGGACTCCGTGCTGCTGAGGCGCCTAATGTTTCACATAGCCGGACATCGTTAACCCGTGCAAGGATGCCGACGCTGCGTAGAAGCAGCTTTCGTCCCAGTCTAGTAAATCCCTTTCCCCGGGCGTGGGTACTCTTTCTCCGCCTGCCGCGCTACGATTCCAGAGAGGAGACGAGTTAGCCTGTGCTCGAAAAAAAAGAACTGAATTAAGAAGAGCAAGAACCAGTTTCTCCGAGAGGCGCGGCGTTGCTTGCCACGACGTCGTGCTCCAGGTTAAGTCACAGGGAGGAGAAAATTTCTTTGAGCGGGAAGAGCGTCGTGAACACAGCCTCCTTAGCGGCAAAACCAGCCCCTTGCAACGTTAAGTAGGATGGGCCATTCGGTGCTGGAAGAAGTGATAGAACGCTGTTATCCGGAACTGGTCGTGAGTGACGCCGAGAAATGGAACGCTCTGAAGCAGACAGTTCGTCCATTCGTCCTCGATGCCGACACCGTCCGCAGAGTGCGAAACACGTTCCGCATGGAAATTGAGCTGGGTCTACAGAGAAATCCCGAACGGTCTTCGTCGTTGCAAATGAACGTAGCTCACGTACCCCAGCTTCCTGACGGCACCGAAACGGGGGACGTTTTAGCTCTGGACCTGGGCGGAACAAACTTCCGCGTATTGCACCTGCACCTGGGACCAGAAACGTCGAGCGAGTACCATGTTAAGCATTACGCGGTTCCGGAAGTCGTGAGGAAGAGTTCCGGAGAAGAACTTTTTGACTTCCTCGCGGACTGCTTACGTGACTTCGCGGAGGCGAGCGGCTTGACGGGGAGACGGCTTCCTCTGGGGTTCTGCTTCTCCTTTCCAATTGTGCAGAAGACGCTTGATTCCGGCGTACTGATTGAGTGGACTGTGAGCTACGACTGCCCCGGTGTGGTGGGTCAAGACGTCGGTCGCATGCTAAGGGATGCGATACGCAGGTGAGGTAATACACGGGCATTTTTGAAAAGACCAAAGCGTTTCTAGAAATGTCCGCGAGTTTTGTGAGCGAGATTTGTGCCCGATATCTGTGCGCGAGATCTGTGAAGGATATGTACGCCAGATTCCGCGAGATGTGTTCTCCTTAATGGACAGTAATATACGTGCGCAACAGACGAGACAAAGAGGAGAAGAGGACTACGACGGCGCAGACTGATTTAATCGAAGAACGGAACAGCATATATTCTGCGCCGTCATTGTCCTCTTCTCCTCTTTGTCTCGTCTGTTGCGCACGTATATTACTGTCCATCATGGTTCACCAACTCGCCCAATCAGCCGTTCTTCTAGTGTTCTCCTTGTCTAGTGTTCCCACCATCTGCAATGGACACTTGAACGCGCGCCAAGGAACGCCACGCGATAGGAACGATGATTTACCGTCCAAACTCACACTTGCCGGAGAAAGTGTGACTGATACTGCGCCTTTCCCTTCCTGTAAAACAATTACATTTATATGTAGCACTGCAAACAATGACATGCAAATGACAGGAGAGGAAGGTTAGGCTTTCGCCATTCCGCTCTTACGAGACATTTAAAAAACCCTCTAATTTCTCTCTGTCTCTTTTTTTTTTTGCATTGGCTTGAAGCTGCAAAGGAAGGCCCACCGATTTCCTCAAGTCCGGCAGTAGCTTATATGTCGCACGTTTGCTGGACGTCTTTTCGACATCTTTAGTTGCAATATTTGGCCCCCTATTATGATAAATTTTCCGGCAGAAAGACGCAGAGAAGTCTGCCATAATACTTTTGAGCAAACTAGCGTTCAGCTAAAACAAAGTTAAAATACAAAATATGGTCCACAGACACAGGCATTGACACATCAACTTTTATATTTTATATATGTTCATCTTAGCGCATCTGGCAAAGATCAGGGTCACTAATGGTTTGTGGTTTATTTTGTAGAGAGCACAATTATGATGATGACGTATTCGTACTGTGTTTCGAATATATGAGTAAATATAGCCCACCCTGAGTTAGGACGTTCACGCTGCAGCGCAAGCACAGAAAGGGATTCATAGATTACGAAGAATATTCTTAGTGCTTCCTGCCTCTGCTAGAGCTTTGTTTAAAAAATTGGCATCCATATCTATGTAGGCTGGCGGTGATGGGGTATGAACTAAGTTTAGGCTCCTGCGTCTTTCAGAGTGCTTGAATTTTCGTGAATGGCGGCAATAATCTTCTGCTGTGCTCTGTGATGGTTTTACCACACGTCTATCAACTTAAAACCATTTCTAATAGGTCAAGCTCATTGGTAACCCTTGTTGGAAAAATAAGAATTTTAATTTGAAATCTTGATTTTAATATCCCAACCTCAAACTCGCTGCACTGCTTTTAGTTTCATTGATAATTTCGTATTGATTGAATACCTGGCCGTCTTGCACATAGTTGATAGCGGCATGGAACGAAAACGCAGAAAAGAAATGAATCGACATTGAGTTGCATGAGATAGGCTAATAAAAAATACGCACCTTAGTTACTGAAATACTCGGTCGTGAGTTATACGGTAGCACCAGAGTTGATCCCGAACACGATTTACTGGTACTATCGAGGCAGTGTTCAAGTCCCATTTTATATTTGCTTGAAAAGTGCTACTTCAGTCGATCTGTACAATACATCGCAGGCTTCGCTACCTATAAGAGAAACGATTGGCGCAGGATATGCTCCCAGGTTTATTTCTTCGTCCTACGTGGGATTAAACGGGAGCCGTATACCTTGTCCTTTAAACGGCGTCAATGAATAAAAAGCTCTTACGATGTGCAAAGTTGACTCGTGCCCGTCCAGTCCATTCGCGATGAAGAAGGCACCCAAACTCCTGCGCTTAACAAATTACAACTTATCCCTCCTTTACGTTAAGCCACTGCCGACTGGTTTGTTGAATACAATCGCTACAATCTGGTACAGTGAATTAAATACTGTTGAAGAGACGAAATTTCTTCCACTAGAAGTTTAACAGCATATTTTGACATTTCTCTGTGATTACAGGCGTACGGACTTGTACATGAACCTCATTGCCATCGTCAACGACACCGTCGGCACACTCGTTCAAGGAGCTTTTCTTGACAGCGACTGCGCTATTGGACTCATCATGGGCACTGGAAACAACGCTTGCTACCTCGAAAAGGCGGAAAACACCAGTAAACTATGTGTGGAAGGGCAGGAACCGAGAACAAGCGAAGTGATTGTCAACACTGAATGGGGCGCCTTTGGCGACAATGGCCTACTCGACTTTGTCAAGACAAAGTTTGACCGTGCCGTGGACGAGCAGTCACTCTTTCCCGGTTCATTCACATTCGAAAAACTTCTGTCCGGTGAATTTCTTGGGGAAATCGTTCGGCAGGTGCTCGCGGAACTGGTCCGGCAGCAAGTGCTATTCAACGATGAGGGCGCGCTGACAAACTTGAAAAAGCCTGGGAGTTTCACTGCCGTAGACGTATCACAATTTCTGCAGGCAGACGGCGCCGACAGCAGACGCAGTATGCACGAGGTAGCCGCCCGTATTCTGGGATGCGCGGAGCGGATAATCGGAGACGACATCGCCATAATTAAGCACGTCTGTGGGGTAATCTCCGCAAGAGCGGCCCTGCTTGTGTCTATTTGTTTGGCAGAATTGTTGAAGCGAGTCGGCAGAACGACGTCGGTGACTATCGCTGTTGATGGCTCTTTATATAAGCATCACCCAACGTTGAAAACCCTGATGGGCCAGTTCATCAGTGCTCTTGCCCCCGAACGACCCTTCAAGCTAATGCTGGCTGAAGACGGCAGCGGGAAAGGTGCGGGGCTTGTGGCCGCTGTAGTGGAACGGCTACGAAGCGCCATGAAAAATGGCTCGAGATAGCTCTGGGCGCCCGATTCATTCGACACAAAATTCGTATGCTTGAAAACGATACCAGCGATGAGATTTTTGAGGCAATAATAGTTTTATAATAATTTCGTTATTCATTCATACTGTTCCAGTGCGATGTAAAGAAGCTGCGGCAAAGAAGTGGGAGCAGACCTTGTATAACAATATTATTCTCTCTCTATTCTTGGGTAAGAATAACAGAAGAATTTCGAAAACGGGACGTGTAAGAATGAGTAATGTATTTGCCAATTAAGGTCAATAACGAAACTTCAGAGGAGAATAGATTATGTTTAGCAGAATAAATTCGAGTTTTGTGTTGCTCACTCATTTAGGGGCAAGCGATGTTTTATGTTCTGGCATTGGCGAGCTAATTAGGCACATGGTAAGCTACGAACGGATAATAGCTGATCTTTGATGACATGTATTCAAGCATCAAATTAAACACTTCCTTTGCGACTGCGTGTATCTTCTCCTTAAGGCCCCAATGCAGAACTCACTAGAAAGGCGTAGACTTGAACAGTAGGCGACGTTAAACGCAGACATGTTGGCCATCGCAAAGCTTTGTTCCTTCATAAATCATATAAGAAATAACTGCTGGACTAGTGCGCACAGCTAAGCTTTCATTGGCACATAGTTCGCACATTTTCCGTAGAGGCTCGTGCATCTTTTGTGCGCCTTTCATTCTAAGTTAGAGCTTTTAGGAATTGCTTTCTTTCCGCGTAGCTTTCTGGATTTACAGTGTTGCGTTGTGCCGTAGTTGCGTGTTTAGATGCGAGCGCAGGAAATGTATTGTAAAGTAGGGTTGTGCCCTTGGCTTGAGCAGAGAACCCCAAAATCTTTATGGACTTAACTGGCTCTAGTAATGATACCATTGTTTTCCGCGCAATGGCTGTGATGACGATGCTAGTATACCGCAAACCGCTGAGAAAACGCAAACAACTTGACAGCGTCCCCTCCCCCCTCCTTACTTCACTGCTCAGTTGACATCTCTGCGCTGTTCCGGAAAACCGCCTTTCCCACCACCATGTTGCACCTACCTGATACCGACCTTTAGCACGCACCTCAATCAGGCAACATTGCCAGCCCGATTCAGTCCAACAACCCAATCTCAACTCCCAAAAACATTGCAAGCAGAAAAAAAAAAAACAAAAAAAAACGGCGCTCGCCACCTGGATGCGCACATGCCTTGGTCATGTACGCGTCACACGACTGGCGGTGATGATCACCGCGGGCAAACGAGACATCCCATGCACTTCACCCAAAGAGCAAATGGATGCTGTCAAGTCGACAGCTGGCGCCGAAATGAAATAAGAAAACCGCTAATATGTTCAAATAGCGCGCTCAGAGGAAACGTTGCGGACTGGCGCCGATCAGTTTTTATCGGCAACGGCGACGTAGCGGGAACATTCCTCGCACGCTTCTAAGCCCGATAAGCCGGATCAGAGGTAAATAGAATTCTAAATACATGTGCGCTGTGTTATTTTATTTTGTTATGGCTCGAAAATTTGGTATTAGGCATCTTGAATTTCGGTGTCGTTCCGTGAAAACGCCCCGCATTGTACTGTGTGTCTGACCCCATCTTGCGCAGGACAAAACAGCTTCTGTTATGGCGCACTTTGACCAAGCTGTCTCTGCATCGATAAGCTTGTCGTCAAGGTTATGATTATTTTTGGCTTATGGACTACTTCTGGCTGATGGCGATCGACCTTATTTGTTGTTACAAAGAAACGTAATCATGTCTTATGCTCTATTTAAGTGCACGAAATGGCAGGCACTGCAGCCATGAAGCCGCGGGAAACTTCGCGAACAAGGTCTAGGTTTCAAATATCTGAAGTATCATTTCATTTGGAAAGGTTACTTGCATAGCACGAAAATGACGCAATAATTATGCACCTGGAAAACTTTCTCGGCGTTCACTGCAGTCGTACGTTGAGCACAAGATGCTTTCATTTCTATTCCTATAAGAAATAAGCAAAACTTGTCCCTGCAGAAACCACGCCAACTTAAAGCTGAGGACCAGGCTGAACATGGAGGCAATGTTATCCAACAACGTCCGAAGGGTATAAAGTAGACAGGAATTACACTACAAGGTCAATACACAGGTCTTCATCTGAGGTCCGAGCTGGATACCCGAAACCCCAGCCTGATCCAGGCCTGGAAGCCTAGCCCCGGTCCGGGCCTCTTCTCGCAGTAACGCATGAAGTAAATTGCTCGCTTTGAGGAAGTAGACGCCTGCTACACAAAGAGCTGGGGACAAGAAAACATAAAACGCTGTAAAATCGAAAGAATATTTTTTCACACAACAAGAAGGGATGATGCATGTTCACCAGTCGGCTTTTCGCTGTAAAATCGAAAGAATATTTTTTCACACAACAAGAAGGGATGATGCATGTTCACCAGTCGGCTTTTGGAACAATAATGCTCATAAACAATATGCGCATAAAAACATAAAATGAGCTCGGAAGTTCCCAAAAGCAAAAGAAGAGGATTGCATGCACACGTAATAAAGTACTTCGCATTTTCTTCACGTTTTGTCGGTAATATTTTAATGCTCGCGATGACTCAATATTAAGCCGCGCTCCCAGCCAGTGGAAGACGTTTTTTTTTAATTAGCATAATTTAATTCATTGGTTTTATGGCCGAACAAGTCGCCTTTCTAGTGAAACGAAAAGCAAAACGGCTTGCGCGCAACTAAGGCTATCAGGGTCGTTGTAGCAGAGTGCTCCGTGTGATTTTGCCTACCTGGTATTCTTGACAATACAATGACACCGCACAGAACACGGGTACTATGCGCTCCGCGCAATTGAAACTCGGCTGCCGTAGCCAGGATCAAACCCGGCTACTACGGCTCTGTAGTCGAGCACCTTAATCACTGATCCACCGGGACGGGGTAATTCTTTAAAAAAAAAGAGGGTGACAATTAAACTCAGCTGTTAAGGTATGGCGCGCTAGCATTTCACAAACACGGACGATGGCTTTTGTACTTTATATTTATTTTTTGGTTTTTTCTTTCTCCTATAGCGTGCCGGACGATAATGTTATTGGTAAGCTCGGATGTCGCTTCTTGAAGGTTAATGCTTAGAAGTGCGCTTTAAACGGAACGCGCTCTTTGAGTTCAGTACAACCACGGGGGCCTCCACCAATAAGGGTATCAGGCAATACCGTTTCACACACACGCGGACGCCGCTTTTCAGTTTTTTTTTTCAATGTCTGTTTTTAAACTTCTTAATTCTTTTTTTATAGACCAATAGTTTGCATCAGAAACATTGGCTTTCTATTGAGAACATCTGATCCCTCCTTTATTGAATGTTTCGATTTTTCAAATACATTACTGAATTGATCAACGAAACACTCTAAATTTTCTTTAAAAGCATCATCAAGCATTTGCTTTTTATTCTGAGCATTTTGAAACCTTAGCTCCTTTTCCTAAAGCCTTATTTTTAAATATTTTAATCATTTGATCAGTTAACGCTTTCAATTCCCTTAAATAGCATCATCAAGCATTGGCTTTTCAATCTGAGCATTCTGATACCTTTAAACCCCTGTTCTCAATGTCTTCATTTTGCAGTTCTTTAATAATGAATTAATTACAATCATTTCATTAACTCGTAATCGCCTATCACACAACAGTAAATCATCAACTAGAACCACAAACTACCATGGTACTTTTTTTTTTTTTTTTACGCGGTCGCAGATCATTTTCTACGCGGTGCCGATGGCGGTGGCTTTTCTGCCGAAGCAGCTGTAAAAGCTATGCTTAATAAGTCAACAAACTAACTTTTTTATGGCTCGCATCACGGCTTTTTTTTTTAACCCGTCTAGCTGCTGTAAGGCGCAAGTCTACTAAAAGGGAAGCAAAAGCCGGACATCGACCCTGGATGTACGACCTCAAGCTCTACCTGGGACATCAACTCTAAGGGCGAGCCAGACCCGGGCCCACAACTTTAGCACCGAGCCAGGCCCGCGTCCGTTTAAACAACCCATGTCCGGTCCAGACCCAGCCGGGCTTGACCCAGAATTTTGGCCTGGCCAGAGCCCGCGCATTGCTCTGCGCATCAGCACAACCTAGTCCTTACCCGCAGTCCAACAAGCATGAAAGTCACTCATTTTCCCCGTTCCTTAGATATTCTCTCATGGTGTGCGTTACAATTGCCTTTGTTAATGCGTACTTTCTGGGCCACGGATATCTGCTAAGACCACTGAGAGATGAGTGAGGGTTATGAAATGTCACAGTGGAAGCAGCGAAAGGCGTCATGCATGCCAGGTGCGGAGCATTAGGCGCCTGAAGTAGGGGTGGAGGCGAAGTGGGCTGTCTCTGTAAGAAAAACGTCCAATGGAGGAAGTTCGTCCACCCAGACCGGCAACGATGGATATGTTGCGCACTTCCATGCTCAATTATTATATATATATATATATATATATATATATATATATATATATATATATATAAAAACAAACGTAGGGGCCGACTACATAGCAAAAAAAAAAATCTTACCAGCACTACGAGTGCCACCATGCATAAGCCGCCCTTTAAAACGCTGCTTTATTGTTGTAGTGCGTTTAATATGCTCCCATTTGCTATCGACCATGATGGGTAGGCGCACTCTCGACCGCTTCTTTGAATCACGGGGCTAATAAACAAGCTGAACGTACATTACACATTATAAAATAATTACTACATCTTAAAAAGGAGTAGCAGTATTAGGCCACATAATGATTTCAACTCAATAAAGCGGCCCCGTCTACGAAATGTCCTGCTAGCTACAGCACTGGCAGCACGACTGATTGTGAAATGTTAAGCAGGCCGAGAGAGGAAAAGCAGCAAGGGAGCACAGAACGTTCGTAAATAATACAGGACTGTGCGCTGAGAGCAGATTCAAAGCTCAGCAGTGGATAAATATGCACTAAGCTCAGGAACCCGTTCTCATCAGCACGTGTAAAAACATGCGACGAGGAGTGTTCTGGTGTTGAACTTGCAAAACAATTTCGCATTTCGCAAAAAAATTCTAAAATTGAATGCATAGTGTTACATCCGCAGTACACCTGCCATCTTTAGTAGCTGGACAATTTCTTGTGCTTGTTTCCTTTATGCCGTATCTTTCATGAAGGATAAACTCAGCCCGCATTCGCTGTTCATTCCGGGATGCACATAGAGGGCGTTTGCTTCGGAGAGCTCACATTTTAAAAGCTTATCCTTTATAACGACCGACAGCCTCAAATATTTACTTGCTTATGGCTCATGAAGCTCCAGATGTACCGAAAGAACCATATCAGGAGATGGGCGGCGGAGAAAATAGGCCATCGCTTGCACCGAGAAAAATAAGAGGGTAAAGAAGGCGAGGACATTGGAAGAAAAAGAAATGCGCTTCGTCTTTCAGAGTTAGAAAATACGCGTAAATCCCTTGATAAGAGCATAATGTTGGCAAGCTGTCTCGAAACCTCCTCAGAGCAGAAGTTTAAGCGGTAAAGATTGACAAGAAAACTAAAGAGATTTTGTTAGGCGCTCCTGCTTTACGTCGATTTTTCTATTGCTGCAATTCCCCTTTCTTGTGGGACGTATTTTGGAAATTTCAGTTTTGGCTAGCCGGTTCCCACCTTGACCGAGACCAATGATCGATATAAGAATACAAAGCAACGCACAGCACAGCACCCGGTCCTGTCGTCAGGGTTTCTTCGTCCGTGTTTATTTTCGCTTCATAATATAGTTCATAGGAAGTTTATAAGGAAAGAAGTAGAAAAGAAGAGATTAGTCCGAAAAAGGTATCTATGCCAACCAGGAAGCAGGGGGTAACATCACGCTTACTTTTGGAAAACAGTGTCATAAAAGTTGAGAGGGGCCATGAAAATTCTTGGCGAGCACTCAACGCCTGAAAAACGAGGCTTAAGAGGAAGAGTAAACACATGTCTTTAAAGACGAGGATCATGTGTAGGAGATGCAGGAAGATGAAATGTTTGAGCTGGAAACTTTCAACGGTTAGTGTTTGGATCTGTGGCATGTTTATCTGCGTTTTGTCGGGTAGGCTTAGCTCACACCCTGACACGGCAGTAGAGCTTTTTAAGTGGCAAGTAGAATTTTCAACAATAAAAAATGAAATAAAAATTTGGTTCATTTGCTTAGCTCACAGAAATGTTTTCGAAAACGCTTTTTACTCAGGTATTCAGTAGAAGGCGATGATGTATTTTTGAGATTCATCAAGCAGGCGGTAATTTACTTCGCTTAAACGCCGGCAGCTGAGGATTGTGTCTGCAGAACAGAAAAAAATGCCACTACGCCTCCATATCAGCAATCAGAGATTCGAATATTATACCGGCTACTCTGCATGTAGTGAATACGCGAGCGGACGAACTAACCGAGTGTAATTTCGAACAAAAGCTTTAACCGGCGTTGAAGAGGTCGCATTGACAAGGCAAAGCGAAACCACGCGTTTGCCGAAACTGAAAAGAGCGCTGAAAAAAAAAAATAAAACTCACCATTAGGTGCGGAACCAACAGGCACACAGACGTAGACTGACGGGCAGGTAGGCCATCAGCATCGATAACTTGACAAGGCCAATGCAATTTAGTAACCTGCGTCAAGGCTTAATGATGCGCCGTGGAGGGTCCACCAATAAACCTGCGAGTACGGATCCGAGTCGTGTCAATAAGCTGCCCCATCGCCACTTTAATCATAACCATGCATGCATTTTCATTTTCTATTGGACAATAGACGTATAGGCGATTCGCTGACGTGGCAAAGTTTCATGCACCGGCCTTGTTAAGCTCTAGATGGTGGCTACCAGACAGGTGGTGGTGGTGACAGACGTTTAATGATTTAAAAGCTGTGGAGGTATGCATAAGCCACATCTTTGAAGATCCAGCCCTTAAAGATACTAGGTGTGGTCCCAAGTACGGGACCCCAGTGGCATCGGCCGCTGCCCGGGCGCGCTCGACCAAGGCCTTTTGGGCCTGCAGTTCATAGCAGCCGACAGGCAGACAGGCGGTCCAGGTGCACAAACGAGGTGGACATACATACATACATACATACATACATACATACATACATACATACATACATACATACATACATACATACATACATACATACATACATACATACATACATACATACATACATACATACATACATACATACATACATACATACATACATACATACATACATACATACATACATACATACATACATACGTACGTACGTACATACATACATACATACATACATACGTACATACGTACATACGTACATACATACATACATACATACATACATACATACATACATACATACATACATACATACATACATACATACATACATACATACATACATACATACATACATACATACATACATACATGCATGCATGCGCGCATGCATACAATTGATCGAATGGAAGGATGGGTGGGCACACTGGGGGACGGACGAATCGATACACATACATGCACGCCAACACAAACGCACATACGGGCAGAAGACATGCGGACGAACAAGCAGAAACCTGAAAGGCACACAGGCAAACAGGCCGGTGGTTTGTAGGTCGGTCATGCGGACGTACGGACGGACGGACGAATTTTTCGCAGTTTCAGAAAAAGATTGTTTGGCTCGAAGGCAAAATTAGGGGATAGTTGGTGTTCCATACTTCTTCAGTCTGTGTTCACCGCTTTCTGTACCACATAGCGCGATTTCTTCAGTATTTTTCTCCGTGCTTTAATTAAGTGCTTCAAAAGACGAGCAGTCCATATACCACCCTCCACAGCTTCGAACTCTCTTTTTTATTTGGTGTTCAGAGCAAATATGCCTAGAGTTCTTTGGTTGTAAATCTGTAATATTTTTGCCAAACCTTATTTAAGGCACAGTCCCGCGTTCTCATACGTCCAATTTGCAAACATTACAACTTTCCACAGTACTCGTATTATTTTATATGCATAGTGTATATACCTACATTGCTTTATACTTCTTTCCCCTCTCCTTTCATCCTCTTGTGTTCTCAATGAGTGTTTGACTGTTCTACTCTCACTCGTTAGCTGTGCTCCATTCATTTGCGAGTTTCGAATTATTCTAACCACTAGTACCTCATTCATTCTAGAGATGGCGCCTCGTACTCTTGCGCCGCATGTTATTTCACCGCGCACTGCACTGTGCGCCAAAAGTCGCCGTGTTCGTCGTCGACCCCGTCACGAGAGCACTATGTTATCGCCGCAGCCTATCACGCCTTGTACAAAATTGCACCACACTTTCGCGTTGTATAGTAAACATTATCGCTTTCATCAATTTATAACCGCAAAACGCACTCCGCACAGTATATTTAACATCGACTTCATAAAGTTTCACTTGTTCTGCTCCTTCATTTAACCTGTGTTTGTAAATATTCCCCTCCACCATATACCTCGTATACCCTCTTGCTACATGCAAATCCACGGTCGAGACAGCATTGCTAAATAAGCTTATGCCAGCATGGTAACCATCGTGTCGTGAAAGCACTGCTAAATCAGTTGGCTGCAAATCAATAGTCGTGACAGGAATGCTAAATCAAGTTACATCAACATGTCAACCATCGGGTCATGACAGCACTGCTAAATTATTTTACGCCAACATGCAAACCAACCGGTCGCGACATTAGCGGTTAAGTTCCCTTAAATAACGCTCGATATCCATGCCCAATTGCGTCGAACTTATTATTTTCATTGTGTGCACCTGCTTATAGAGCCCTTCTCTGCTAACGGCATTTCACGTCTGTTTACTGTGTGGGGATTCACAATCCCCTTCCTCCATTATAACGCCCGAGTGTAATTAACACGCGTGATTACGCGTGCTGGCAGAGAGGTTGGCGGAGGAGATGGCACACTGGCCACTCCCCCGCCGCCTCACGGTCTCCTGCGGCGACGATGCCGCGGTTTTCCCTCTTTCCTGCCGGCGTAACTGGCAGACTTCCTTTCCCATGTCCGAGTCTAACAGCGCGTCTGTCGCACCTGACTCGGGGTTCTTCGGTGGTTGAGCGCGCACGCGCGCGGTCCATGATATCCGCCGAGTAGACTACCGCCGTCACCGAGAATCGCCAACCCACCGTACGCACTTAACGCAACGGGATGTGAGCACGAAGCCGTGTCAAGTGAGAAGACTTCCTCTCCCCTCCTTGGCGCGCTTCCCCATTAGGTGGTTTTTATTTCACTCCCGTACGCGGCGTTCGCTCGCTACACGGTGGTTGTTCTTGATTGCTATTCTCTTGCCGTGTACTCGAGCACAATGAACTCTGTTCGAGTACGTAACTCGGTGTTTGTCCCCTCTGGCCCAAACCCGCCGCAGTGACGACTTCTCGAACCGCGGGTTGGGGGTCTCAGCTCTGTCTGCTAGGGCTGGCACGTCGGGGCTAGAAGGCGACTGTAGCGTCAGCCCCCCCGTGGCGCATTCTTGAGAGAAATAACCCCAATAACTGATACCGTGTCCCTCGCGCTATCGCTATATACCATAGCTCCCTGCTTTGTAGGACACGTGGCTGTGAGGACACAATCGCGCATCCGCTCTCTGTGCCCTACTTTTGCGTCCGAATTACTTACTCTGCGTGTTGCTCCAGACCGCCTCGACACTATCGTTCGCAGGAAAGTGTGGCGCGACGGAACACACGTGTTGCTTGAAGCGCACTGGTGCGGATGTCAATTTTGACTGTAGGCAGGAAGGTAAATGCGGCGACAGAGCAAAGCGCATCTTAAGCTTGCAGGGACAGTAAATCGCAGCGGTCGCTTGGTATGCCCGAATGCTGTAATCTAAATATATAACGATCGAGCCGCCGCAGCGCAGCTGGGTGGGTATCTTCTTCCGTTGTCCGTTTACTATGAAACCATACCGCCTAAGATGAGGTTGGTCGATGAAGATCCGAAAGTTTCCTGACGCTCAGGCGAAAAATGTCCATGGAAGCCTCAGTATAGTGGCTGCCGCAGTACAGGGGGTGATAACATTCTTCTCGCCCTTACTTGGACTATATCAATGCACGCACACACACACACACACACACACACACACACACACACACACACACACACACACACACACACACACACACACACACACACACACACACACACACACACACACACACACACACACACACACACACACACACACACACACACACACACACACACACACACACACACACACACACACACACACACACACACACACACACACACACACACACACACACACACACACACACACACACACACACACACACACACACACACACACACACACACACACACACACACACACACACACACACACACACACACACACACACACACACACACACACACACACACACACACACACACACACACACACACACACACACACACACACACACACACACACACACACACACACACACACACACACACACACACACACACCCTCTTCATCTGCCTCGTTTGCGATGAGTCGACCCGTAGCAATACACACACACACACACTTGCAGGTTAGCGGTATCACTCAAGAGGGAGGGATATAACTATATCTTACTTGTAGTCACCAGTGGAGCTCAAACGTGTTGGCTATTTAAAAGGGTTCTACATATTTTAAAGTCAGCGCAGGGGGCTATGGAACGAAAAATGGTAGGTGTATCATTGAGAGATAGGAAGCGGGCAGAGTGGGTACGAAAAATAATTTGAGTTGATGGCATTCTAGTGGAAATAAAATGGGCATGGACAGGGTATGTAGTGCGAAGAGAGGGAACCGATGGTCTCTTAAGGTAACAAATTGGATTTCAAGAGAAGGAAAGCGCAGCAGGATGTGGCGGAAAGTTAGATGGCGGATGAAGTTAGGAAGTTTGCAGGGGTCAAGTGGATGCCAGCAAGCACAGGACCGGGTTGGTTGGTAGGATATGAGAGAGGTCATCTTCCTGCAGTGGATATAGTCCTGCTGATTAGTATAGATAATAATGTTATAGTATTATATTTTATAAATTATTCAAATTTTAAATCGGCCAATGTTTCATACTTACTTCAGTATGAAAATGAAGTTAGGTTAGCGTGTTCAAAAGCAGAGGTGCCGCTCATTAACGTGCAAACAGGTGGTATTGTGTTAGGTCTCTCTTCTAGATGAGAGTGCCTTCGGTTGTCTAGATACACTCTTTTATCGGCACTGAATTACATTCTTTTGCATTTAATTGCCACGAGAACACGGTTTTGCATTTAACGCGCTCTCATGCGAAGTCGCCCTTGTTAATAAAAAAAATGAGCATTTATCCTCGTCGCACAGAACGTCTACAAGGTAGAGTGTTGCCATTATTTTGTACTAGCTTTCAATGGCGAATAGAGTGCACTGCAGAAGTGTAAGACACGTGCTGTCTCCAATTAAGATAATACCACACTGCGAGAGAATGAGGTTTATAGAATTACTGCTTAGAAATGCGGACGTATATTGCGCGTCTAGCCTCTGTCTCAGTATATTAATTGGTTGCTGTCTTGAATTGCGTTATCTTGCACGGTTTCATGCATTTGCTTTTCACTAATGATTCTCATCATTTTCATCATGCCGATCATATTTATACCATCAACCAGGTGATAAAAAACGCTCGGAATATAACCAGCCCTTATATATTACATTCATTGATTACGAAAAAACATTTGACTCAGTAGAAACTTCCGTAGTCATGCAGGCATTGCGAAATCATGGTGTAGATGAGCCGTTTATGAAAGTACTGGAAGATATTTATTGTGGCTGCTCAGCAATCATAGTTATGCATAAACAAAGCAACAAAATTTTTATAAACAAAGGTGTGAGGCAAGGAGACAGAATCGCCCCAGTGCTATTCACATGCAGCTTGCTTAGAAGTATTCAAAGATTTGTAATGGAAACAGTTAGATGTAAGGAATCATGGAGAATACCTCGGTAATCTGCGATTTGTTGATGATATTACGTTGCTAAGCAACTCGGGGGATGAACTGCAAAGAATGAGCGATGACTTAGGCAGGAAAAGCAGTAATGTAGCCTTAAAAATCAATATGCAGAAGACTGAGGTAATGTACAACATGCTCGGGAAGGAACAGCGCTTTACAACAGGTAGCGAAGCGCTGGAATTGGTAAGCGATGTCTACTTAGGACAGGCAGTAACTGCAGATCCGGACCACCAAAGGGAAATAACCAGGCGAATAAGATTGGGACGGAACGCATTTGGTAAGTCCTCAAGCATTATGAGTAGCAGCTTACCGGTTTCGCTCAAGAGGAAAGTATACAACAGTTGCTTCTTACCTTTACTCACGTATGAGGCTGAAACGTGGAGGCTGACGAAACGAGTTGTGCTTAAGGTGAGGACTACGCCGAGGGCTATGGAACGAAAAATGGTCGGGGTAACTTTAAGCGATAGAAATCGTGCAGAGTGGGTAAGTGAAATAATTCGGCTTAGCGACATTCTAGTGGAAATCAAGGAGAAGAAATGGGAATCGGAAGGGCACGAAGAGAGGATAACCGATGGTCGCTAAAGGTAACAAATTAGATTCCAAAGAAGGAGAGCGTAGCAGGGGTGTCGGGAAGTTAGGTAGGCGGATAAGGTTAAGAAGTACGCAAGGGTCAAGTGGATGCAGGTAGCATAGGATCGGGTGAATTGGAGGATAAGGGCCTTCGCCCTGCGCTTTGTATAGTCCGGCTGATGATGACAGTGATAATGATGATGAATCATTTTGATTGTATGCACTTCCGATAGCCCGGCTAGCGAAGTGCCTGCAACGGCTGCTACACTTTGGATTTGCATGTCATTTCTTCGCGTTAAGAGTATCAACAAGATGAGTCGTCATCGGGTAGTCTTGTGGCTTCGCAGGCTTAATCGTAGATAATGTTCTCGTATATAGGCAGGCGTTTAATTGTTCTCTATCACCGTCTCAAATGCCATTGGTTCAAAAGTGACTGCAGAATTATATTTTTCCCCTGCGTATCCAATAAGCACACCGGCCACCTTACAGTCATAAGGTGCTTGGAAGCATTAGCTGGCAAAAAGTGCACTTGTTTACCGCTGCACCCATTCTTATACTGCATTTTACCTAAAGGTGCTAATTCTCTTACAGTTCAGTCGTTCAGTCTTGTCCGACTCTTCGTGACCCTATGGACCATGTCACGCCACGCTTTCCGGTCTCTCACTATCTTCCTAACATCACATAACTTCATCTGCAGTGCCTCGAGGATGCCATCTAACCATCGCGTTCGCTGCCTACCCCTTCTCCGGCGACCCTCAACCCTTCCCAACATCAAATCTTTATCCAGCGACTCCGTTTTCTCATCAGATGACTAAAGTAGCTGAGCTTTAACTTTAGAATTTGACCCTGTAATGAGCATTCAGGGTTTATGGTCGACAATATCGACTGATTTGATCTTCTTACTTGTTATTTTTTTCCTTATCTAAGCCGCTGTAATTGTTCTGTTTATTTTAGAACGCGGTTTTCTCTTTTTTTTTTCCACTATATGTTTCCAGAATCGAGCTTTTTCGATAACATTTATATGGCCGAGTACCTTTACTGAACGCGAGGTACCGCCCATCGTCTTGTACCCGCTGCTAACATAGGACGGTTGAGCACCCTCGATCGCTCTAGAAATTCGAACGATGACTAGCTATGTATCGCAATTGTAGGTTTAAAACAAGTGGCTTCTGAAACGGATCCCGGGACTAAAAACCGAGCGGCGTGGAGATACAGGGAAAAACACAGACAGAGAAAAATCGCTGCGATGGGACGAGACGGTCGTTGCGAGCAAGGCATGCAGAAGGCCAGGGCAGCTCCACGACCGTAGAGCCACTGTCCAGCCGTCAGTAAAGATTGGTGTCCGCCATCTTGTGCCTGCGCCTGACAGCGGTAACGCCCAGAAGAAGGAGAGGGTCGCTCAGCCACGAGGAACCTCCCGCCTGTGCCGCACCACACCGACGCAGGCCCAGTTATTGCGAGTCCAAAAGCCCATCGTAAGGGACATCAAGCCAGATTGCCTGATTCAGCACATATCAGAAATCAATTTCCGAGTCAATGCTTCAATCTCTTCGTGCCTCAATGTGGACCCAAGCCTAACCAGAAAAAAGTTCATCCCCCTTCGCATCTTATACCTTTTCCCTATCATCATTAGGGCAAGCTTTCTTCCTTAAAATAAATAATTAAAGCCCCCCCCCCCTCCCCCCGGGGTTAGGAGGCGCTCAGAGCGATGAAGAGCCGTCAACACGTGTCTGGCTTTGATTTTGTAATTTTCCAATCATATTTGTCTACACGTTAAACCAAAAGAAGAAAATAAATAAGCTCAGATCTGTAAATGGAGCTCTTTATTATTACCAGCTTCGAAATTTGACTTCATTTCGATTGTGGCGCTTAAGACCACGAAGTGCTAAACCGTTACACCTGTCCAACACCGAATCGCCGGGCCGGGTTGCTGCCGTGTAGTGTTTGTTGGACTTTACTTCGAAAGCGACTTAGGCAATGGGGACGGCGTAATTGAAGGCTGCAGATGGATTCTGATCACCTAGAGTTCTTTACCCTGCACTGACATCCCGCAGAACACTGCTGCATAACCTTTTGCCTTCAACAAAACGGGGCCGCCGTGGCCGGAATCAGCACCGGGACCTCCGGGTCAAGTCGAGAGCCGAAACCTGAGCCGTCGCTGTCGAGGATATAGAAAGAAGGCATGCCTGCTGATTTTTGTGGCTTAAGGTTCCTTCTATTTAAGCCGGCATTACAGAGGGGTACACTGTTGCTTGTAATGTCTTAATCGATTCTCCCTATTGCTTTTGTTTTTCTCTATCAGTGTGCTATTCTTGAACGAGTGGAGGCTTGCAAATTTTATAAACTTCCACGGGCAGCCCTTTTGCTCCAGTCTGGCTCTGGGCAGAATAAAAAAGGAGAGGGGGAGGTGCCTTTTTCTGCTGATCAAGCTTTCCTCTGAGCCTGTAACTCATCAAGCACTTCAATTTCCTATAGCTTGAATAGAAGTGTCCGATATTAGCTCCCCCTTTTTTTTTTTAATTCACAGAAGCAACCATGTTTACGAAGTATAAACTTTGTCTTTGTCGTGACAGCATTTTTAGAAAGAGCTTAAAGCTAAGAAATTAAAAAAAAAATAAAAATATTGTGACTTGACTAGCAAGGGGCTGCATCGACATGTGCCCATGTAAGTCCACTTAGCAGAATTTTGCACTCATACAATGACGCCACAACCGCGAATAAATAAAGGGTTATAATGGTTGTGTGCGTGGCAGGCGGCCTGTGGCTCGTGTTTTTGAGCCACCCAATTTATGTACTGGGCTAAAACTTTAATGATGTGATATAATTAAGGGTTGTGCTCCAAAGAGAACGCGGTGGCACCAGCGGCGCTGTAGAGAAAATGCGGATTGACCAAGTAGGTCGTGACGGCAAGCATATGGAGCGCGGGAAAAAAGATTGGTTAAAGCATAATGAGACTGTTAATAGATTTCAAGGTTCCAACATGTTGAAACCTCTTTGGGACAGTTAAAAACGTGATTTAAATGAATTCATAAAGAAATAATTGGGTAATTAGTTGGCAACTGAACATCTACTGTAGTCCTGCCTATTCCGAGTCCCCATAAGGATTGTCTTCTTAAATATAGAACTCGTATACTATTCAAGCTACAGACGATGTACTTGACGCGATGCATAATACGACATGCCTATGCACAATACACTGAGACAGCGGCAACGGAGAGCACATCAGTAAGAGATGAGTGCAACTCTGATCCGAACTCGGTCTGGGGATACATTTTTCTTTTATGAAGAAACATTCTACCGAAGTGCACATTCGTAGAAACAGCAGGTTCGCTACGTCAGTCCATCACAAGACTTTTCCAGGGACTCTGTAGTTCAGTAAGAAAGAACATATCTGAAGGCGATCAATAAATGACAGTGCAGTAGGACGTGCAGAAAGCAGGGACAGACTGTCTCGTTTTAAATATCTGTAGAAAGCTTTTTCTTTTTTTTTTTGTTCTTTTTTTTCAGAGAACACTTCATCAGTACAGTTGGTTTGGTTTGGTTTGTGGGATTTAAGGTCCAAATGCAACTCAGGTTATGAGAGACACCGTAGAGGAGGGATCCGGATATTTCGACTACTTGGGGTTCTCTAACTTGCACTGACATTGCACAGCACACTTGCGCCTTGCCTTTCGCCTCCATCGAAAAACGGCAGCCGCAGCCAGCCTTCAATCCCGCACACTTAGGTACAGACTTCGAGCACGACGTGGCGAGGCCTATGCAATTGGCGAAGAAATGCTCAATTGTTTCTGCAGAATCACAAAGCCGGCAACTTGCCATAGACACAAAAGTGCTCTTTTTCTCTAACGATGATATGACGGGCAATATCTCGGTATGTAGATTATAAAAAAAATTAAAAAGTCAATGTGCTTGATCAGAGAGGTGTTTTGTGTGTGCGTAGGAGCCCGTTATGTAGTGGTAAGCCAGAATAATGAAATCGGTGTTTAGGCGGACGGAAGAGCATATAAATTAGATCCTTCTATGTAGAATTGTTTTCTCGACACGGTAAATATAGGAAATCAGGAGAGAAACGAACAAATAGGAGATGAACAGTCAAGCACGCCTCATGCATTTGATCCCATAAGCACGGACGGTATAAAAGTGATAAAGTAGAATGTAGGTAGGGAAAACAAGAAAACAAATTAACTTGCAAGATTGGATGTCCTGCCGCGTGTGAGATGTTACGGAGAAGCATCAAACGTGAAACTATCTCTCGGACATATAAAATAACGAATCTTAAATAAAAGAGAAAAGTTTTTGAAATGTGTGCATAAATCCTCGCTCAATAAATAATGTGAAGCACAATGAATTTTACTGGCGAGAAACAGATTTTAGGCTGCAGCGTTGCCAAACGTTTCTGCGTAGCGCTTATAGAACGTGGCCTTTCCAGTAATATGTGGCACAGCTGCAGGCACTCAGATTGATTCCGAGGAACTTAGGTAGCCTACTTGTCCATTCTACGCAAAGATATTTAGCAGGTGTCGATACTCAAATACCAATACAGAGACAATAAAATCTTTATAACAATTGATCCGACCACCTGACGCGAAAATAAGATCCTTAATTAACTCAATGATCTCTTCGATGCTTGGGTTGCAAACGCAAAAAAAAAAAAAAAAAGATAGCAATATCCCGCGCATAAGCTAATACCTGAAGTTCGTTACAGGTAATGCGGAAAGCGTTGACCACTACACTTTTCGTAACACTTTGCAGAATAGCTGTATTTATACAGCAGAAAGGAGACGGAACAGTACGTAACCTTATTGTATGAACGTTTCAAAGCAGTCGTTAAAAACGTATGTATTTCTCATTATCCTTGACGTAATATTCTACCGTAAGAATGTAGCTAATGAGTGATTACAGAAGCATTAATCATAATAGTAGTAATAGTGAAAGTCGAAAAATGCAAGTCGGGGAGATGTGAGTATACACGATTGACAGTATGCTTGTTGGCAGTTATTACGAATGTTGACGAGCGTTATTACAAGCGGGCGACAGGAGCTGCTGACGTGTCCTATTAACGCTATTCCATCATGCGCTTAAAGACGCTGCTTAAGAGCCCCCCAGAGTTTTGATTTAAAAATTTAAAAAATAAATGCATACTAGCTAAGGGGGCTGCACGGGTGCGGGAGGGGAGGACGAGTGCCTGATCTGGGGAAGCGAAGCCGAGTTCCGTCGGGCGAGGTTGTATCAAACGCACTGATTATCCCTCGAAAATAATGTTTTTAAAGCCTGGCTAAATCGTGCAATATATCAAACTTCAATTTTGCCAGTCGGTCGATATATCGATCGAAGCGCCGAGGTGCTTCAAAGGCCGCTTCGCCTAGCGCCGCTCTTCGGTCGCTTCCGTGCCTGAAGACGGGTCAGCTGGGCGGCATTGGACACCTGCTGGCAGGGCTTATTTGAGCTCTAAAATTGTGTGGAGAGGTGAATTTTGGGAGTGCTTCAAAGGCCCCTTCGAGTGACTGTAGTTCATTTTCACGCCAGATAAGTGTAATGCTTTTCGTCCTACCTTAGTAGCTCAAACGTAGCTGTCGACCTCGCTTAACATGCTTTTTCGATTTCCTACCGCATGCATCTTACAAACAGACATTATTTTTCCACTAGCGGAATATTCTCTTTTCAGGGCACAGGGAAACGTTTCAGACATTATATGGCAGGCAGCAACTTAATCTCAAGCATCGCTTGCTTGCGGCATCGTTACGAAGCAGATTAGGCCTGTCATCTCCCGGCGAGTGGTGCGCTGCCAGCATGCCGGGGAAAGAAGCGCGTGCCTAGGATGAGTGGAATGTTTTATCGCGTGTAGTTTACAGAGAAGATTAATCATCACTGTCCTTGTTACGTTTCAAGTGATCGTTACAACAAAGCATTTCGCGATGTGCTTAAATTTAGATACACACGGGGTCAACTGTTATACGTTGTCTATATTTCCTAGTCAAGGTACAACGTCACCAGAAGTATCAATGAGTGAACCAAGAAAACGCGTGACCTCAAAGAACGTGAGAGATCCTCTCTGGCTTAATACCTGCCTTCAATCTCTTTTATGAGTATATGATTTGAGTTCCTACACTCTTAAGTGGCTACAAGGAAACGGACACAGCCATGCAATTTTAAAATTGAAATGAGATTTTTTTTTTGTCGCGTGATTAAGTCATAGAATAAGATATCAGACGTGAAAGACCTCTTTAGTTTTGCGCTGTTGTCCTGTGCTAAGCTTGGTGAGATGTCGGTTATTAAATTAAATGGTGTGGGTCATACTGCGGTTAGGATGACAGAGGAAGCATGTACTTGGAGATCAAGATGTATAGATATGATTATCTGAGCTACACTTACCACTAGCTATGGAGCTAGTGGAACGAGATGCGAAAGTATCTTTTTTGCACCATTTACAGTACGATGAAACAACCGCAAGAGGAAGTTTTGGGCCAAATTGACTGGCACGTACTTTACGGCATCTCGCTTATTTTGCGCTGCCATTTTAATACCACACCTTTTTGATCGCTAACCTTCAACAACATCCTACTTGCAGCTTCCTTGCGCGGTATATAAAATATTTTAAGGTAAGTATTGTAAGGTAAATATCAATTTCTTCTTCTCAGTGTATAGGTTTTCCAGAGCAGCCGATTTATTTTCCTCATTGAGTTAAAAAAATGTTGCGTCGTCCGAGGAGAGATAAATCCTGGGACGCCCAGGGCATAAAGAACAGCACACAGGCCACGGAGAGAGCATAGGACAGAGCGAGTGCATCAAGCACAGTAACTTCGTTCTCGTTGTTTGCCTTGTCCGCAGCAATATTTGTAAGAGTTAGGGAGTACGAAATGAGCTATATTGTCGGCGCTGAAAACATTTGCGCCCAAACACTTCCCTCATTTATTGACTGCATGCACTTTATTTTGAGGGGAACGCCGAAGGCCAATGCGGGGGAAAACGAAGGCACCCCAGTCATGAAGATCTTAAACTATAGGCTGTCGATTCAACTTAAAAAGGACGCAATACAATAAAGATTGCTGGCTTGATTTACCGTCAAAATAAATGTCAGGCCTATGCCGCTGCTTTTCAGCTGACATGAAGAACCATGGAGAGCATTGCTTAAATATGACGAAGGAAGAGCCGTCGGAAACTTGACCCAGCAGTTAAGAAATAAACGCTATCACCAAGCGCGCACACCCAAGATTGCCCTCCCTCCCTTCCCTCCCTTCAAGAAGACGCAACAGAAAGGTTAATTGGATTTGCCGTTAACTATTAGCCAAGTGCCTCTTGACTTTACGCATACTTTATTGTTTATGCGGATTATACTAGCACTTTTTGCAGGTCAATGAGGTTCATGCGCTTGAAAATTTAGCAAAACCTAGGGCCATAAAGTTTTATTGGAGCACAGTAAATTCGTTAAATATCAGCGCACGGAAAATAAAAGTAATTTCGTTTGCAATGGTAGAGAAACAAACAAGGTTTCACTTCGACAACTACTCGCATCTTGATTTGGTTTGGTTTCTGGGGTGTAACGTTTCAAAGCAATGCAGGCTATGAGAGATGCCGTAGGAGAGGGGGGGGGGGGGGGAGGGCTTTGGAAATTTCAACCACCTGGGATTTTTCAACATGCGCTGACATCGCATAGCTCACGGCCGCCTTGCTTTTTGCCTCCATCGTGCCCTTAGTGCATTTGGAATACCGTGTGAAAGAAAACATTCGGAGTAGTTTTTAGCGAACATTTATCCTGTCTGAAACACTCATAGTGACCCCATATAGCTAGAGAGTTGACGAGCGTATGTGAAGCGATATGCAAACTGCGAAAGGTGATCTCGCAGAAACCCAAGCTTCTTTTCTTTAATGCCTCATTGACCTCTGATATAAATTACTATAGACATGCCCGGGAGGCACCACAAATATTCGCACATTACATTTAGTACCCCAAAACGCTGACCGCAATGTTGCAATTGTGCTCTCCAAGGCGGAGGCATGGGAATTGCTTGCTTCCTGTATAACATGTTTCCATCTCAAGGTGAAAGCCTTTATTGGCTCATGTGCTTCGTGTGCAGAAAGCGGGATCAGAAAATGTCTAGCGCACAGCCACTTAAAAAAATCTGTCGTCTCTACCGGGAAGCTGCGCTTAATCACGGGATATCGCGTGATGGACGGTAGTATTTGATCAATGTCATTTTACACGCGTAACTATATTAGGCGGCTCATTGTCTACGTCTTATCTGTATTCATGAATTATAATTCTGGTGCCGGGCGGAGTGCATTGATGGATACGTGGAGACGCCGTGCCGTTTCTGATGATCCTATAGTCGCTGTAGATTTCAATAAATTAAACACTGAAACCAGTATTAGGTCTTATGTCAACAGTGGTGCCGCTAGACGTTCGGTACAGCAGCTTTGAACGACTCAGTGTCTGTACAAAAACAGTTATGTCATATAAACACTTCATTAGAACTAGCCAGAAAGACGTTCGCTTATCGCTCTTAAGGGGCTTCAAGCTCCTCCTACAATTATTTAATTTGTTGGTAAAATAAAAACGTGGTTCAAAACAAAACAGTTGGTGTTTCGTTCACATGTACAATATAAAACAGCTGCAACTGCCGTAAGAATGAAGCAAAAAGAAGGTTGGGAGTTGCATTTTGTCATACTAATCACGGTTTTAACAAGGTAAAATTCTATATGCGCATCTGTTAAATAGTCTGGACATCATCTGGACACTATGACCAGGAAGAATTGGAAGGAATATCTGACGGCGAACGAAGGTATCACTTAACAAAACCCGTTGCGGTGCTGGTTGGTGAAGCGTAGTTTCTTAACGAGTTATTCAGCGCTACATAATTGACGAGTACGCAGGAATAAATACAAAGCACGGGCGCTGAGCCCAACTAATTTTCCAGTCTCCCCGCGACACAGCGAATACAGATTATGAAACAGACGTTAAGATGTAGTCTGCTCTCCTCAACCTACGAGGATGTTTTCTACACGCATACGGTCTCGGTCATTCGGTGCGTATAAATGAAGGATATGTGTGCTTCAATAAAAACAGTTTTAGTCTGCGCCCATACTGCGTATTTCGTCCCGTGTCCTCGTTATTTATGTAGCGCTGAATAACTTGTTAAGGAACGACGGTATCCAGATGTAAAATATGTAATATAGTGTGCATTTTTTCTTTCACAGCATTGCAGTGTTATATGAAGCAGTGTGTTAAAAATAACTGTTTCTTACATATTTGATAAAATCGCTTATGGTGACAATATTGTTTTTTTTTTTTTTCGTTTGGCGGTTTCTTTTGCGCGTTTTGTAAAATTAATCCTCTGCTTGAGACGTTGCTATATGAAAGTGTTTTCTTTACTGCTGCCGTAAAGTGCAGTGAATAATTGCGTCAAGATATTTAAATATTCTGTACTTAATATGCGTATCAAGATTTCGCGGTGCCGAATGAAAAAAAAAAAAAAAAACAAGAAGGCAAGAACCTCGTCAAGCTTGTCGTAGCCCGTTTTTTCTCCTTGTCCTGACATTTCTTATGTACATCGCAGAAGAATGCTAAATAAATTGTGATCATCAGGATTTACACACGTTACAAGCCCGACAAAAACATTGCAACTTAGCCTCAGATTCGCACTCAGCCACATGCTGAGGCAGCTCGTCCTAATTAATGATATGCGGAAAGAAGGGCGCATGAAAGCACCAGAGCAACATTTTGCCTCGCGTGTTTCCACAATTCTTGTCGCACTGTCTCGATTTAAAATGCGGTTGTAGGAAATGTTTTAAGGCTTTACGGCTGTTTAACAGGAATAAAGAAGGTTGAGAAATTCTAATACAATTTCGGATCAGCGGCGCTTATAGAGAGTCTCACTGCAGCTCGTGTTTCATACAGCAACTAAGGCATAGTCAGTAACTGATCCAATATTAGTGAAATAGGATTCCTCACCTTCCTAACAGCATTCCTGAAAATATCTTTTCTTAAACGTTTGTCATTCTCGACTACTTTTGATGCGTATTTGATCTCTTTTCTCCAGGTCATATTAGCCGACATATAAGCAATAATATCTTTATAACCATGAATTTTAGATAAAAACTGATAATTAAAAAACCAGACACAATATTAGTGCGCCTTCGGATAAAGGAAACACGGGAGGCTTTTTAAAAACTTGAAATCATGCTCCATTTATTGGACCAGCGTTGAATGCGGCGAAAGTTTTCCTGACGGTAATCTGTGTCACGGGGCAGAATAGAATGATATAAAAACGGGATCGGCTTACAGCAGTGCCCGGCAGGTGACATTTTCACTTTCCCACTGACAAAAAGTAAGATCAGTAGTTGCTCTAACACAGATCCCTTCGGAACACAAGATGTGACTGGCGCCATGAGTGAAAATCAGCAGTTGACCAATAGTCGTAGTTGGCACCCTTTTAGATAATGTTTAATCCCTTTAAACACTTCGCTTGTTACATGAAGAAATGATAGCTTGTGAAGAAACAGGAAGTGCGGAACTGCGTCTAAAACCTTTTTGAAGTGAAAAAATAAGCAGTCTACCTGATCGCGGCAGACGAAGGTAAATAAAAGCTGAATACTACAATAAACTATTTCATGTTGGTAGTCTGTAAAGAATTTATTGCTTTCGATATATTTAATTAGTGCACGGTAGATTATGCTTTCCATTATTTACATTTATAACATAAACAATGAATACAAATAGGGCTGTAATTAGTGAACCATTCCTTGCAGAACCGTTGTGATTTTGGAATATGATCGCAGTTGCCACTCCTCAGGCGGAATGCTAAAAATACTGAACAATCATACCGGAGAAAGCCTGCAGGGCATAGGAAGAAATGCCGTCATGGCCTCCTGCAGAACTATGCCTAATATCTTTGAGCATCGTTGCGACACCGCTGTGCATATATATATATATATATATATATATATATATATATATATATATATATATATACCATGCTTACATACCATGCTTATATACCAGTACTTAGTGCCACGCACACTGAGGGGTGGCCGCCTGTGTTGTGCAGAGTGAGAACCGACTGGAAATAATTGTTGGCTGAACAAGATTTCTGGTAATTATCATCACTCATACCATCATGCCGGCGTTACACTAAGTTCGGGGTATTTATGGATTGTCTTCGAAGGAATTTTAAAACAATCCACATTTCGTTTTAATTTTTCCAGCTTAGCTCCTGAATCATTAAAACAGTAGGCTTTTCTATCCTCTCCTTGGTTTTATTTCTTTACCAAGGCGCTTTAATGAGTTCTAGCCTGCACGATCCTTGTTCCTTTTTTACCTGTTTAGGAGGCGGAGTCTTTTGTTGATAAGTAATCGTGTCTCACGAGTTATCCTATGCTCGTCCGCTCGTAATTTACAAGATGCGAAAGATTGTCGCTTCGAAAATAATTTTCCGAATATTTACCAATGTGGCCCTTTTCATTACCTTAAACTTCACTACAACAGAAACCATTTTCAGAAATGGGTTTCTGTTAATTTCACTCTGCTTGTACTTATCCTACTCGGCAGACCGCATGGTGTTCTAACACGTTAGACGTGATTCTATGCACGCATCCGAAAATTGGAACCAATATGTCCTACTTACCTGGAACAACCGATCATGCGTTGTTATATTTTGACCTTCTTTTTCATTCTGCGCGTTATGCAGCTGAAAATAATGTTTTCCTAACTACAGAAAATCCGCCCATGGCGTAGTCAGTTAAAAGCCGAGTAGTTATCTGGTGTATGGCTTCAACAAACAAGGTTGTAAAGAAAACCGGGACCATTTTAGTTAAAACGTTCCAGTACTGACCGATGCACATGTGCCTGGAAGACGGATCCGACCTAACCAGAATTGACCTTGGCAAACTAAGAGCTTAAAGCACGTTTTTAATAAAAAGAGACGGTTGTTTCGTTCAGCTAAGATGTTTGTGCAAGCGATGGCTGGGAACATTTTATAAGGTTAAGGAAGACTATAAAAATCAATTTGTGAAGCGAAAGCTACTTGTTTAGCAATACACTGGCAAATGTACTATCTCAAAATCCCGAGAAACTTTGGAACATTGTGAACTTTACTTACAATCACGAGATTGTTGCTAGCAATGATTTTCGTATACGCCGCTTGAATGTGCCAGAATATTTATTCTTGTGTTTTTTTTTTGTTTTTTTTTGCAAACAGCTTTTCTTCAAATTTGTAGCTGGAAAATTGATTGTCTACTGCTGTGATTTTGTTCCTATGTATGCAGGTTTTCCCCCTGCTGCCATTTTATATTAAGTGTATATTTGAAAGTTTCTTCATCGTGTGTTTCTGACGACATACGTGAAAGTTGCTCAAACAGACTGAAAGATGTTCACCATTGTACTTCTCTAAACAATTCCACCATCCAAGGACGTGGTCTGGTAACAGACAGTACCCCTTTAAAGCACGATCCATTTGCCTAATCAGCATCCCATTAAAATAATTGAACACATCTTGTATTCCCTTGTTTTGAAACTTGAAATGAGATTCATTCTTTACATTTATTCAGCGCGGTTTTCGTCTATACTGTTCATGTGAAGCACTCTTACGTTTTACTTATCCACTATTCATTATCACAGTTCTCAGGCAGGCCGTATTTCCCTTGAACTAAGTAAAGCTTTGAAAAGTTAACAACGGCCTGCTTGTGATTTAACATTTCACGTCAAAACGGGATTCCAATATATTAATATGGCTACAATGTTTTCTAATTGGCTCTCAGTACGTTAACCTTAACGACAACGATGTTCATTAATAACTTCAACATTAGGGTTGCCTAAGTGGGCTTGTTTTGGGCCGTTTAATTTTCTTAACATATATTAATAATCTGCCTAAGATCCGTTTCTCCTGCGAATTATGGCCTGTCCTGCGTCGTTCCTTTCCCTGTATGTTTTTGTTTGCGCTATAGTTTCTTGTCTAAACATGTTGCGCCATCTAGCACAAATAAACGTTCTTTTAAATCATCTGCCGAACAATGCTTCATCACTCATGCACTTACACGCAGACGACCGTGTTACCTACCGAGAGAATAAAATTGCCAGACTGGCACCACAACGAGGCTTAAAATATAACCTTCGCTGCTGTAGAAAGAGATCAATGGATCTAAACCATCAAGAATGCAGACCAATGAATCTATCAAAAGGTGTATCCAGGGCAGAACGAAAGAAAGAAGAGAAGAAGATGGAAGGGAAAGAGAGAAGATGTATGGGATACATGCGCAACTACATATCAAACAACATCGGTCTTGAGTTAGCTATTTCACCATATCGATATTTAGGCTTGCTAATTTCATGTACATTAGATTACAAGCCTTATACTAGGCATTTGAATGCCTGTGCTTACCGCACATTAGGTTACCTATGAAGAACCTTTAGTACTGATCCTTTTCCACTAACATTTTAAATTTTAAATTTTTTTGTACGCTCGAAATTAGAATACTTGACAAAATGTTGTCTAACATTTTTGAATTACGTTTCCTCGCTAGAATTGCCGCTTTTTTCTCACTATGAACTATGTGAAGGAACTTCTTTTTATAATACTTAGGCAATTTAGAGCGTGAAAATAAAGGAATACTGTCGTCATAAGAGAAGAAACATGCGTACGGACGTGAGCACAGGTCTTTTTCGAATTCAGATGCAAATAAATATCTGTGTGGTTTTCTAATATACTTATAAAACGAGCCTTCAAGGGGAACAGCGATGTCTAGGTGGGGCGATTTAAGCATAGATGTTAAGAGCTTTGGCTGTCAAAAGACTCCGCACTGGTCTTGATGTCAACACGTAAGGCGCAGTAATTATGGGAAATACTTGATCTTCATGTCAGAGGCATAACAGAAATTACCTTTTGTTACGCTATGCTACTATGTACTTTAACAGTGGATACCATCAGGCCGAGGATGGTATCCCTTTAACAGTGGATGCTATCCTCGGTCTGCGGCCGCAGCTGTCGACTGTCCTCAATGCCAACAAGGCACCATTTTGTTGAGAGCCAATGGCTTGAATGACAAATCATGATTGTATTCCTTTTTGCTTCTGTCTTTCCCCTTTCAGCCGCCTTATTCCTTTTTCTTGTGCAGGGTAGCCAACAGGATTTTTTTTTTCGGTTTCATATCATCTATCTTTTACTACTGATTACGACAGCGAGCACACTAACAACCGATCTAAGTTGATGAGATGGACGACAGTTAGAGTGACAGCCTTACACCGTCCGGAATTAAGGAACCGTGTACTAAGCCAAGCTGAACTTTGTTCCTTACTCTTCGGGGCCTTAGGTATAGTCGTTACGAATATAATTCCACGAATGCACCCCGCGGGGGCGCGAAACCATCCTTACAGCATTGAACAGTGCCTGTTTGTAAAACAGTTTAAAATACTGCTCGCCCCATTGGAGTATTGGGACATCTATTCGAAACACTTAAAAAAAAAACTGGCGATGGTGTCTATTCATTTTTAATAATTTTGAATACGCTCAATGGCATTCTCTGAACAAATACAATAGGGCATTCGATTCCACATGAAACATTATCTCATTCTTCCCGCCCATAAACATCTGCACCCAATTCTCTTGTTCTATTTCTCGCCAGCAGCAAGACATAAAAAAAAAAATAACAAATTTAACCGCAAACGTCGCCAAATGCGGTTGTTCATTGTTCAAGGAAGGCTTGTTATATCTGGCCAAGGACCTCTATGTTCCGGCTGAAAAGAAAGTAAATGTCCCCATTTCCTGTTGAATTGCGATATACAAGAATGGCGCCGCCATCTTATTCCTAACGAAACCTAGCCGTCCGGATTATTGAACAATATTCAGAGCTATGGCCCAAAGGTAGTCAGCTGCCGCCTCCAGACCGCACTGCTGACAAAGAGAAACACGACGTAAATACACGGAAGTGTTGCAGCAGACTAGTTGATTTTCATTCGGAGTGCTTAACTATCTGAAGTCAGCGTTAGTGGGAGCCTGATATTGTGCAAATTCCGAATTCGGCCAATAAGTGAATCACAACCAGGAAAAGATGACAGACATTAGAGAGTTTTAGTACTGCGTAGTGAGCGCTACGTACGCACAGCCCACGTACTTTGCGGAACGCTGCGGCATGGTCGCGTACATGCCACAGATTAGACTTTTAGTCGGGCGGAAGCTCATACGTACGTAGAAGTCCGGAAACTAACGCAGCAAGCGCAGTGGCCTGTGTAGTGCCATCTCGCAGCCAACCAAAAACTGAATTTTCCAGCGCAGGAACTCCTGCTTCTTTGTTTTTCCGACAGGCGAGAGATGGAACCTATGCTGCAAAAGTTGCTGCTTTGGTTCGTCGTTGTTGCAGAGGATGAGGATATAATGAATAACTTTGACCGAATTGGGACACTACCCCCTGCAAACGTAGTAGAAAGCAAAAATTAACGATACAACCCCGTGCAAAATTTAAATCCGAAGAAGCAAACCGTTTTTCCGAGAGAAACGATGTCATGTCAAAGCAGTTTTCTGAGCTCACAGTGCGCCTATGATATCATCATTCAGTGCAAATAACTATGAACCTCAGAGAACACACTGCGAATTTATACGAACTATCATTAGAGAGACGGAGTATATTTAAAATGCCACGAAACCTATGCCGTAAAAGTAGGGAGCATGGCCCATGGAAACGTGTGTAAAGAAAACTTACCAAAATAATTTTCCGGTTTATGCCAGCGCCAATGAACACGGCAGATGGCAAAAAGTTAGCAAATTATTTGGAGAAAAAGTATGACAAAATATGCTACGGCTTTTTTGGAGCCAAACAATATTTAACGCGCCTCGATGAACCTGCGTTGTAAAGACACACCTAAAATCTAGCTGTCCGCTCTTCCAAGAGCTTCAAAGTTTCCTCTTAAATGCGGCCGCTCAAATGATACAAGCTTTTCAGGTGAAGGTAATCATCACTCGGCACGAAAAACGAACCGTGCACAGCAGCAGCCGACCAACAGTCCGTCTGCTCACACGAATGTCGTTCGCGGTCGCCGGCGTCGTCTGCGATCGAATAAAGCGTCGGCTGCGCCACCGTCTGCTACAATGGACCGTTCCCTTCCGACGTTTAAAAATGCTTTTTGAATGTAGTTTTGTCTGTGGGCTGCTTATTTGAATGACAGGTATTAGGAAAATTTAGTACATACGGCAGCTGTATGCGAGAAGCTTCCGCGATTGGGAGAAGCACCCAGTGCATAGCGAGCATGTATGCGGTATGTGCGGCTTCACAACACATATTTTGGCGGTGTTTATAAATAGATTTCCGCGGAATGACTTAGTACACTTTGTTACACATTTGTTCAAAGCACTCGCCAACTATTAATGATAGGCAGTAACCATTGGTACTGTACTAAAAGAGGAAGATACTCCGGTAAGTTGTGTTTACATGTTTTCAAATGTCCTATACCAACTCTTACTCTTGTAAGTCTCGCAGCGTTATTTATATACTCCGCCTTTGAAATGGCATTTCATATTTTCACAGTCTGTTCTAGGATGTTTGTACTTGCTCTAGACAAAAATAAAACATCATAGGTGCTCCGTGAAGATATAAAACGGCTTTGAAATCGTTCGCTTCCACAGCTTCTTATGGGTGGTAAGCCTATACATTTCAACCCCAGTCTGCGGCGGGGTCGCGAGCGCCCCATTTGTCTGTAAACACGGCGTTTGTCTATAGTGTAAAGCCGACGGGAAACTTGGTACTTACTGCTTCAGGTTTCAGCGATCCTGGCGACGAAATACACTTGCTAGAAGTTGGAGCGTTCGCGCAGTGCATTCATAGAAAACAAATTGTGCGTCGCACAAGGCACAAGTTGAAATTCGTGCCCTCTACTGCGGAAGAACAAATGAAATAGAAGTTTTCACTTCTCGCGAAAAGTCAAATCGTCGGCAATAAAAAGAAAGAAAAAACGGCGTGTTTGCTGTTTATCATGCGCGGCCATATAGCCAAACGTGTCTGTCGAGCTTTCTCATACACGAGAGCAACACACAGACGGTTCAGCGAACGCACGCAGAGGTAGGGATTTCTGCGTACGCGAGCAACGTATACGCAGTACGCAAGAATCGTGCTACGTATGACGTATGCGCAGTAATCAACACGCAGGCAGCCTACGTACGCAAGGGTTCTGCGTATGCTTACGTACGCAGTACTAAAACTCTTTATTACTGGTATGCGTTCTAGGATGAAAACCATCATCCGGGTACCAAGCAGTCGGCGGTTATTAAAAACGAAACAAGATTGCTTCACTCTACAACACATGAAAACTGTCTACACTTTCAGCCTCGTCACCTAAACCGGCCATTATTTTTGTCAACACCTGAATGGGGCACTTTCAGCGTATTTAATTCTTCGTTGCGGCAAGGCCGTGGAGGCAGCGCTGAAAAGAAATGATTTGATAACAGCGCACTTTGAGCACCCCTTACCTTTCCCACGATTACAAATCCTGAGCTCACAAAAAATCGTTTTGAGGCACTTTTCTTCTGCAGAGGCATTCGCAAGCTGTGGAAATTAGATTTATACTGATGCGTGTTTTCGGTTTTAGTATTATCGTTTTCAGTTTGTTTTTAAACAAGTATAACAAAATGAAGAGCGTTTCTCTCCAGAAAAGAAGACCACCGGAAAGAGTAGTGTCATTACCTAAATCTTTTACCGAAGTAGTTTTTCGGTTGCCTTCAACGTTCCTCACGGCAAACGTATCAGCTGAGCTCTCAGAACTAACGAAAGTTGCAACCGGTTGAGCCCGGAGAAAATTTACGGGAAAATTTTGTTCACATCTTGCTGTAAGTCTTGTGCTTATGTCGGGGTTCTCTATGGTACGGGCTTTTGTTCTTGGATTGATCCAATACGCATAGAAACCAGGATTTCGAGCCGTGCCAAAACACCCTTCACTACATGTGAAGTAAAACAGTGACTACTCTGGCAAATAAATCCTGGACGCACCATCGTTAACCCATGCATGCGCTGTTATCGTCTCAGTGAAGTCTCAATAAAGCTAATTGTTCATCACTGTATTTATTGAGGGCTGAAAGTACGCTTTTAGATAAGGATTTATTGTTCAGTTAAAAATGGTTGAAAAAACTTGGGAGACGCTTGAACTCAACTTTACGAGTATATCGCGGTAGCTTTAGTGGACATCGTAGTCGCCTTTCCTGCTCACCGTTCTCTACGGCTTGCTTATTGTGCATTAGTTTACACAATTACTTTTTTTGGTCCGTACATTACGTTGCTCTTTTTTTCGTATTCGCAACGACATTTACATCAATTGCCATGCCGCTTTGTACATAATTACTAACTGCCAAGTGATATACCCTTAATTACTGTTAGTATTAGTGTATTTATTCAATTCACGTCACTATTTCAGTAACCGCAAAGCACTCACCAACACACTCCACTTGCAACATGCCCCGCACGCGTTAACGTGCTATAAATTAGGCAATCGTCTAAACTGGCGCATCTCGCTCTCTTATCGGAGCAGCTGCTTATTATATGGAAAATGGAAACCAGGTTGGGACGCACACACATGCACGCACGCACGCACGTCACACGCACGCACGTCACACGCACACACACACACGCACACGCACACGCGCGCACGCACACACGCGCGCACACACACACACACACACGCACACACACACACACACACGCACACACACACACACACACACACACACACACACACACACACACACACACACACACACACACACACACACACACACACACACACACACACACACACACACGTTTCTAGTGCAGATCAAATTCTTGACATCCTACAGGAACGTTAGAGACCGTCCTAATCATCACTAATATCGAGGACCTGCCCCAAGATAACCCTAACCCATTAGGATATACAATGATCCAAACAGTCTAAATGCGCAAAACGCCTAGGCCAGTATTCCTGAATAATTATACAGGATAACGTGAAAGCAACTATCACAAAACTGTATATGCTTCAACGCATTGTCACACTAAGGTGGATTCCTGGCCAGGCGGGAATCCTAGACAGTGTGGTGGTGCATGGCCTCGCCGGCAACTTCTACCCTGGGCGCCTGCGATTCCGTGACCCTATCAAGGCGAGAACGTTACCAGCCTATGTTGTGCCCGCAAAATTAGCTTTAGGAAGTGGTTCCCATCATGACGTTATGCAACGAAAGTTGTAAACAGTTTTGGGCAAGGTAACAGCAAGGCCGCAACAATATTAAGACGAATTCTGCTTTTTTTTGCGCAGATTCTCTTTGCCTTCGCTGCATCTACTGATCCCCTTCCGGCGGTCCAGAATGCGTCGTCAATTCCGGAGTGACGGATACAAGAATCATCTCTACCGTGCCTGGTCTACCCTATCATCCTAACTGAAGGCAGACATGGCCTTACCGCCATCAATTTGAACACACTTTCGCCCCACAGTGTTATTGTGGACTGTCCAAGCTTATTATTACCGAGCACTGTGACATCACAGCCGGCGACTATAAGTGCACCACCACTGACTGGTCTCTTCAGTGGGCAAGGCGACATCAACGCCGCAACCAAGCTAAGAAGAATTCTGCTTTTTGCGCATGTAGGGTACTTCAATATTCTTTACTGCATTCAATCTGATGACCGTTTTCTGTTGCTGCTGCCTTGCCCAGAGCGCTGCTGCTCTTTTATTGCGTGTGTTTCAGTGGAGTTTTTGCATCGCGTCAGTGGCATTCTATTGAGTGGTGATGTTGAGCCAAATCCCGACCCTCTTAGAAAGAACCCCAAAACAACTCAGGGGCACTCACATCTACTCTTGACAGGTCGCCTGCTACGGTTACTGTCCCCCACAACACAGAACTGTCTGAAATCAATGTTGGTGACATCTTTGCTCACCTCTTGCCGGTCAGAATGGAATCACGCAATATATTGTCAATCTTAAAATGTCTGTTGATCTTGGTTTGTGGCTTTTGAAACACGGCTCTCGAGCCTTCACTTCCGGTCTCGAGCTCTGAGTTTGATGCAGTTCAGGCATCACTTCTTGCTGACTTCGAAAAAAGCGTGAAAGCAGTACAGAACGCGCCTGTGGTCACTGACATGTGCCACAAACTACAAGCAGAAGTGACTTCGCTCTAACCTCTCGCCTACTCTGACATGACTGCTTCCAAAGAATGATAAATTTTAAAACAGCTCCCATTTGAACAATATAATTTTGCGCGGTTTTGAGAAGTATCAAACGAAACCAGTTAAACATATTAGCTAATGTTTTGCAGCTGTTTCCTGAAAAACTATAGATGCATTGTCCTAAGATCGAGCGTTATCATAGAATCGGTGGGCCTTGTGAAGGCCACAAGTGCCCTGCCATAATGACGATCCTAAATTCTTTGATATGCTCCAGATCTTCAAAATGCACCTATTTAGGAAGATTCCGATTTGCGGTATACAGATTATATTTCTTCAAATGTGCGCTCTGTTCCCAAAAAACTCTAAGAAGCCTCTGGTTCATTTCGCGACAAAGGTTCTGCGGGTTAAACTGCGCTACGACCATGCCTTTATCAATAACGTTCGTTATCATAGGGACCATATGTCTAACTCAGTGGTGAAATCTTCTAGCCACTTTTATCAGTCCGCCGTTGTGCCTTCAGATATCAACCGTGCGTGCAAAAGAGGCCACGCAGTATCGCCATCATCGCATCTTTGACCACATTCCAGTCCGCCTGATCGCCTTCGATTATTAAATATTAATGCAGGGAGTATCGCTAATAAATTTCCTGCTTTCTTATCTCTTATTCACTCGTACTGCCCTCACGAAGTTGCCCTCACAGAAACATGGTTACAAAGCGGGGTTTTAGATGCCGAATTCACTCCGCCGGACTGCATCACTGTTCGGACGAACAGGCGAAACGGTGAAGGAGGCGGCGTAGTTCTTATGTTTAGATCAGACCGTAGGTTCTCCGTTCTTTCTGCTCCTTTTGATACAGAATCGGTCTGGTGCAAACTTGGAAATAATGCATTGTGTAATCGTTTTATACTATCGCCCCGCGAGAGCATCAGCCGACTCGCTACATGCAATAGAAACTTGCACGCACAAGCAGAATCTAGGTTCTTCTAACTTCAATTGTCTTGGTGGTTTCCAAGCGCCAGGAATTCCTCTGTCGACGCATAGTCGTGATGCCTCTTGACAGGGAATTGAATAATTTCAGCCTGAATTTTGAGGTTACTCAGATTGTTTCCAAGCCTACCAGGAAGAAGGCCTGTCATGGAACTGGTGTCACTTCCAAGCCTAGAACGCGAGTCGAGAAACTCAGAGAGGTGTACACCTCAAAAACCAATGTTTACTGCAACAATGGACAACAAAACTATAAAACGTAAGGACGTTACACTGTAGCAATATTCATGCACACGCACATAGATTCCACACGTAGGCAGGTTTTAAGCAAATAAAAAAAAAACGATCCTAATTTAGAGTCCTTAGAGTGCGTAATTATAACTAATAAGATAAAATACACACTGTTCCAATTGGTACTTGTCTTAACGGTGCTGATGAGAGATGTCGCTCGAAGTTGTCTCGCTGGTGCCTCTGATGCATAGTGGAAGGTGCGACTCGACGATCCGATGCGCAAGTCGCGATACGTCGGCTCAGGAGATCAGTCTCTTGCACGTTTCCCGCAACAGCTCCAAAGCTTGAGTCCTTCTGTCTACCCCCGCGGCAGCCGCGCGGTGCAGGAGTCATCGCCCCTAACGTCTTCCTCGAATGGAGGTGCGTTGCGCCCATATATCTTCAAGGCCGCGGGCCCCGTGAGTTTCTATGAATTCGTAGTCCCCGAAACCGTGGAGCTACAACATCTGACTGTGTTCTGTTTCCGCCGTCTAAATGGCTGTTGCTTCCGAGCAGACGCGCACATTTAATGCCGTCTGCCTCGCTCCGTTCTCACGGACGGTTGCGTCTTATTCGTACGTCGCGTGCCGACTGTTTCTTGGTTCTGGTCGGGATGGATCCTCGTTTGCTTTCCTAAAGTGGTGGCTTTCACTCACACGTAACAAAGACCCCCCGACTTAAGAGGTTTTCATCGCGGAAAACTGCTCACTGGCGTAACAAGCACGCACACGCACGTACACAGTGGTGAACTGTGTACGCGTAAAACCCCACTGTGCTCACAAAACAAAGAACAGCAAAGGGCATACATGCACGCATCAATATGTGCTTTCCGCAAACATATGATTCTCTAAGTATCCAGAAATGCACTTAGCCTTAGTTACCCTGGTAAGGAAGTTTGCTCCAACGTTTCCTTTCCTTTTTTTTGTATTCAATGTGGAACTCGTACTTCTGGAGACTCAGACTCCACCTTATCAGTCCACCGTTTGGGCATTTATTTTTTGTCAACCACTGCAGGGGCTGGTGGTCTGCTTGCACCTTAAAATGTGTTCCGTATAGATGAAAATAAAACTTCTTTACTACAACACGAGTGCTAAACACTCCTTCTCCATCGTAGAGCAATTCTTTTCGCATTGGCTCAGCTTCATGCTCGCATACGCCACAGGGGGAAGGGCGCCGCCTTCCTCTTGAATTGATACTAAGCCTAGGGCTGTGTCTGATGCATCTGTATGTAAATCAAGTTCGTTATTTACGTTAGGGGCTAGCAAAACTGAAGGCACAGCCTAGCTTTCTTTTAATTTGCTGAACGCTTCATCATGTCGGTCAGTCCAGTTTAGAACATTTGGTACCCCTTTCTTTGTCATCTCTACCAGTGAGAGAGCTTTCTTGGCGTACCGTGGAATCAATTCCTTGCATAATTTATTTATTTATTTATTAATACTGCAATCCCAGGAGGGGATTTTTGCAGGGTGAGCATACAGAAAGTAGGTAAGTACAAATATTGTACAAAGGCCACAAATTAATAATAAGCAACAAAACACAACAGCAAAAAATGAAAGGCTCAATGACGTAACACAACAAAAAAGTACACTAAGGTTTGGGGCATATAAATGCACTACTATCAAGTCGTCAGTGAACATGGTCAACAGGGAATTAATTAAATGAAGAAAGAGCACCAGAATTCAGTGAACCCTTTAACTAACTTCACTTCCTGTTGATTTTGCCCGGTACCATTAAAAAAAACAAAAAATCTAGCCTATCTTGCTTTGTCGTTAGGGGCACCATTCCTCTCCTGGTCTTTATTTGCTTTCTTTCTTGCTTTCTGTACTTGTTAATTTCATCATACTTTGATTCCTTTCCTTTTTTGCTTTTCTTCTTCCTTCATTCCTTCCTTCCTTCCTTCCTTCCTTCCTTCCTTCCTTCCTTCCTTCCTTCCTTCCTTCCTTCCTTCCTTCCTTCCTTCCTTCCTTCCTTCCTTCCTTCCTTCCTTCCTTTCTTCCTTCCTTCCTTCCTTCCTTCCTTCCTTCCTTCCTTCCTTCTTTTTTCTTCTTTCGTTTTTTCTTCCACTCTCTTCATTTCTTCCTTTCATATTTACTTTTTTCTTCGTACTTTCATTCCTACTTTGTTCTTTCTTCGCTCATTTCCTTGCTCCCTTGGATACTTTTATTATGTCTTCTCCACTTCCATTCTTTTATTTTTCTTTTCTTCTTTCTCGTCTTTATTTTTTTTCTCATTTCCTACATTTAATACCCTGTACTGTTCCTTTCTTCTTTGCTCCGTACTTTCTTTCGTCATCGTTTTTTGGTATACGTCACAATGTACGGCGTACCGCTTCACGTCACTCTGGAGGCCGGGTCAGTAGAATTTCTCCGCGATACTATTCACTGCGTCCTTGGAACCTTGATGTCCGGCCATAACCGAATCATAGCCTAAACGCAGCAAGGATGGTCTCAATTACTTTGGTGCTACTAGCTGTGGGTTTCTCTTCCTGGGTGGAAATTAAATTTGCGGTACAATATCCCATCCTGTATGAGGAACTGGAATGTCCTCCGGCATTTCTCTCTTTGTAGAGCTTCCCCAGTCTTCCGAAAACAATCGGCTAGTGACGCAACGTTTCTTTTCTCCTGTGCTACTTTCTCCGGAGTCACCTTCAGCAGCTTCGCCGCAAGGACCTGAAGTTTTGGTATCTTTCATTGCACTGCTTATGCTGCTGTAGTCTGTACGGCCGACGATATCACGGGTGTTCCGACTTCTCCTTCAGTCGGCTCCGAGTTTCCGCTGCATTAGTTTGACATACCATTAAAAGCAGTCTTCTCACCGGCGTCTTCGTCATCTTTTTCATGCTGTTCTGGGTAAAGTTCCACACAGGGGGCCCAGTCGGAGTCAGGATCGTCAACCTTTCTTACGCCCGTGAAGTTTTCAAACACCAAGTCATATGGCGGTGCATCCAAGCCCTTTGCCATGGCCGGTCTCGAATAGTACATTGTAGAAATACAAATAATTGCTTCAGGAAGGTAGTGAGCTGTGCTGTCTAACAGCAGAAGTGACGTGAGTTGACCAGTATGCTCCTCACCTGCTTATAAGGCTCCATCTTATAAGGAAAGTGTTTGTTCCGCTGTCTCTCAACACACTGACGCACTGTCCATGAATTTCACACTCAACCACTGAACCACTGGCATCGAAAGTTCGTTAAAAGTTGCGTGTCTGGCTGTTTCATCCTCTCGATTTCTCGCGGTCTGCAGTGCCCCGAGCGTAGTGAGTTGGCATGTCAGTCTGCCTGGATGCATTATATACGCAGCCTTCTCTTGCGCCTTTAATCTGCATTATTCGATTCTGTGACCTCTTCTGTTGCAGCGTTGGCAGAATTCCTGCCTCTGAATTTTATTTCCGCCCAGCGTACAGTCTGCGACGCGGTGCCTAAACGTGCCACTTTGCACTCCTCGCTTTCCCGCGTCCACATCCCACGTTCTCAGTGCATCTTCTTTAATCTTTTCCAGGTTTCTTTGGCCTTGGGCTTCTATGAATTGATCGGCGTATTCTGCGAATTCTCCTACTGTCTTTAACTTCGGCTCTTTTAGAAATTCAGCCAACTTCGGGTGACATCAAGACAAAAACTGTTCTCCCACCATCAGACCTCTCATATCTTCATAGGTTTTGTTTTCAACCTCTGCCATTTCTAACTATCGCTCAAAGTAGTTCAGCAACTGCGATGCAAACTATTCTGCGGTTTTCGCGTCATTTGGTTTACTGCCTCGGAAACCTCCGGTCAAGCGGAACCTCTGTAGAAGTGTTTCTTTGCCTTATCATAATCCGTCGATTCTGATTCGGGCATCCTCCCAAAGGCTGTTAATTCCTCACCGACCATACAAAGGCTCAGGGTTGTTGACCTTTTGCTGTTATTTTATCCTTGTCCTATTGCGATTCTCTCAAACCGATGCAAATACGCATTCAAACCCTCCCACTTATCGTCAAAAGGAGCCATTAGCTTTCTCAGGAGAGACTGCTGTTGGGCGTGTCGCTCCAAAACCCGACGAAAGTCCGGGCGCCTTTGACAAAGCTTCAACATTAGTGTTCGCAAGGAGAACTTGACTTCGAGCGGCTCTTCTCTTTTCTTCTAACTCTGCCATTCGCTTAGCTCTCTCTTCTGCTTCGCGTGCTTGCTCGCGAACCCTGTCGCTCTCTTCAAGCGCCTGCTCGTGCACCAACTCCTTTTCCTCTCTCTGCCTCATATTTCTTCCTCATAAAAAGCCATCGTTTCTTCTTTCGGGAACCCGGGCTTTTCGGCCCTCAACAAGAGCTTTTGGACCTCCATCCCTCTGGTCTCAGCATGGACCCAAGCCTGTTGACAACGTTCAGACGAAATTACTAAAAAGCATCCGGGCAAGCTAGCTAATATATTTTGTTACTTCAAAGTCTAGAACGCGATTCGAGAAACCCAGTGAGGTGCACACCTCTCCTCTTCATGCAGTATATTGTCGACTTACTTTGCGAGATTTCCTCTGAAATTCGAATTTATGCTGGCGACTGCGTGCTATACGATATAATTTCTTCTTCTCTTGACCCATCGCCGAAATGAATCATTTGTTAACTTTCCTGATGGCTTGAATCATGGCAAATTAAGATTAACTTCTTTTTTCAGCTACGAATTTAATGATAATCACTTTCAACGCGCTTTTGACTATAAGTGTCTTGGTCTCATCTTCACCACTAATCGGTCCTGGTCGAAGATCATTGATTTTATTGCGACCAAAGCACTACAATAACTAGGCTATTTGCGTCATACGCTGTCTAATTCTCCACGCGACACCA
Organism: Amblyomma maculatum; assembly: GCF_055883805.1. NCBI lineage: Eukaryota > Metazoa > Arthropoda > Arachnida > Ixodida > Ixodidae > Amblyomma > Amblyomma maculatum. The sequence continues at coordinate 72,047,100 of NC_139350.1, read as the reverse complement.
ATTTACTTTTGTATAAAATAATTTTCCACCCCATACTTGACTTTGATAGCATCATCTGTAATCCGTACAATCAACTAAAAATTAAAATAGTGGAGGCCATAAAAAAAAGCCATTAGATTTATCGACCGCCGTTAGGACTATCAGTTTTCGCCACCGTTAGAAACGTCTCCACTTAACCCAACATCTCTCGTTGAACAACGGCACGTCGTCTTTAAAATTTTTCATGGCATTATTCACTCGTCCTGGTGCCTCTCCAGTAATGCATATATATCACCATCGCTAAATTGTCTTCTATTAGGAGATATCATGCGCTTAACGTTGTACCTTTTTTTGCGCCTGCAAACACTTTGTAATGCAATTTTTTTTTAGAAACAATTCAAAATTGGAATTCACTACCAGGTGCAGGTCGTTCCCTTCCAATGACAAACTTTTCGTCTGTGCTTCAATATCATTGTCACTAATATTTTTTGCTGTGTAACTTTGTTGCCTTATTGGTTTATGGTCTTCAACTGTATCATATTCCCCGTCCTGCTATATCCGCACTGCGGCTGCAGTATGCGAAAATAAAAAATAAATAAATCACCACGTTACGCCATCTTGCCTCATTCTTTGTGCGACCAGAAAACATCCTTCGCATCGGTACTTTAAGAAAAAATTGGCTGTGGTTTGACCAATGGCCATCCCAAGTAGAACTGCGAAAGCAACATCCCCGAACCAGGGCAAATTTTTCTTTAACTACGAAGTTTCTGACTACTTTGTAGCCATCTGGCTGCGCTTGGGTGGATTTCAATAAGTAATTTCTTAAATATTGCAAGCCTACTGCACCTTGGGTGATTCCCCTAAATATTTGACCAAGCAACATCTGCGGCTTTCGCGGCAGCAGCGGCACCTCTGAGTCACCTCGTAGCGGAAGAGTCGGCGGTGGCACCGGCGCGCCAGCTCTGCACAGTGTGACGTCACTCCATCCTGGTGCTTGCGCAGCTGGTGCGGCGGCGGTGGCACCTTTGAGTCACCGCGCAGCGGAGGAGTCGGCGGCGGTTCCGACACGGCTCTCCAGCTGCGCTCAGTGTGACGTCACTCGCTCCTCGCGTATGCTCAGCTTGGCTCATTGGGGGCTCTGCGAAATGGCTCAGCGACTAGGGTAGTGTTGCTTCCGCAGCAAAAATCGTGTCACGGCTAGAAGTTGAATCACCATCCCTCCGATTCACACTGGAGCGCGCCAACTACTTACGCCAGGCTCATGAGCATGATTTAGTATTTCTCCTTATCGAGCGTAAGGATGCCATAGGACGCCGAGAGAAACGGCAACAGCGGCAGTAAGCAAGAAAAAACAGATAACAATTAACAAAAATTTCAAAAGCTGCCCCCGAGCTTAGCTTGATGTCAGTGGTTTGATGACGTCACTGGGAGATTGTCATAGTCTTCAGTCATAATGCCTGAATTCACACATAACAACGTGGTCAAAATGTTATGTGTTCCACTGGAGAGGTTTTGTTTGCTAAATGCAAATAAATAGAGACAAACATGCTTAAGAAGATCATTATGAATGTAAAGTTATCTAGCAAAAGCACTACAGTAAAAACAGAGAAACATTTTGCGCTAACGGAAACTACAGGTTTCGGTTTCGCAAAATGCACTGAGGTTAAAAATTGGGCGTTATCTTTCGAACAGTTTTAGCTAGAAGTATTCCTAAAATTCTGGCCAATCATTCAAAAATGATTGCGTAATTTGGTGAAATAAAATTCGAAAAATACATTTTTTTCCAAATTAAGGCCTCAAAGGTGCTTCTTACTTCTGAATGTGGCAGGTGCGGTTCACTTGATCTGTTATTATTTTATTTCTTTGTCCTTCTCCCCTTTTTGCGGGAAGTTTTTGAGAGCTGTTCCACTGCGGATGTATTATCAGGACCCTTCGGAACGCCGGTCCCCTTTCAAGAAAGGCGTGCCAGCATCGAACCTGCTTTAGGTGGTGACTCATCATCCACCCCACGTTTAGTTTTTCCTGCTGCTGTTGATTTTTTTTTCTTTTTCAGGCCACAGGATCACCGGTTCCAGGCTCAGAAATTCATACTGATAGAACATCCTTTAACCCCTTGCCCTACTTATTTCTCCCCCAACCTCCTTCCTCCTCCCTCCCTATAGCTTTTCTGTTCGGAAGCAAAACATATTTACACCCCGGCCAGTGACGATCGAGCTGCCCAGATGAAGATAAGTCCACTTATCGAAACGTTTGACTCGGCTTGCGAACTGAAGCTCCTACTTTAACTACAATTTCCACCCTCGCAGTCATGCTATAGAGCTCATCTGAACTACCAGCTATATGCTTATGAGCAACGAACCATACTCCTAGTTCCTGTCTGCGCGCTAAACTTAGAAACCACTGAACATATCCGCCCTTTACTATAGTATATCCTTCCCTTGGACTCCGAACCTGACTAAGCCTTTTTATATCAAATGTGAAACTATATCCTAATGGAAAAACACCACAAGGAAGAGAATAGAATCTTTGACGTGAACCAAATATAGCTCAGATCCAGATCGTCCCTATATATTCCATTTAATACCTGCTACTTCCTCGAACAGCACCGCTAAACTACTGTTATTAGTTTGGGCTCTAGCGTTAAACATTGCCAGGTTCAGTTTCAAATGGCGGCTTGTCCTGAGCAAGTAATTCTTAGCACTATCCGCTTCATGATGTAAATACGTGGGCGCAAACTGAACGAGGCACTAAGAAAAAGAAAACACGACACACGCTGTCCCGTGTCCTGTGTCTTATTCTTTGTGCCTCGTTCAGCTTGCGCCCACGTATTTACATCATAAATAGCTTCCAACTAGCCCCACTTTCTATCCTACTGACCACCTGCTTCGCCACAGATCTGACCGTCCCCGTGATCAGTTGCTCCGCAGCCGCTGGCGTCTGAGGGCCTGGTTTAGTCCAGTTTTTATAAGGGAGTTGCCTTAGTACTGATAAGACCGAGCTTTTGATGCAGGATAATTTTGGCTGAATTCTCCGTAGTAACGTTTACATGTAACCGACCTCCTGGCTCCGGTATTGGTAACCTGTATGATTCAATGAATTCATGTTCAAAATTATTTCAGCTAAACTAATTTCATCTGGTAAAGCTGTGGCGTAGCGGCCGAACATCCGCCTCGCATGCAAGAGGACCGGGGTTCAAATCCCGATGCCGAGCATTTCTCCACCGGATTAAAAAAAAATCCGCGTGTCCATGGAATTGCATAAACAGGTTTGGGGCGCGACCTGATGCCGGTGAACACCTCCGGCAACGCACTCCCTCCCCAGAACAGGAGTTGGCCACCCTGGTGCAGTAGTTGGCCGCAACCTCCCATGATTAGTCCTATAAAACCCCGGCCCTAGTCACCAGCGGCTGCGGAACAACTGGTCACGGCGGCGGTCAGACCTGTGACGAAGCAGGGGGTGCTAAGAATGCCTGGCTCCGCTGGACAGGCCGCCATTGGAAACTGACTCTGGCAACGTTTAACGCTAGAACCCTAGCTAGTGAAGCTAGCTTAGCAGTGCTGTTAGAGGAACTAGAGGGTATGAAATGGGATATCATAGGACTTAGTGAGGTTAGGAGGCCGAATGAGGCATATACTGTACTGAAGGATGGGCATGTACTGTGTTATCGAGGTTTACCAGAGAAGCGACAGCTAAGAGTAGGGTTCCTTGTCAATAAGTATATAGCGGGTAATATAGATGAATTCTATAGTATTAATGAGAGGGTGGCAGGCATCGTTATTAGGCTTAATGAGCGATATAAACTGACGTTTATACAGGCCTATGCACCTACATGTGGTTATGATGACCAGGCAGTTGAAAGTTTCTACGAAGATGTAGAATCGGCAATGCGAAAAGTAAAGACGCAGTGCACTGTACTAATGGGCGACTTCAGTGCTAAGGTAGGAAAAAAGCAGGCAGGAGACCAGGCAGTAGGTGTCTAAGGTTCTTGGAATAGCAGAAGGGGGTTACTAGTTAAGTTTGCAGCGCGCAATAACTTAAGAATCATAAATACCTTCTTCAGCAAACGGAAGAACCGGAAATGGACATGGAAAAGTCCTAACGGGGAGATTAAAAATGAAATTGACTTCATACTGTGTTCAATCAACGCCATTACGCAAGATGTATGGGTAATCGGGAAAGTGCGATGCAGTGACCACAGGATGGTGAGGTCCCAAATTAGCCTAAATCTGAAGAAGGAATTCAACAGATTAGCAAGAAAGAAACCCATCAACGAATTAGAGGTGAGGGGGAGGGCAGAAGAGTTCAGGATCTCGCTACAGCATTGGTATTCAGCTCTAACGGAGGATGGCGACATTACCCTAGAGGCAAGGAACAATAATTTCAGAGATATCAATACTGAGTGCGCGGTAGAAGTAGGCGGTAGGATAGTTAGAGAGGATACCTGTAAGCTGTCTAAGGAGACGAAAGATTTGATTAAGAAACGCCAGAGTATGAATGCTTCCAACCGAACAGACCAGATAAAATTGGCCGAGATATCAAAGCTAATCAATACGCGAAATTGGCCGACACAAAAAGTATAACATGGAGAAAAGTGAGCATGCTGTAAAAAACGGGGGAAGCCTCATAGCGGTAAAGAAGACATTGGGCATTGGCATAAACCAGATGTATGCGATAAGGGACAAGGCGGGCAACGTCATCACGAATATGGAAAAGATAGTCAAAGTAGCCGAGGAGTTCTATACTGACCTCTGCAGTGGCCAAAGTCGTCAGGGCTGTAATGAGATTGGCGGTAGGGAAAAACAGTCAAACGTTCCACCAGTGACAAAGGACGAGGTAAAGAAAGCATTAGAAACTACAAAAAGGGGGAAATCAACTGGAGAGGATCAGATAACTACAGATTTGTTGAAGGACGGGGGGATATTGTGCTAGAAAAACTGGCCACCCTGTATACGCAGTGCCTAGTGTCATTGACGGTACCGGAACCATGAAAGAATGCAAGCATTATCCTCATTCATAAGGAAGGGACTCTAAGGACCTTAAAAATTGCAGACCAATCAGCTTACTATCTGTTACGTCTAAGATAATTACTAAAATCAATCCCAAAAACGACCCAATTATTTCACTTTGGATCCAAGGTCACCCTTTCAACATAACAGCTATCCATGTCTATGCACCAACCACTACTGCTGAAGAAGCGGACGTTGAGAGATTTTATGCTGACCTGCAATGCCTTTTAGACCACACTCCATCCTCAGATGTCCTTTTTCTCATTGGAGACTGGAATGCTAAGGTCGGGAGTGAAGTAATATCAGGAGTTACAGGCAAGTTCGGTCTTGGTGAGCCAAATGAAGCTGGGCAGAGGCTAGTAGAGTTTTGTCAAGAAAACAACCTGACCATAGCGAATACTCATTTTCAACAGCACAAGAGGCGCCTGTACACATGAACTTCACTGGACGGTCTGTACAGGAATCAGACTGATTATATTCTTTCCCGGCAGAGATGGAGAAGCGCTATACAAGCAGTAAAAACAAGGCCTGGGGCCGATTGTGGCACCGATCATCAGCTTCTTGTTGCCAAAATTAAGCTTCGATTGAGGAAAACGCAGAAAACTAGAAGGCCTTTCAGGTATGATCTGGATCAAATTCCATTAGAATATGCTGTGGAAGTGAGGAATCGATTTCAAGAATTAGATCTAGAAGACAGAGAGCCCGAAGAGATGTGGACTGATGTTCGTGATATAATACAAGAAGTTGCTACTAAAGCAGTTCCAAAGCAAAATAAATGCAAGAAAGCAAACTGGTTATCTGAAGAGGCTTTGTAAATAGCTGAGGAAAGGAGGATGGCAAAACTTATGGGAGAAAGCAAAAGATGCAAGGTTCTCAATGCGGAATTTCAGAAAATAGCAAGAAGAGATAAGAATGCCTTTCAGAACATACAGTGCCAAGCAGTTGAGGACAACAGTCAAATGAGGAACACAAAAGCTCTGTATACGACAATCAAAGGTTTTAAAGGAAGCTTCTGTGCTAAGCTGGGCGTGATAAAGGACAAACGAGGCAGGAACCTCACTGAAGCCTCAAGATAACGAAGAGGTGGCAGGAATACACAGAAGAACTGTGCAAGAAGGACCCGAATGTGCAAACCCAAAATACGACGGTTGTGATTACTGATCTCGAGCCGGGCATCCTGAAGAGTGAAGTTTATTTATTTACTTATATTTATACAAATACCTCACAGGTTCCAAACATGGAACATTGTGTGAGGGGGAGGGGTTACAGTGTATCAAAAGGAACAATGGTACATAGTTTAAAATACAAAAGTTAACAGTAATACAGGACTGGAACAGCAAATAAGTATTAGAGCATGTATGGGAAGTAATAAACAGAGGATTATGACATTATACAATAGTTAGCGGCATTGGACGAAATCAACCTGCGCACAGTGAACGCAATATAAAAAAGTTATTCTGACTGCAACAAAGGTACTCAATTCGTTTTTGAATTTTAGTGGGTCAGGTGTGTTAGCGATGCGTTCGGGAAGACCATTCCAACCCTTTATAGCCCGTGGCAAGGCAGAGAAGTTAAATGCATGTGTTCGGCCGAATAGACGTTGAAAACTTATTTTATTATCCAGGCGGTGGGAGGTGCGAGTCGGTCTAGTAAGTGGCACTGTTGATGCATGGTGACTGTAGATTAGTTTATGTAGCAAGCAGATAAGCGCGATCTCCCGACGTGATTGTAAACTTGTGAGCGATAAGGACAACTTGATGTTAGTCACGCTGGTATGGCGGCTGTAATCATGGGAAATAAAACGTGCTGCACGGTTTTGAATAGCTTCTAGGGATTTGATTAGACACTCTTGATGTGGTGACCAGATGGCTGATGCATATTCTAGTTGAGGACGAACTAAAGTTAGAAATGCGAGCTTACGAGTAGAAATAGGTGCGCTATGTAGATTTCGCTTTAGATAGCTGAGCGCGCGCGATGCTTTGGCGGTTATATTTTCAATATGCGTCGCCCATGAAAGATTTTCGGTAAAATGAACGCCGAGATATTTATAAGAAGATGTGCGGGTTAGTGAAATCCTGTTGAGTGAATAATCGTAGGTTGAGAGGGAATGCTTCCTACTGACTGTCATTATTTTGCCTTTTTCCGTGTTAAGTGTCATTTGCCATGATCTGCACCAGTTAGTTACGTACTCCAAGTCCTGCTGAAGGATGACATGGTCAGTGAGAGAACAGATTTTACGATAAATTATGCAGTCATCAGCAAACAGTCGAACTGATGATATTATGTGAAATGGGATGTCATTAATGTATATTAAAAATAATAAAGGACCGAGGACGCTACCTTGTCAAGGTAGCGTCCACGGAAAGGAAATGGGCCTTACCCAGCCTTGCTAAGAACAAAGCTAGCGGAATTGAAGGCATTCCAGTTCATCATCATCATCATCAGCCTGATTATACCCACTGCAGGGCGAAGGCCTCGCCCATATTTCTCCACTTAACCCGGTTCAGTGCTAGCAGCATCCACTTGACCCCTGCGAACTTCTTGACCTCATCCGCCCACCTAACTTTCTGCCGCCCCCTGCTACGCTTTCCTTCCCTTGGAATCCAGCTTGTTACCCTCAGCGACCATCGGTTATCCTCTCTCGCACTACATGTCCTGCCCATGTCCATTTCTTCTTAATTTCCACTAGAATGTCGGTAACTTGAGTTATTTCTCTGACCCACTCTGCACGCTTTCTATCTCTTAATGTTACCCCTACCATTTTTCGTTCCATAGCCCTCTGGGTTGTCCTCAACTTAAGTAGAACTCTCTTGGCTAGCCTCCACGTTTCAGCCCCATAGGTGAGTACAGGCAAGATGCAACTGTTGTATACTTTCCTCTTGAGCGATACCGGTAAGCTGCTAGTCATAATCTGCGAGTGCTTGCCAAATGCGCTCCATCCCAATCGTATTCTTCTTGTTATTTCCTTTTCGTGGTCCGGATCTGCGGATACTACCTGTCCTAAGTAGACATATTCGTCTACTACTTCCAGTATTTCGCTGCCTAATGTAAACTGCTGTTCCTTCCCGAGGCTGTTGAACATTACCTTAGTCTTCTGCATATTGATTTTCAAGCCTACCTTTCTACCTTTCCTGTCTAGGTCATCAATCATTATTTGCAGTTCATCCCCCGAGTTGCTTAGCAAGGCAATGTCATCAGCAAATCGCAGATTACTGAGGTATTCTCCATCTACCCTTATCCCTAACTGCTCCCATTCCAAGTCTCTGAATACTTCCTCTAAACAAGCTGTGAATAGTACTGGGGAGATCGTGTCTTCTTGCCTAACACCTTTCTTTATGGGAAGGTTGCTGGGTTGCTTCAAAACCTGAACCATGACGACGCTGTTAACGTTCTGTATACATTATGTAAGCAAATTTGGACAACGCTGCAGTGGCCACAGGATTGGAGGAGGTCAGTTTACATCCCCATTCCAAAGAAAGGCAGTGCCAAAGATTGTTCCAACTACCGCACGATCGCGCTTATTTCGCATGCTAGCAAGGTGATGTTGAAAATCCTCCAAGGTAGGCTGCAGCAGTATGTGGATCGGGAGCTTCCGGACGTGCAAGCTGGGTTTCGCAAGGGCAGAGGAACTAGAGACCAGATTGCCAACTTTCGCTGGATCATGAAAAAAGCAAGAGAGTTCCAAAAACCCATCTACTTCTGCTTTATTGATTATGCGAAAGCGTTTGACTGCGTAGATCACAGCAGATTGAGGCAAGATCTCCAAGAGATGGGAGTTCCAAATCACCTCATCTGTCTCCTCAGGAACCTGTATGAAGGGTAGGAGGTCACAGTGAGAACTGGGCATGGTCTTACTGATTCTTTTCCGATTGAGAAAGGAGTGAGACAAGGCTGCATGCAGTCGCAGATACATTTTAACTGTATCGAGGATTGTAATGCATCGGACATTCACTGGCCGTAAATGTAGTCTTGCGGTAAAGAAAAGCGTTTGTAGGGGCCTTCCTAACTTTTCGCTAGTTTTCGGATTTCGGCTTTTTTCTATGCAGCTTAGGATGAATCAATTTTAGATTAGTTATTCTTGACTTCTGATATAACTAGAAAATGTTACACGATACAGAACACGTTACAAATGTAAAGCCGTCGACATTTCTCATCATAAATTCAATTTTGTTCAATGAGGTATACAATTAATGAGCCACGGTATGATCGTACATTATTTCGCTATTTTAAGGATACAAGGGACATTTCTATTACTGACTATCTGACTGATTGATTTGACGACTTCTTGACGATTGTATTGCAAATGATGCTGATGCCCTTTTCAATTCTTTTGAGCACGTTGTTTACTTATACGTATTGTTCGGTTTCTTTCCCTTAGCCTAAGAAATAAAAAATCCACGTTGCCACGGAGAAATTATGACATTCTACACTTGCCTCGTCGGGCGAAAATACTTAGGAGTTGAAAAAACGATAAAACATACAGAAAGTATTGCTCGATTTAGGAAATACAAGGAATAACTTCGTGCCTCGACAAATTATGCGAAAAACTTGTTTTTTGTTTTGTGATAAAGACTCAAATACCAAATGTTCTTGCTCTGCACTTTTCCCAAAAACTACATCATTGAATATATTCGTCTACAATAGTGAAATAATTCAGTTCCTTTGAAAATTCCGACACAATAACAACTTTTCAGTCACTTTTATGGCATGGCTTTTTCTCCAATTTGGAATGTAATTGGGCTCTATATCTTGTGCTAGGCTTGAATACTAAGAAATGTGATGACCCCGATGACATTTCAAATGTGTTTTAGTGTGAAATTCATTAAGGACAGCTCTCTATTTGCATAATATGTTCAATAAATTGGTCACTTGTATTGCCCCTGCCTTTTGTAATTTGGCGAAAGTGTTGCTTTATTCAGATCCGACGACGAAATTCTTTGCAATGAAGGACCATGTCGTATGCGCCTTCATCCTGTAACTTGTTCGAACATATAGTTCTCAAGCATATTACAGTGTTTATGAAAGCAAATAACATGGTATCTAGCGTTCAACATACTTTTAGACTGACTTTTATCACAGCAACACAATACCGGAATTTTTGTACGACATTTCTTCTAACTTGGATTATGGTGACCAAATTGATGCAATAGTTATTGACTGCTCGAAGGCTTCTGACGGCGCAATGAATTGTGAACTCTGTAAAACTAAACATTGCACCGAAAAAATTCACATTTTTTTTAAATGGACATCTAATTTTCTTCCTGGCTTTTCTCATTACATGCCATAAAATTCTGGTGAATCCAGTCTCTTGCCTGTCTGTTCTGATATTCCAAAATAATCCGCTTATAGCCCTTACTTTTCTTACTTAACATTCTCATGGATATTACATCGAAGGATAAAGAACATTACTTCTACAATTAGAATTTACGCCGATCATTGCGTTCTCTACTGTATCATGCGTTCTTATGAGGGTGACTATCGACTTAACGAATCACATATTGCATGTTGAGAATGGTGTGAAAAGTTGCAAATCGGCACCAATTGGTATAAATCTGCAGTGATCACATCACTGTGTAAGGCCTCCTCGTCCTGTGTTTTTGCGTTTTCATATAGAAGCATGGCATTGAAAAGGGTTCTTAGATATAAGAATTTGTGTATTATTCTCAACAACTTATCCTGTTGAAAACATTTCGATTTTGTTTGAGTAAAACAATTAAGAAATTAGGAAACCGAAGTCGTATCTTAGCCCGTTCTCAAAGTGAAGTTTTGCTGTATAATTCGTAATCCGTTTCATACATGATTATGGTTGCAATTTATGAAACCCTCGCAGACGAACAGATATCACACTGATCGAGCTTGTTAAAATATTCTGTTATAGCTCTGTCACACGGTCACTTTCGATCCTCATCGAACTCGATCTGCATTGAGGTTTTCAAGAATGATTGAAGCGTCCCGTGCTGCGCGGCCGCTTTCAATAAGCATTGAGAAATTTTCCTCGTGTGCGCTTTAGAGCTCACTGATGACGAGGATGTCGACGACCGCTTTCGAGTGGGCTTGAAATCTCAAGAGCGCTTGAGGAAGCAGCTTGAAGTCAAGCAGTATCGAGCTCGATTGCACTTGAAAGTCGCCGTGTGACAACCTCAGTCTGCATTGAGTTGAATGCAGATCGAGTTCAATGAGGATCCGTGTGACAGCTAGGGGCATTAGTTTTCAGAAGGGTAGATACTTGGGCTTGTTGGTACATGATCGAAGAGAACACAATGTAGCGCACCAATACAGGGACAGAGAAAGAAGACACACACAGCGCTATTTGACACACACAGTTTTGTTTGTCACCAAAAACTCCGTGATTTCTGAGCCCGTCTACCCTTCCTTCATTTGTTTAGTGTATTGTACATGCTCAATATCGGCTGTCGTTTATGAGTTATATTATTCCAGCGAATCGCACGATCACAAGAAATTACCACGAACTTAACCTCAAACCTTATGTTTCTCGAAACAAAACAGTAATACAGTTTTTATCCTCGTGCGATCAAGGTATAAAATAAGCTATACATGGCTCATACAAGGAGGCTATAGTTTTTTGTTTATAATCTCCTTGGGCTAATATCGCTGCCTTTTATTATAAGTGTTTGTGAACGCGATCAGCCACTGTTGATCATTAACTTGATGAACATCACTCTTTAATTAGTTTGTTTCTGCTTTTTGCTTGCATGGTTTGTAACGCTATATAGGATTACTTAGTTTTTCGTTTGCTCGTTTCTGTAATTCTCCCCTTCCTCCCCCCCCCCCCCCCCCCGCCCCTCACTCTTGTTATAGCTTTTCTGTAAGCAAAATGTAGGCATTTCTATAACGAAACGCTACGAAATAAAGAAAGGAAGAAAGAAAAAAGAAAGAAAGATAGATAGAATAAAAAATAAATAAATACAGAACGAAAGAAAAAAAAAACAAGCAAGCAAGCAAGCAAGCTTCGGATGGAACTGCAGTATGTCGAAATAAAGGGAGAAATAAGAATGATGGCGCGAAATTCAACTAGAACGATCTTAAACTATGTTGAAGTTGGAGCGGGTGGCTGTGGCTATTGCAAGTAAACATCGGTGCATTTTGCATTTCAAACCAGTAATGACAAGTGGCCACATTTAGCGCCAACGAATTGAACAAAGCTTCGCAGTATTACTTCCCCTTTAAAGGAGCATCGACTCAACGTTCTACAACGAATAGAAAAAGACAAAATAAAAATATAAACGTGCATAATATGAAAACAAGCTAAAATGAAAATAAAACGAGGGAATTAAAGCACGTATTACTGCTTGAGGCAAACAACGCGCACGATTGCTGGATGCGCGCTTCGCCTTTGGGATGCTGTCATTCCATATGGAACGACCGCGTTGTCGACTTCACTTGACAATTCTTGGGGCCCATTTACTAGCGCTAAAGCTAGTCATTGCGTACGCGATGTCCAATCGCCGTTAAAATTCAGACTCTGTCTCCTAGTTTGTACTCTGCGTCGCGTCTTTGTAAGCTACAACGCCGGGTGTCGGCGCGTTGCTAGCCTCTACGAAGCAAGGCATGTAGGGCTTCCTCTGCGCGCTGAAGGAAAGAAGCGACGTAAGTTTTGTCCACAACTGCGACATAAGGTAGCATAGCGTCAGGCTTTGGTGCGGCCTCCTCCCTTTACACAAGCTGAATGAAGCGAACGCTATATATAGTGTAGTACAGGGGCGCACCTCCTGTGTTCGGCGTAAGCGTACATAGAGAGAATATTTGCGGTAATTTTCTTAATCCGTTGGTCCGCCCGTAGTAACCAGACATCCTCCGGTGGTTTGTCGCACTGTAATTCAAGATAGCCAGCGTCAGCTCCGCGCTACGTTCCCTTATCCATGATGAGAACTTCGAGGATGCCATGTTGCCGGAGAATGCTTTCGATCAAAACCTTGGCGACTTCCACTGAGGCACTTGCAGATAGTGCTTTTGCTTCAGCATAGCTGGTCATCTAATCGGTAGCCACTATTTCCCATTTATTGACGTACGTCGACGAGGGGAAGGGGCGAGGTAGTTTTTTGTCGACCTGCTTTATGCTCTCATCGGTGGTCGTATTGGATGTAGCAACGCTGCAGTCCTCGTTGGCGTTTTACGACGCTGAACGTCATGGTACAACATCAGCGAAGAGTCAGGGCTAGTGCCATTTGTCGTGATTACTATGCAGGTTACGAATAAAACCGGGGCAGACAGCTCTGGGCTCGTCGTGAGAAGCTTGGAGGATTTCCTTGCGAAAGTGTTCAGGGACAAGAAGGAAGGCGGTCTTTGCCAAGTGCCGATTTTTCTCGATGGGAAAGCCTTTGTGAAGTGAAAAAAAAGACTAACGTATGTTTTATGCCGCTGGAGAAGGGGGGTACTTGACTTCCATTTGTTCGAATGTTGCTCAAAGGCGTTGGTGCTTTAATTGTCATGGCATTATCTCTGCCGCCCTGGTAGCGACTTGTGCGGAAGAACACCAATAAATTTTTTAGTCTATGACATGAGTCGTACAACACTGATAAAAGGGTATAATTAGGCTAAAAACAACCCAAATACGGTCCACCATCTCGATGTTCTGCTCTATACTGTAAGATGTTCTGCGCTCAGTCGGTGACGCAAGTGAAACAAATGCAAGCTAAGGATGTAAAAATATCTGGAAAAGAAGTGCAGTTGCCTCTATGTCGTAGTTGCTACACACGAGTTGATATATAAAAATATTCAGTTGCCAGTCGCACATGGCCGTCTTGCGTTGTTTGGCGCTTACTTTATCATATCATTTTATGTGTTATATAATTCTTTTGGTGTAAGCTAGCGTTCTCTTATATTTCTTAGACACTGCTGGCAGCTTAGTTTTAAATTACCTCAAAAGGAGTCCTTCATTGTTGCTCTAAGAAAACTGCCACTATGGGTAATCCTATTATTAGTTGGCTTTTTTCTGGGTAATATTACCCAGTCCTCTAACACACGCAGAAAACATGACTTGAAAAATGGTGCTCCTTGAGAGTATAATTCCCCGAAGTCTTCTTACCCGCCAGCACCTGGTATTAGCTACTAGCGTCTCTGCCACTTCGCATCGGCCCCTTAATTATTCCTGCCGTCGTCAGTCGCTTGGTCCGCGAAGCCCGCAGCGTATATTGCGCTGCGTGAATATCTCCCAGAAGACCGGATCGGAGCCGAACAAGCCCTTCGAACGGTAGCATAAATAACGAAACGCGCGCTGCTCGCTGCTGTCCCTGTGGTGCAGTCGCAGGAGGCCTTTCCAATAAACAACAATGTCTCTAGATTGTTGCCGAGGACAAACGCAGGCTGGGAATAAGGCAGAACTTGTATTCGTATAGGCGGCGACTATTCTCCGTTTGGGAGACAGAACTGAGCGCTGTGTAGTTTGACCACCCACTGCTGAACAGTTGCGCGGTAGGAAGGCTTCCACGAACGAAACTATGGAGCGCATCGTTTGTCCTAGCATGAAGCTCTCAATTAGATGAATAAATAAAGCGACAAGGTAAAATGAGTAATGAACAGAGTGCCACTAGATTGTCCCATTCTTTTTTTACAGGAACGACCATAGTAACCTAACAACAAATAGAATGGATTGATCGAATTGACAGGAAATGTTGCCGGAATCTGAAGTATAACGTTTAAAGAAATTTTAGCTCATTTGTGCGAGACACATAGCTCACTGTCGCGCTCCGTCATTTCGCTCGCCACATGGTAATCGCTTTACAATCAGTAAACGCAGAACTTGCTTGTAAACATATTGCCTGGCTCTTCTTGCATTAACTTTCGTTTTCATGCGGTTATGTCACCTGCACGGGTGATCACAGCAAGCCATCAGTTATACTAATTTGTGATACACTAAACGAAAGTCTTACTCACTCTCCTGAGACGAAGAATGCCTAGACCAGTATATACCACATGAGAGCCTAAACATGAACAAATGCTTGTGACGCGTTCATGAGCGATTGGTGCAGATTACGGACATAACTAGGTCGAAAGCGAAAACAGGTAAAGTACATTGTCACGTGATGGTGGTGAAAATGTCGAAGGCAAAAATCGACGAGACGGGTTGTACTGAAAGGGATCATCAGATGCGAGTGGCTGCATTCATGCTAGATATATGTCTATACTCTTTGGGTACCAACAAAAATGATATAGCCGCGCCCAGCGACTTTGAGTGCGCACAAACAAGCAGAACAAAACGTTCACGTCATTGTGTAAATCATTCTTCGCGTACAAGCAAAGTGATATGGCCGGATGCCTGCCGATGTTGCAAGCAACAGAAAAAAATTACCACCGTTTGTGGAGCTACTAGCCCCTAAATAACATCACCGGGATGTTCCAAAATAAACAAAGAAGGTCGAACAAAGACTACAAATTTAAACACTGAAGCGCCTTCAGCGCGTAACAATATGGATGATTCCTGGGCGTGCGAGGAGCCGCATGGGATGTGGTCGCGCCGTTAGGGTTAACTTCGTAGTCAAGTTGTCTGATGCGGCGAAGTAAGGGTCTTGAATATTTGGGGGCTGGGATTTTAAAAAATTCTATGCAAAATCTACTGGCCCATTCGAGCTGAAATAACGTTCACAAAGTAGCAAAATACCGTCTACGTTATCTGATAAGTTATTCAACATCGGTACTTGCCTAGATTTTTTTGAAATCGAGAAAAAACTGCTCTCGGCGGCATGCACAATTTTCGCAGAAGAGAGTCGAAAAGCTTTTTTGACATCATGCGTCATCTGTCGGGCAGCGAGGCAAGCGCGCCAACGGCCGGGATGGAGCTTGTCTCACTGCTCGACAGATGACGTATCATGTCAAAATAGCTTT
The DNA here is from genome assembly GCF_055883805.1 of Amblyomma maculatum. NCBI lineage: Eukaryota > Metazoa > Arthropoda > Arachnida > Ixodida > Ixodidae > Amblyomma > Amblyomma maculatum. The sequence continues at coordinate 72,031,273 of NC_139350.1, read as the reverse complement.
TCGACTCTCTTCTGCGAAAATTGTGCACGCCGCCGAGAGCACTGTTTTTCCTCGATTTCGGAAAATCTAGGCAAGTACCAATGTTGAATCACTTATCAGATAACGTAGACGATAGTTTGCTACTTTGTGAACGTTATTTCAGCTGGAATGGGGTAGTCGATTTGCATAGGAATGTTTTAAATCCCAGCCCCCAAATATTCAAGACCCTGTACATTGTATGGGCCGAAGTACAGTCGTAAGAATTTTTCACTCTTTCCCCGTAGGCGAATCGGCGTCTAAACCCGCACTTTGTCTCCCGGCTCGTACTCTGCGGCACGTCGTCGTAAGTTGCAGCGTTGGGCATGGTGCGTTCCTGGTCTTCAATGCGCAGCAAGGCTAGTCCTCGGGCTTCCTCTGCGCGCTGAAATGGGCGGCGATGTTGACGTTGTCTTGGTTTGTGTCGTGTCGAGCATCGTTTCGAGTGATGTTGTAGGCTCCCTGCGATACAAGTTGAAACGGGATCGACCTGACTGGCTCCTGGACACCGGAGGTAAAGGCGAAGATTACGTATGGATGGATGGCTTCAACATCTTGTGTTCGGCGTCTACGTACATGACAATCATGCGCGCAGTCGTTTTGATGAGGCTTTCCGTAAGCCGTTGGTATGAGGACGGTACGCTGCTGTTCGTCGGCGGTTTGTGTGGCTGTCGTGTAGGATTACTTGGGTGACTAGGCCGTGAACGCTGTCCTCAGTCCGTGATGATAATTTCTGATGCTCCATGATGTGGCAAGATTGTTCGACGAATAATTTAGCGATTCTCGCTACGAATAACGTAGCGACTTTAGCAGGGAGGTTTTGTTGCAACGTAGCGGGATAGTTAGTCGGTGGACACAATGATCCCCTTGTTCCCCTCTGATGGGGTCGGGAAGGGGCCAAGAAAATTCATCCAACTTTTTTAAAGGGATTCGTCGAGGATGGAATAAGGTTCAGTAGCCCTGCTGGTCGGATTGGGTGCGTTGTATGTCACTGGCGCTCTCGGCTCGTTTTTCGTAATGTGCTACGTCACCAGGCAACCGCGGCCTGTAATATTTTTCTACTCGGCGAAACGCGCGTGAAAACCCCAGATGCCTTGCTGCCGGCTTATATGAGACGACTACAGAATTTCCTCCCGGAGGAAACCAAAGTGATAACGTTATCGCTTTAGTTTGTTTTATGGAGCTTAACATCCCCAAGCGACTCAAGTGGTGCGAGATGCACAGAGGGTTCTGGGTATAAGAAGATGTGCGATACTGTTCGGTGTAGAGTTTTTCACGAGGACATCGTTGTGTAAGGTGAAAGATGACAGCTGATGCTTGAATACTAGGGGAGGCGAAGTGGTCTTGCCTTCAAGGTAGTCGAATCGATGTTGAAGTTCAGGGTCTGATTTCTGCTAGTGCGCAAAACTGCCTGCACTTACCGGTTCCAAGAAGGCGTCGCCGTCTTCTTTCATTGGCGCGTCGACAAGGGCTCGTGATAAGCAACCTGCATATTAATGCTTGTGCCGAGACTTGTAGACAACAGTGATATTCTTGAAGATGCGAGCTCCAACGAGCAAGGCGGCCGGATGGAACTTTCAAACCGGCGAGCCTGCAGAGTTCGTGGTGATCGCTTTATTAGCTTGAATGGTCGACCGTATAAGTACGGACGGAACTTCGTTATGGCCCAGACGGTCACGAGGCACTCCTTATATATCATTGAGGAATTGCTTCGGCTTTTGAGAGGGACCTGCTAGAGTGGGCGATTATTTCCACCATTCAGGGACACTTCAGGACGAGGACGGCGCCTAGCCCCAAACTGCTTGCGTGGGCATAAATTTCAGTTGCGGGAGTTTCATCAAAGGGCCCAAATACAAGGGGGCGGGGGGGGGGGGGGGGGGAGGCCAGGCTGTAGGCTGCGATAAAGTTTCCAGAAAGTTTCTTCTTTTGATGTTATTAAAAGGCATGTCTGTGTCAATGGCTCGGCAATGCGCGAAACGTGGCTCACAATTCGCCGGTAGTACGCGCACTGTCCAAAGAATCGGCGTGCAGCATTCTTGTCACCAGTTAGTAGAAAATATTAATTCGCAGCAATCTTGTGTGGGCTTTGGAGAACTCCATTCATGCTTACGATATGACCCAGGAACGCACTTTTATGCTTTCAGCATTATAGCCCTGATAGTTTGATAGTGTCCAGCACTGAGCAAGCCTACTGAGGGGGTCTTCAAAATTTGAAGAAACACCAACGACGTTTCATAAGTACACCAGACAAATCTACCACTTAAAGCCTGCTAGTATATATCTATAACTCGCTTGAATTAACGTTGCTGTTGCGAAGCAGAGATCAAATGGCATCACCTTGAATTCTAAGAGGCTGTCGGGTGTAATGAACGTGATCTTCCCAAGGTCTCTTTCTTCGACCTCAATTTCCCATTGGTCGTTCTTCAGGTCCGTGGAGGAAAACTTAGTTGTGCTAAGACGGTGGAGTATGGCGGTTATGCGGGGGAAGGGGCATGCATCCTTCTTCGTTATGTTGTTCAAGCGGCGGTAGTCAACAAACAAGCGAAGGGTGCCGTTTTTCTTCTTCACCACAATGACTAGTGCCGTCCACGAGTTCGTTGCGATACACAATAGGTACTTTGGCGCAGAAGGTGGACATGTTTGTCAGTGAGAATACGATGCTTGAACAACGGTGCCTAACGCACCTTCAATGCTGATGAAAAGAAACCGCTGTAGAAGGAATAAGAGAAAGAATAAAATAGAAAGGCAGGGAGGTTAACTAGGCGATACACAGAAGGCTACGCTATATGTGGGAGGCAAACAAAGTGAGAAAAAGAGTGAAAGAGGAGAGGGGAAAGACAATAGAGAGCGTGCACTTAAAGTCTTGAACTCAAACCCTAGTCATTTAAAAACTAAAGGCGTGCCTTCACTGCTTTCCTTGCAGATGAAGGGGTCATCCAAAGGCCCGGAATCGTAGCCTGTCTAAGAGGGCGAGAGTCTAAGCGGCGAGGTGCGGCAGCCAGGAAGGCACGCTCGCGCTCAACTTGAGGACAGTCACAAAGTATGTACGCAATCGTTTCTACAGACCCGCTCTGCTCACACGTTGGAGAGTCTGTCATTCCGATGAGATGAGAATAGGCGTTTGTAAACGCCATTAATTAGTCACAGGCGACACAATGTAGCATCACAGTGGGGGAAGCCGAATGGTAACCTGCCGTTGAAGTAACTGGTCAAAGTGGTGCGAGCGCGACGTCCAGCCTCCAGGCGTAGACCATAATTGTCTAATCACGTTCCGGGCGGTCAGTCGAAGGTTCCTTGATGCGTCGTCTCTTGTCAACTGTATCTGGACAATGTTGGTTGTATCATGAGCCTATCGAGCAGCATCGTCAGCTAAGTCGTTGCCAACAATTCCACTATGACCTGGTATCCACAGGTAGATGATTTCGCGACCCTCTTGGAATGCCTTATGGTGCAGATGTTGAACGTCCGCTACAAGTTTCTAATGGTCGCCATTGCTCAAGGCCGACTGAAGACATTTTATAACAGGTTCGGAATCACAGAAAACAGCCCATTTTTGAGGAGTTTGTCCGGAGATATACTTTACAGCAGCATGAATTGCGGCCAGTTCTGCTCCAGTAGAGGTCGTCTTATGCAAAATTAGATGGTAAATGTTTACTTTTCTCGCAGGAACGGCGCCGGCGCGTGCAGAACTAGTAGGGATTACAGAGCCATCCGTAAAGATGGGAATACGGTCCCAATAACCATTGTGTAGCATGAACAGTGTCAGTTGCTGAAAGGCTGGCGTTGATAAATTCGATTGTTTCGATATTCCCGGAATTGCAAGGCGCACACATGGGAGCTGCAGACACCACAGTTGCGACGGAGGTCGTGCGGCCGGAGTGACTGTTTTGGGAAGGATGACTGGTGCGTTGCTATGATGTTTGCAAGTGTAAAATGCGATATCTGCAGAGGCGTCTGAGCAAGGTGATGCTGTGGAACCCTTGGAATGTCTCGTATGTGCATTTGCAAATTCTAGAGAAATGTATGTACGTCGAAAGCGGCTGGTCCCAAAGTTAATGCGCCACGAGAGAGGCCCAGGCATGGGCTAAAGGCCGGAACCTGGAGGGCGCGCAAATTAGCCTTTCATGTGTTTGAAAGTATGGGCGCAGTGTACCATATAAATACTAAAAATAGTGCTGTGTACAATGTCAGAATTGACTGTACCGACGAGCCCATGATTTTCTGCCAAGAAAGCGGAGTACGTGAGCGATGGATGTTAGCTTTTTTCAGTAGGATGTAATGTGGGCTCTATGATAGATTGCGGTCTATCAGAATCCCTAAGAAAACAATGCGTTTTGTAGTAGGAAGTGTTATGACTGTCGATGCATACCGGATATGGATTCAAAGATTTGCATGTAAATGCCATTAGCGCGCATTTTTCCGGTGATACGCTGAGACCTTACTTCTGAAGATAAAGCGAAGTTGGTGTTGCTGCCCATTGAAGTCTTGCCCGCACTTAGAGACTCGTCACAGAGGAGGCCCAAATGCAGATGTCATCGGCATACATTGACATCTGGACGGTGGAAGGGAGGTTCTCTAGGAGAGCGATGAGTGTTAGAATAAACAAAGTAGGGCTGAGCACACCACCCTTTGAATAATGGTACGTATCTGGTCTTGTTTGCTCCGGGGTGCCGCTAGGTAGATTTCTAGTGTGGTCTGGAAACCTTGGTTAGGTGCATTTTCTTCTGGTCGCTTAGGGAAAGCGAAGGCGTCTCGTGTGTCTGGTAACTGATCGACGAAATTGATCGTAGTGTAGTGATGCAGAGCCCTCGATAGTACTATCTATACTATCGATAGTTGGGTCACTATCGAACTATCGATAGTACTATCGATGGCAATTTCGATAGTCTATCGATAGCGCAATCGATAGTCCATCGATAGTTTATTTTGATAGCGTTATCGATAGAACTATCGGTAGTAATTTTTGTAGTGCTATCGGTAGAATAAAATCAACCGTGCTAACTCATTGCAGCAAAACTTAGTTCTCTGAGTGCATGGTATAATGGTGGTGGTAAATATGACAGGAATCTCAACTATCGCAGTCTACGCAGCACCTAAATCTGCAGATGTGCAGTCGAGTTAAAAAAAAAAGATCACTAGTGACATGTTTCTGGAGCGGCCGACAACACGCTCGGCGCCGCGGTTACGACCGCGCCTCTAACAAAATTGCCAATCCTGCTCGCAAACCACTTTGCAGTGCCAGCCGCACCAGCCGCGCGGTGCCATTTTCGCCGCTCTGGTGACGCCATGTTTTTTTGCGACACATTCGTACCCTAGGCAGAGTTGCTGGATAGTGTTGAGTGTCGCAAATTTCCTAGTTGTGATGGCAGTAACGACCCGAGACGCACCGTTTGGAATACCTGCTTCTGAGCCGAAATAAGTTCAAATTAACAATTCAGCGGGTATGCTTGCTGATTATGAAAAACTTTTATTGCCGAGATCCGTGCTCTCTGTAGCATAGCTGCTCCTTTCAAAATTGTAGCAACTGCCGGTTGTGCCAGGTAAGCTCCTACAGAACGTTCAACGTCTGGACGCAGGTAACGTCGATTACGGCAGTTAATAATTGCCAACTCTTCGGAACTAGTAAGAGCAGCATTGTTAAAAACCGATGCTAGTTTCTTAGTGGGCATTTTAGCTTGTGTTGTTCTTACGAGATTCCTCAAAAGTAAGTAATCGATATTCAGATGCAGTTTGAGTAATTTTTTCGCTTGATGAGGCTGGTGGTACCCTAACGCATGCTACTTCGACTTGGGTAAAGTAAGAAAAAAAAATGTTGATCGGAAAATTTTGGTACAATCCATAGTGGTTGCGTGAGAGCTAGGCTATTGGTTTCTTTTTATTTCTTCTTAGAGCATCAGTGTACTCTAAAAGCATTATGTCCATCGTTACATCGGCGGTGCGAAAGAGACCTCTCTTTCATATTATACTTTGTCTAAGTGTAAAAAAACGACATGAGAAGCATACGCATGTTAAAAGTCACACCGCCGTCATCTTCAACGGGCTTCATTACTTGAGCAATCGAGACTGGCACAGTTTGTTAACGCTCCACACAAACTGCTTTCTTTGTTTTTGTTACTATCGTATATAGCGACATTCTCTGCCGATGTACCAAATGCCTAAAAGCAGTTATTAGTGCTTTGGAAAATGAGCAAGTGTCAGCTGCATTTTGTTCTGCAGATTCGCAATATGAATTCATATCACTGCAATAGTACTTGGGGACTTGCACGCAATATGGCATCATAGAACACAGTCGCATGATGAGGCACACCTTCTCGGAGGGAACGAAAGCCTCCCTTTTACGTCGCATGGCGTGTCCTATTAGCGTCAAGTGCAACCCGAACGGGAGTGTTTTGCAATCCACAAAATAAAATATTAAAAGGAAGAGACAGGAGCAGCAGGAGACGAGCAAATTTGAGAGAGTATAGAACGAGCGCCATTTTCGCTTGTCCCTTCAGAGAATGAGAGATATCACTTGCAATGCCGATGCCTCGATTCATCACCAACTAGGTGTTCTCAGCGGTTGCGATGTCCCCGTACCCCCGCCAACGATGAAACTTGATCGGGGTGGTACACTCAAATCTTCATCGGTGATGTTTAGAGCGACATGGTGCTTCAAATTCGACGTAGGGGGTGGTAAAAACGTTTAATACAAAATAGGGAGTTACATGAAGGTTGCTCTGGGGTCAGGCTTAGTTGCCTTCTCCTCACAAACACTAGGTGGAGTCCCTAGTACGGGACCCCCGTGGCTTCCGCTGCCGCCATTGCTCGTTTGACCAAGGCCTTTTGGGCTTTCAGGTAGGAGCAGGCTATAGGGCGCCTCCCAGTCCTCCCGGGTGGTGTTTGGGTTATGTGCAAATGCAGGGTTGGAGGGGCATGCCCACACCATGTGGAAAATGTCCGAGGGCATTTCCCCGCGGTGCGTGCACTCCCCGGAGAAGGCACTGTCAAAATGTTTAAGTGACGCCGGACACATCATGGTATTCGTAAGGAGGCGAAGAAACACGCGTTCATCCGCTCTTGTTAACCCTTTACACGGGTGGGGGTAAATATTGTCACGTGGTGGTGACCAGGTCGATGACACTAATGAAGGGTCGATGATTGCACTGAAGAAACTCTTTATTGGGCTGACTTGCGCCCGTAAAAAAACTAAGCAACTCGGCGGCTGCGATAGCAACAAACGTGCTCGTCGATCGTCGAACAAAGAATGCCCGTCACACTCGTCAACGCTCAATTTAAAGGCTGCTCAGAACAATCTCGATGACGTCGCACACAGCTACTAGCACGGGCTGGAACATTGTGGAAAGACACACGAGTGGCCGGAATCTTCGAGATAGATCTCGGTGCATCTTGCGCTACAACGAAACTGATAAAGATGTGACTAGCGACATCGAGCATTAACAAACAAAGATTACGGAACTGATACGGGATCCAGAATCAGAGTGATAAGCCTTTATGCCGGCGGCTGTTAAAAAAGCAACAAATACAGTTTTGAAGGCTTCGCGGCAATATTGTGTCTGTTTTGGTACAGCTGCGTAATTTCTCTGAAAGTGTAGGCTGGTGCGAATTCTTCTGAGGAGAAAGAAAACGACGTTGCCGGGTTAAAAAGCGCGCAGGAGGCGGCATCTGCTGCCTCGTTTCCTCTTAGCCCCGAATGGACCGGAGCCCAGACTATGAAGCGGCGGGATGGACTATCCACGTACGAGCTGTTTTGCAGTAGTCGGTAGGCCAGTTCCGAGCTGTTTTTTAGTAGCCGGTAGGCCAGGTACGGGACTCAGCCCTGTTGAAAGTTCCTACACGCCCCTCGCGAGTCCATTATGATTGTTTTGGAATCACAGTGTGTTGCTGCTAACTCGATGGTGACCTCCTCTGCCTGTGTTACGTTTCGGGCTTTAAATGTGAGCACGTTTACCGTTTTGGACTCGTGAATCACTGCCGCCGTGTACCACCCGCCACGGTACGGGCCGTACGCGACCACATAGGACGCGACCGGGTTTCCCTTCGTATTGGTGAGCTAAGGCCTCTGCCCTGGGCATGCGCCTACCCTCGTGGTCGTCCTTGGACATATCAGTGGGGAGTGGTTTTATGTGCAGGGCGTATCGCCACTCCTGGGGAAGTCTTACTCTTTTCTTGGCTACAGTCGTGTGTTTTATGTGTAGACGAGTTAATAGGCGTAGGTGGAGAGGTAGTATTGAGTTTTGTTTTGTTCGTTGAAACATTAGTCTGCTTCAATCGGAGGTCGATGATAGCGCGTTCTACGCAGATAAAGTTTCTACGCAGTATCCCATCTCCGGAGCACTGCTGTAGGACCACGAAGCAGGTCGATGATAGCGCGTTCTACGCAGATAAAGTTTCTACCCAGTATCCCATCTCCGGAGCACTGCTGTAGGACCACGAAGCTGGTATTCTCTGTTACTCAGGTTATGCATCGCCTTGACGTGTAATAATATTGATACGTGGCAAGGTTAATCCACAAAGGTTAGTCCAGGATGACACAGCACACAAAACACAGAAGCACAGTAGCGTCGACCTTCTTCTAGCATCAACCGTTGCTACCACTTTGTCTTCTTCTGTCTCACTGTTGCTGATCGTTGTCATCTTCAAAGTCCAGCAATGCAGGGCATATATGTCACATTATTAATACCAGCGGAGCGAGTTAGCCGACCATCACAAGTGGTCGTTAATTTCTTCAGCTTGGCAGGGAGATGTGCACTGGTAACTGAACAGGCAGCTGCGGTATCCACGAAAGTGCACGTTGCACGTAGGCCTCGGTGTCCGATCTTGTCTACGTTGTGTATTCAGGTCGCGGCCGGGGCACACCGTTGTTACTTGGCTGGGCAGCGTGTCAGTTCGAACTATGATAGCATGGTGATCAATGATGTCATTGTGTGCCGCGGCAGTATAAAGGTTTCGCTTGTGCGTCGTCATTTTAGTCAGTGGCGGAGAATTTTCATAAGGCCATCATGCAGCAACCTCGCCGCTAAATAATGCACTCTTTAGTTTCCCCTATGGAAACTGGGGACCTTCCTCTACGTAGCTGCGGCCAATCAAAGCGCGCTGTGAACAGCAATGGGGGGCGGGAAAGACGGCTTGACGATCCGCGCTTTCTCATACGCTGAAGGTCGCCGATTTTGAGTTGTTGCTTTCCAGGACGGGGTCGTGCGGCGATGACAAAAGCGATGACAATTCGTCTGTATTGCAAGTGGTGGTTAATGGGGCCGGCCTCACCGCATAGGAAACAAGCCCCCCCCCCCCCCCCCCCCCCCCCCTGTGTTTGAAGTCCTACAGCTAGGTGTCGTATTTCCTAGAGCTTGGTGGTCGCTCGTTGGCTGGGCGAGCCAGTGGGCGGCGTTTAGGAGGAGGCTGGTAACGACGAAGGCTGGTGAACTACCTAATCAGGTGGCGTTGTTCATGATTTGTGGCTTTTGCGTAGTAGCCGCCAAAGTATGGGTGTCAACAAGCGCCCGGTGCACTTCTTCGCGGACGATGTCTATAGAGGGTCGCTACTTATGGCTGTTGAGATGATGGTAGCCGCGGGGGTAGTTCTTCTAGGACGACTTCCCGAATGACTTCCCACCAGTCATTGGTTGCATTGGTTACAGTGTGCAGGCAATTACAGCATGTTTGTACCGGACGCTTTCCGTCCGGTACAAACATGCCAGGAACAAACACGGAAGGACAGCGTAGCAGGGAACGGCAGAAAGTTAGGTGGGCGGATGAGATTAAGAAGTTCGCAGGGGTCAAGTGGATGCAGCTAGCACAGAACCGGGTTAAGTGGAGAAATATGGGAGAGGCCTTCGCCCTGCAGTGGGTATAGTCAGGCTGATGAGCAGAGTCGAACAGGCGAAGGTCTCTTTGATAGCGAGTGCTTCTTCCAAGAATTCGGCAAATGTTTTCGGTGAATTCCTCGCAATCACAGCACAAAGCGACTCTTTGGAGCCTTTTATTAGAAATTTTACCTTTTTTTTTCTGGGCGTGTCAGGGTCGATCCTACCAAAAATCCTTTCCATCTCTTCTACGTAAGCGAGGACGACCTTGTTTCCCGAAATGAATGAGTAGTTCGTCTTCTTCCTTTTTCGAAACGCTGGCAAATATCTTCAACATGCAAATTACATAATAACAGGGTATTCGGCGCAACACAGACACACACAAGAAAGAAGACACGACGGGCGCTTACTAGAACTGTTCAGTTAGGTGAAAGAGTCAAAATATATAGCCCTCTCGGCCAATGTGCATGCATACAAGGCATCAGGGAAACAGCATCAATCTTATCAAAGCAGGAATAACACAATTGTTTGCTAAGTCTCATAAAGAAAAACCGACGTGTCACTGGCACTGTTCGAAGTGGCTTTCTGATACAAATATATAAAAGGCTTCTAGTCACGAGCTAAGATGTCTATCTCAGTCTCACGTCGCGGAACCGTGGTGCAGAATTAGTGGAAGCCCTACAGTGTAAAGCAAGTCACTCAGCCTCATTGTTTTCAATGTCTATTGCATGTTCCCGAAGTCGGCAATCCACGCAACGGCCCGTCTGTCCAATATAGAATTCTTCAAAAACACTATGTAATTTCATAGACGACGCTGTGGCGCACTTAGCGAACCGCTGGCAGGGACGCTTCTGACAGCCGAACTTTTGGCTTTCGCACGGCATACTACGGCTTAGCTGAGAAAGTTTGTAAAAAACGGGAGGGGGGGGGGGGGCCAAATTATACCACCGGTACATTAAACCGGTCAAGAGGCATTGCCAGCGGTTCGCTAAGTGCGCCACCAGCGTGATCTGTGAAATTCCATTTCACAGGAATTGCCTTTTCAAGAATATGCGCTTCAATGCCTGTGTGAACGTAAGTGGTACTAGGTATACTTGTGTCAGTTAGGTAGATATATACTATCACAGCGCATGCATTTCGCCTCTTAACTCGTCACTGCAGCGGCATGGTATTAAACTGGGGTGGAGGGTGTAATATTCAATTCACGTTTTTTTTCATCAACGTATACTAAGTATGCGCTTCCCTTTTTTCATTTCTTTTTTCTTTGTTAGGCGGAGTCGAGATAAGCTGTGGAGCCCCTAACCATTCGATCACTGCTGCGTATTGATGATCAAATAGAGAGATTTAGCATCCCCGAGACGTACAGCCTCCCAAATTTTAACTGGCGTGCGTGACGGCCACATTTCTGAGTTTTTGAGGGAACTAACCTGCACAAAGTACAAGTATAAGCAAAGCCTCACCAATTCTGCTTAATATATACCTTCCAGCAAGTTTTACTCGTTCTAAGGTGCAGGAAAAGAGAAAAGACGGCCATCACTTACGCCGGTAGACAATTTGGGCGACGCTACTTACCGGTTTACCGGACGCCTGCTGAGCACGCGCATGGTGGTGGAAGGGCAAGGTGTTAATAGGAGAGGTGCGGTAAATCGGTATAGATTTACAGTAGTACAAATCCGGTGTGCTAAAACTCCCCAATGAGACGTAGTCGAAATGGGCAACCATTAAATGCGGTCGAGCACATAGGACTTCAGTGAAACACGAAACAGACAACGGTCACCAGGGGCCCTATTTTCGACACACATAGCTGACGTTCGGCGCCATGCTGTTTCTCTGATTGATTGTCAAAAACGTCACGCATTTCTAATATGTGGCGCGAAATTGCGATCTGTAGGCATGGCATTTTGCGGTGACGTAAAAATAACGTGAGCATGAAAACTAATTTTTAGCAGCGCTATTCATGGTGTCTGGATGGTATTTATAAGTCATTGTGGAGGGAAAATGGAGGTATAGACGATATAAAGTGAAGCACTTGCGCTTGTCTTACGAATGGGCTGAAATGAACTGCCCACTGTCAAGTGCCGCCTTCTTAAATCTGATTGGCTGGCGTTGTGCGGTAGGAAATACGTCTTGTATAAACATTATATGATGAAGTCAAAATGACGTTTCATTACGTAAATGATGCGTTGCCATTGCTGTAAATGACCAAAGTTTGCGCCACATTTCGAACCACTTGAGGGGGCCGCGTAAATAAACATGGCGAATTCAACGTGGAGTTTAGGCGGCTGTTAGCTCACCGCAGTTTGGTAGAAAGTTGAATGGGTGGTGAAGTAAGCTAAGGCATATTGTTGTAATTGCAGAATGAACTGAAACGACGTCATAAGGGTACTTTTCAGCTGCACAACCATTTAGAGAATTAATAATGAAAACGCAGATTTACAGCCGAATGAGGGTCCTAGCTACCCTCCCGTTGCAAATGCTTTGCTCTCATAGAGAAACCACCAATCAACGCCGTTGTTGCCAAGCGTAGTGATGTGGCCCGCTAACTCAAGAGGTTGATGTGCGCGAGACGAGGTATTTCAGAAAGCAGCAGAAAGGAAAGTTGGGCGAATTGTAGGTTACTCATGATGGTTTAGTGGGTGCTGTTCAATGCAGAGACAAACAGAACGAAAGAAGAGAAAGAAAGGCGCCAGTCTCGTGTTTTCTTCCCTTTGTCTCTGTGTTAAACAGCGCCCACCAAACCATCATGAATTTCAGAGAGCACCGTTATGCTTTCTAATTGTCTGTCTGGACGGTTCGTAGCAGTATATAGTAACAGACGACAGCGAAAGTTTTTCTATCACTTCATTTCTCTTTTTCTTCATAAAGCGTAACCCTAATGTGTGCTCACGTAACCTGGCATCGTCCTACTGCACACTTCACGCGTACGTCACAATTTGAACAAAATGGCAAATTGTCTAAAATAGGGCCCCAGGAATAAACGTCGTGCACGTGCACGTCAAAATGCTGGAGAAGATGCAACTTTCCTTACTTAAACAAAGACTGCATTACTTTTTTTCGGAAGCATTGTTTTCTGGTAACGACTACACTTTACGTGCAGCAAAAAAAAAACCCCACTGCAGCGAAAAACGCCAAGTAGTTGAACACCTGTATTACTAGCTATCAGCTTAGGTTCTTTAACTTGCGCTATAACACAAGTATACAGGTGCTATTATTTATTTCTGGTGGGGTGGGGGGGGATGTGTATTTCACCTCCGTCAAAATAGGCCCATTGGGGTCGCAGTTTGATACCATGACTATGAGAACACCTGTCGATCTCCAATGCCCCTTAGCCTCAACGGCATGTGGGATTTCATGAAGGCATGCTGTAGGGTGGGAAGACTCGCATTGTAAAAAAAAAAAAAAAAAATTATCGCATTGCAAGGTTGCTTTGGGGTAACAGCCATTCAGCGCATTGAATAAACAGTGACCCAGATTGGATCCCGATTGTGAATATTTGAGCACAAAAGATGGTTGCAGAAACACCCAGGAATGATGATGCGGCAAAGAGTAGACTACTGATTTTCTTTTTGAACCATGGGGTAACTTCGTGCTTCTCGCGCGTAGTTTAGAAAACGACAAAATAGAGATCAAACAGACAGAATCGACGAAAATAATGTTTTTAATGAACGGTTGAATGAATCCCAACCGCTGCACGCAGACCCCGAGGATGTAGTGCTCAAGGGGAGCCAACAGCACTCACTTTTAGAGCGAGAAGCTGCTTACCGCGCATGAACTGTGCACAGCAGATGCAATACGTCATGCCTATTTGAGATGCGTGTGCGGGTCGTGATAGAAGTGCTTCTCAAATTAAAGCTGGTGAGCTTGTGTTGCCAGTTAATTTCATTAATCAAGGTCATTGATTTCTCGGTATGAATAGACGATGGCTTCAACGACGTAACAATAACATAACGCTTACATTTCACGTGTAATTCATTTCTACTCTTCTGCCTAAACCGAAGTTGCACCCGCATTTCCTCGTGCACGTTGTGACTGGTCGAGCGATCACAGAGACAAAAAAGAAGCCTGCAAATTACCTACTTCTACGCTCTATCGGTAATCGCCTAATTAAAAAATAACAAGCTTGCACTTAGTTATTTTTGTTTATTCTTGACAGCTTTCGCCGTAAAATTCCTTCCCAGGTATTGTTACAGTGCAAGGCTACCACCACGTCGTTCATTTTCTTAATACTATACCTATAGGCCCTTCGTAGACGAGCACTCTCCGCGGCCACGCTAGATTGGGAGGACTCGACATTTTAGCTTTACAGTCAGTTTGAAGCATCTTCAGCCCACAGAAGTGATGCTTTCTTTTATGAGTTCGTGCATATATCTGCAAGGCTTAAATGCTGTCAAGTTTTATTTTTGAGCAATGAAGCGTTGCGGAGATTTCTGCATAATTTTAGGCAGGATACTTTGCCGTTAACGTCCATAGCGCACGCTCATTTTTGTTCAAAGCACCACATGTTCGCAGAGTGCTCGTGCTCCTGCCACCGTGCAGCACCCCAGAAGCGTTTTGAAGCGATTCGCCCTGCCTTACTACGAGCTTGTGTCCGAATCAGTGCCGAGCAAGGCAGCAGAATGCACGGTGCACGGGCTGGGGGGTTTGGTATTCACGTCATCTGGGGTCACTGCGCTCTCCACCCAAAGGCTGTGCTTGAGTGTTTTAGAGTTCACATTTTCCACGTACACGCACTTAGTATTACCACTTCCGTCCTTCGGTAGGAGCCATGTAAAATGTGTTCATCGGCAGTCGCTTCTTTTCGCGCGTCCCGCGATAAAGAAACATATAGGATAAAAGAGGGGCTCCCTATGAGATACATGCATGCGAACGGAGATAATAGCCACTGGCGCCATGGAAAGCATATATGGCCTTATGCTCTCAATGCGCGCCCAGTATTGCTTTCAATGTGAGCCTGTGTTTGAAAGCACTGAACATTTTTTGCGCCTCTCTGACCAGTTAACTTGGGAGGTTCTGGGTGCCTAACATTTTTAGAAGAAACATACTTTAGTCTGCAACTATGAGTTATGTTTCATGGAACGGACTTCCAGTGTCCAAACAAGCCTCACAGATTCATTCTGTTGCGCATTTGCTTTCAGCGAAAATTTTCTAGCATGCATGAAATTTCTTCTTCTTGTGATTATGTCAAGCCTGACTTTCAAATCAGTCGTTGAAGAACCTGTTTTTTCCGTAATTGCTCTTTGTTCATACCGGTGTTTACTAAACGGAAAGCCAATCAAGAAATCCCTGCACACTGTATTTTCATTTTTTTTGGTTTCACTGGGCTAGATGCATGAGTCCCAGGAAGGAGAATAATCTGTAACAGGTTACATCAGAAACATTCCTTCACGTTTCAAAACCGAGACAGCCTCTGTTCACAATGATAGCATGACTGTGGACCGTTTTAAAATGAAGATTTCGCCATTTATACAGTTTTCAATATAAAGTTTTTTTTTTAAAGAGACATTCAGCACACCGCGTCTTGAGCTGGACTATTCACGGAATATCATGTATGTCATCGTTATGAACATTGTCCAGTACTCGGTTTTAGGCCCTGGGCTATGACAGATTTTTTCTTCAGGACAGATGAAAGCTCTTAAAACTGATGCATCTTCCCAATGAAACATTGCGAGAAGTAATGGAAGGTAGCGGCTTCAAAAGGCTCCAAACAGCATGTCATTCTCCTTGACAAAAAGAGATGAAACCAGCAGCGGCAGACCTGGGGAAAAGGACATCTGAAGGTTAAAGTATTACTCTTCAGCCCGTGCTTGGATTTAGGCTTCACTAGTTTATCCCCCTCCTTGCGCTACGTTCCTATTTTTTTTTCCATGACGTGAATACCCCCCCCCCCCCTCCTATACCCTGAAATTCGTCCTATTTCTCAAGGCGCAACAAAACCTGCTGCAAACGGAACGAAGGTGTCTGAGTTGGAGAAGACCACGTGGGGCATGTATACAATAGGCACAGAAGCGTAGGCGTAAAGCCGTGGGGTGCACTGTGTTGTTGCATTTCACGCAGAGCGGCTGGTATTTTTAGAAATGGCGCTTATCTCCAAGTAGCTGGAGCGGCAAAGAAACACGTACGTGATATTCGCCCCCACCGAAGTGTGTAACTAGAGCACGCTGGGCTAGGACTTCAGCAAAAGGTTGGTTCCTCCTCCTAACGCTCTCAACCGCACAAGACAGCAAGTATTCCGAAGATCTCACTTTTTCATTTCCCCTTACGTCTTGATTACTCTTTTTTTTTTTTCTGTCTTGCCGTGTATGCTCATAGTCTCTAGGCCGCTAATAGTGACCGTGCTGGGGCTGCATCGCGTCCGCATAAAAATGTACTCAGAGTTTCTGGCACATCCGCGTGCCCGAAACAACACTTCACGGGAAGGTGGTCTGAAACTATTGTTTTTCTTAACTGCGGAGCAGAACGGCTCGCTACGTAAGCGAGTTTCCAGAACAGCTAGAGTGAACTGATGCTGCATAACAGTTGTGCACCCGTTAATGGCCTAGCTTTCAGCACGTTTGCGTAGCAGTAATTAGTAGTTTGGGAACGCTGCAGCACACATTCGAGCCACGCAATTAATTATTCATGGCTTGGAACACTCGTGCGTGGGGAAGCTAAGGTGCTGTATGTTTGCTTTTCCTTGTGTCAGATATATCTATATGTTTGTCAAAGCAAGGGGAGGTTGGTCTGGCGATACAAGTCACGTAAACAGACACTATCTGTAAAGAACCTTTTAATAGCTAACCGTACGTGGAACTATTTCGGTCATCTAAAAGAAGTGGTGCGACCCTGTCCTCGCATGTACCGTCGGCTTTTCAACGCAGCATTTTACCAATTAACGGGTTCTTTTGAAAGTCCAAGTAGAGAAAAATTTGTGATTGTGCAGCTGCAGCGCATTCTGTGATATGCATCAGATATAAAGGCGTAGACATACAATGCTAACTAATCGCTGCTGCAGTAAATCTGCACTTTTTGCCCCCTACCCCATCCAGGACCGAAAGGATATGAAATCGCCTTGAAGGTAGCAGCTTTTGTGATCTGAACCTTTGCAAAGATTCTTGGGCTCAAAAATTAGGAGTGGTTAATGAACCGCGAAACAATAGTCAGTCTCAATACCTAATGTTATAATGCCGTACGAATTTTAGTAAAATACAAGAGCTTTAAAGCACGAGGGCAATTTCATGCAATCTTTAGCATGGCTTCAAAGCTTATCCTTCCAAACTCATAGTTGTTTTAGAGCTTTCTTGAAGCATTTACGGATGAGCGCCTAGTAATGAATTCAATTTGGAACATTCTTGAACGTAAATGAAAGTTTCCATGCCGTAATTTATTCCAAGTTAATAACAACGATCCAGATGGTTGCAGTGGTGAAACGCATACTATTTGGTTGGTTGGTTTATGTGGTTTAATGTCCCAAAGTGACCCAGGCTATGAGAGACGCCGTAGTGGAGGACTCCAGAAATTTCGACCACCTGGGGTTCAGTAGCGTGCACTGACAGCGCACAGCACACGGGCGCCTTGCTTTTCGCCTCCATTGAAAAGCGGCCGCCTAGGCCGGGATTCGATCCCGCGTCCTTGGGAACAGTAGTCGAGCGCCGTAACCACTGCGCCGCCTCGGCGGGGTGCATACTATTTTTCTTTGTTTTAGTTATTATGCCGTCCGCTCTATCTTCAGTTACTCGAAAAGAATATGAGGTTTCATATTTATTTTCTGAATATAAACACGCAGGCTCTTCCTCTTCTCAGAAGGGCATCATATACAGTTGCGGTCCTCAAAACTAGCCAGAGTGTATTGTAAGTAATGCAAATAAATATTAATAAATTCGCTTCTTGTTGCAAGTATACGTTAAGTCTGCATATCCTAAAAGCTGACTGCCTTGCATCGTAAGTTATTTCGGAATATTATAGAACAGGCGTTAACGGCGTTTGCTCCCAACTACGGTAACGAAGGTAGAGTAACCTGTGTGTTTTCTTCGAAACCCCAAGCTTAGAGAAACACCGAGTAAAGGTTCATCTAATAATTAAAGTTAAGGTTTGTTCCTTGGCTCTTCGTGGAGGTACTGTCTTTGTAAAAAGTGGAGAACTCAGGGTGTCTACTTCTGAGCCACTTCGTGCGGCTCGTAACGCATTTCCAGTGTTCCGAATCTGTTGATGGTAAGAGGATTTTCTGTCCGACCCATTCCGATGAAATGGACATCCACTAATGCTAAATCAGCGACACTGCACGGCCCAGAAGCAGACCCCTGGGCTCTACACTTTTGCGAAGGCTGTACGTAACCATTTGTCTGGCAACAAGAGACCCATTTTTGCCGAAAAAGTTCAAGATGATATCACCTGCTGCTTTCATTTAATGATGTCATTAATAACCAAACGTGTTGTCACCGTTTCCTAGTCGACGGCCACGCAGCATAGACCCCGGAATCCGCGCTCAAAATTCGACGCTCAATTTATTTTAAAGCAGTTATATTTCCGATAAACCGGCATCGTCTCCAGGGCTAAAATATGCTCAAGCAGCTTGAACTGAGGCCCTAGAGACGATTAAGTAACAGTAGCAGTTAACAACAACGCACATATATAACGGATGACACCAGTAATCATACATAAATAACAAGTGAATAGAATTTTCAAGACGTCAAATCACAAAATGGCACTTTAAAAGGAATTGCGAGTCATAATGAAGCATGACAACCTGCATCAAAACATAGACACGAAAATACGCGACTAATCTATTTTTCATTCAATACAACTGTGTGTATAAATTTGTTTATTATTAAATAAAGGTTATGACCCAAAGCTTATTTTGTGTAGAAGGCATGAAAACGTGGCATTCGCCGCACTTCCTGTTTTTTTTTTTGGGAAATATGTCATCGGCATCCCAGACATGTCAATTTGCCATTTCGGCTAGTAACAGGAGAAACAAAAAAGAATAATATATAAAAATTAGTACAAAACTGAATATCAGTAGTTGTTAAAATTTTAAGTATAAAATTTAGTTAGTCGCTTAATAGTTAGCGTGATTAACGCGCTTTCTGACATCCACCAACACTGCCATTCTTTTGCCGAAAAAGGGCTTCATGCTTTTTCAAAAGTCTATCTGCAAAACTGGTATAGGGCTTCTGTGAAACACGCCTGACCTTACGTCTGGTCCCTCTGTGAGCTCTGAGAAAGCAGAATGGAGAGAGTATTAAGCCCAACTCTATCTCATGTAGGGTAGTTGCCTTTATTAAAGAACAATAAATAAGGGCAGAGGGGGGGGAGATCTCAGTTCGCAAGTCGAACCAAAATTTAGTCATACAAAAGTGAAAAAAGAAGTCTTAAAATCGTGCCGATCCTAGCCATATTTTTATTTCTGACTGCAGATTGTTTCCATGTCTGTAAATTATTGTTCCGTGGCAATACAGAGCAAAAGCTTGGCCCTTCTGTATTTGTTGTTCAAAAAGTCTTAAATGGTCAAAAGGCAATGACATTCACCTAGCTGATGTGCAAAATCGGCTGGAAAAGGCGGAAAGGGCTGTATCCAATATTGGCGTGCGCGTGAATGAAGAAGTAAGTTTAGTAATTGTCGAAAATTCGGAAGGCACTCAAAAATTGCAGGGAAATTTATCGAATATCAAGAGAAACTATAATCACGGGACAGCGCCTAATAAAGTTTGGAGATCAGTAGCCGAAGAAGCAACATAGTCGTTTCGGTATTAATGAAGAGGCGGACAAACTCAAGATGATTTACAACGTAAGGTAAGTGAGGAGGAGGAAATTTAGAGAAACGTGGTAACATGTTTTCTAGGTTTCCTAGCGGAATCAGATCTGGGCCCGTATTCCGAGTTTGCGTCATTCTCGAAAGTGTCGCTATCTCACGTGACCTCGAGCCATCTGATTGATGAAAACGCCGGAACATGATGTTGCCACTTCGTCCGGTTCCGCAGTGGCAACACCCGGATCCGGCGTTTCAACCAATCGGATGACTCGAGGTCACATGAGTTAGCGACACTTCGGTAACGACGCAAACTCGGAATACGGGCCCTGGACTCTAGATGGTGAACATACCCTACAGTCGTATGTATGTACCTGACTTGTAGCAACCAATTAATATTTGAGTTGTGTTACGGCGGAGCGATTACAGGCAGAACCCGCAAGGCTAACCACACCTGTAGCCAGCAACAACCTCAATATCTCCTTAACCTATCTCTTATCAATTGATCTAGAGATCAACTGCATCTCCCTAGCACGTATCCATAACCTAGGTAAGAGGGATTCTAATCAACTGGCAATTCTCAATGTTTTGTTACAGCCGCGGTGTTGCAGTGGCTACGGCGCTCTACTGCTGTACCCGGGAATGCGGGATGGAATCCCGACGGCGGCGGCTGCTTTTCCATGGGGTCGAAAAGTAAGGTGCCCGTGTAGTATGCGATGTGAGTGCATTTTGAAGAACCCGAGGTGGTCGAAATTTCTGGAGCTCTCACTTACGGTGTGCCCCATGTAGCCTGAGGCATTTTGGGACGTTAAACCCCATAAACCAAATCTAGCTTCCAGAAAAACCTTAAGAAACATCATCTGTCGCAATATCCAAATGCAGTTTCTTGGCGGAAACATAGAAGAACGAAAATTACTTTTCAATAGCGTGAAGAGAGAAGAAGAGAGCTGCAAGGAGGCATAGTTTTCTGGCAGTAAACACTGCGTTGATAATGTTTTCATTGTGAAGCATGGCGCAAGGAAAACAGGCTCGCCGGCGAAACAAGGCTTATATATAGTCTGACAACGGTCACAGCTTATGCCGCGCCAATTACACATCCTATCACTAAGCTTGATGATCATTGCAAATAATTGAGATAGCACGAAATTTATGCTTCCTTCATATAACCAACATGCATGAACTGAAACTTGGCTACACGATAGCATTTCTATGCATACAATTTCTCCTACAGGGTCGAAAATGAGTTGTCCACACTGCGTGTGAGTACGTGATCGCGTTGCTGTGCTCTTCGGAAAGCCACTGTGTTCGAAACTACAGCGCATCATAACGAAGAAGCAGTTGACAACAAGAACCATATGCAGGTCGACCATACTGTGCCACTATACTTCGATGAAAGGTTGTGTTGGGCGCAGTGTCCCCACGAGAACGCGTATACGCGCTCGCGTGTTTTCTCTGAGACTGAACTGCCCTGAAGAAGAGTGATCATTTTCCTTGAGGTTTTGTTTTTACTGATCGATTTTAACGTTAGACGTCGGCTGCAGATCATCGCGCAAGCCAAATCCAAAGTGGATACACCATTGGTATTGGCGCACGCTCAGGAAACCCAGCATTTGTCTCTGATCCAAGAAGGAAGCAATTTATAAAAAAGAGAAAAGAGATTAACAACACTTGATGCACGTGTTTTTGCCAGATAATTAACGCAGTGCTGCTTTATTTCGTGTCTTTGGTTGGCGTATAGGAAATTTTCGCCTCTATACCTTAAGTATAAAGCTCTATTTTTCTTATAGAGGTCATTCAGACACAGGTACCAATAGATTAAAAAACAATATTCTGGATTTTAGCCGACAGCCTCTTAAAACAGCGTGCTCTCTTCCTGTGTAGTGGTGGTTCTCTTGACAGCATACTCATGTCCGTTGCTGAGCCCCTTATTAAATAGGTCAAGCGTGCCGTAAGACAGTAAAATGCAGCGGGGATGGTCAACGGTGACGTCCTGTATCGGTGCATCTTGTACAGCCGTCGAGAGCAAGATATTGACAAAGCGAGAACGCCCCACCAGCCTATACTGCTTTGTAAACTGGAACACTGGAGTGATTTACTTATGACAGTGCCTTGTGGAGAGTGTGACACAGAACAAATGTGTCATTGCTTGAACTTTACACTACGGAAGCAGAAGACCGCTGTGCGAGCTTTGATAGCCGCTGGCCGCTTTTCTGCTCATCGCCGCAGGTGAAAAATAAAAAGAAGAAAAAAGAGATAAAGGAAATTGCATTCCACTTTTCACTGCTCTTGATTACAGAAAGGTAATTACAGGCAGGTAGACAGATAAATATGTGGGGCGTTTTGCATCGGTAAAGGAGGAGACAAATGCGTGAGCACCACTTCAACAGACCTCGCAAAACTGATCTTGCTTACCTATAAACAATCGTGTGTATCAGTGTGTTGCTATTTTTTGTGGGATTGCTTCCTTCTCAGAAAAATATCAAAATAAGCCTATTATTTTCCTCAATCTGCGGTAAAGGGCGTGGTGAAAACTGTAGTTTACGTTCTGCGTTCTGTCCTTTCGACCCCGTTTTTTTCGTTGCCCATAGTCTTTCTTTACCGCGCCGGTTCCAATGTTGCATCAGTTTCATGCGGTGAGGAGCACGCTAGCAGTTAACACTAAAATTTAGACCACACGGGGCTCTTCAACGTGAATTGACACCACGCAGTGCACGGGTGCTTTGTTTATCTTCGTCAAAAAACTCTGCTTCATCACTTACGGCTTGTTGTAACGTGCACAAAAATTTATCTTCATAAGATAAGACTTGAAGCCAGCCATAGCTTCTTGAAATGTATTGTTCCGGAGACAATATGTCACGTTAATTGTGAGTGCTCTCGCTAAGCTGACGAGAGGAGGGCCTTGGAAACTGCTCCTAGGAAGTTGGACAGCTAAGTACTCTGAGCAAAGTACGCTAGGTGCCATAGCGAACTTGCCTGCTATCTGGCGTGCGGTGAGGGCTGTCTTGGAAGTTTTAGGAGGAACGGATTCAGATTCCCTTCTGTGACATTTATGTGTGGCAGGCGCGTGGACACAGTTGACAGTGCGCACCCAACGATCATGCATGTTTCTCCTGGAATATATTAAATTGGTTGTGATGCGGTGGTATGTGCGCTTGCGTGTTGTGGCTGCATGTGAAAAAGGAGAGCTCCTTTTTGCAACTATGACCGTATGTGTCCATTGATGACTGATGTGTGCAGACGATATGGGCTGCTTGTCCGTGGAATGTTTCCAGGCGCAGTGGGTGGTATACGTATTTACGCGTTTGTGACTCTCGTAAAGTGTAAAGGTCTTCTCTGCAGGTGGGCCGGTGTGTATAAAGTGACAACTTGTGTGTATGGAAGACATCTGCACCATGTTGCGTTTGACGGATGTAGCCAATGTCAGTCAGGTCTTGTCAATAACTTGGACTAACGCAAATACTTTTTTGTACTACCACATCATCATCCTCTATACCCCCTCCCCTTTATTTTCCTCCCATATTCTCCCATATCCAGTGCGAAGTAGCAGGCCAGGATATCTACCGCCGGCTGACCGCTTGACCTGTTCTCTCATTCAGCCGGTTCCTTTCACGGCTGCCTTGTATTCATCGAAACTTGTCTGCAGCGGCGGGAGTGAACCCCCGTCCGCGGGATAAGACAGTGGGTTGCAGTAACCACAGAGCGATAGCGACGGAGCTGTTGGGTATTCTAAGGTCAAAGTCTTTCTTGGGTAACGAGTGGTGTCGACAGAACCGATTGCAAGAAATATCCGCAGCAAATGTCCGCACAAACTGACAGTCCAAGAAATAAACCTTTCTCCAATAGAAATTGAACCACTATCCCTCCGATCCCCAGACGAGCGCGCAAACCACTATTCCACGCCGGGCTTGTGAGAAACAAATTGTAATTGTCATTGTATAACGTGAGGGTGGTAGAAGCGATGACAATGACGATGCAGTCAGTGATAATGCTGCTGATGATGATAGTAGCGATTATGCTTACGCTGCAGTTAGTGATAATGATAATGATGGTAGTAGTGATGGCAACAATGGTCCGTTTAGTCGATAATGATTATAGTAGTCATGACAATGACTACGCAGTTAGTGAAAGCAGTCCCGTAAATTGACATTCGCTATTTCCGCTCTTCACGCGCAACACGCGCAACACGATATGGAAATGAGCAGTTTTTGTGGCTTCAGTTGAGAAGATTTCTGCGGGCAATACTGCGTCTGTGATGTGACATACGTTATACCTGCGTTACTGTCTACTCTCCAGTCTACTCTCCACGTGATCATAAAATTCTGAGGGCAGTATTCGGCTATGTCAGACATTTTATGTAATGCATCATGATTTCCATGATTTATTTTCATCATCCAACGCGTGTGCGAGTGTTCTTCCAAAGCTGTATGTGACCTAGTAGTTTCGTAAACCGGAGCGTCGTTCCTGGCCATTAAATCAGTTTTGATATCGATTTGCTGTTTTTCCATTTTTAAAAATAGTTCTACTTTGAATTTCGAAAATCATTTTTTTTTGTGATGCAGTCAGTATACACCGAAGCATGTAATGCTATCAAAAACTCAAAATGAAGAAAATACCATCGGAGTAGCCCTTTAAGCAGATTAAACGCAGTCCTCTTATATTAAAACCCAAAGTTGCTGTGAATGTTTCAGACCAAATTCCTTACAACGCAGACTCGTCAACGCGATTTCGCTAAATTCTCCCTCTCTGACAATCGGCGTTCACACTCTCAACGAAATATCTCAGTCAGCTAGCTGCTACAGCTGATATGCCCAGGCACTGATTGGCTGTCGGGTTGAGCGGCGTCACTTGACGTGGCCGATCATTCATGGACTTGTCATTTGAGATGGGATGGTGCGGGAATCTCATCATGTTCGGATAGCGTGTTAGAGAGGCTACATGCTACACAGGCGCGGCTTGGTTAAGCGGGGTTTTATATCTACGTCCGGTGGTCTTGCATATAAAATCGCGGATGACAATACGCCTTTTGTGGGAGGATGTGGCGCCATCATGCGGGAGCTGAGGAAAACACATTGGACTTGCAATGTAGCGGACGACACGAAAGCTTACGATGCGAAATGGCTACGCTATCGCAGGTAGAAAGCGGTTCTGACGTTTACTTCCAAAACAGGTGCCGCATATAAAACTATCGTGAAAGAAATGGAGTTCATCTTATGATGAGACTATACATATGTATTTATTAACTAAACACCGATTGTTAAACCTGTATGAAGCTATTTTACTCCCCTTGTCAGAAACAACTAGTTTGCTCGAAAGACAGCACAGACGAAAGGGATTCTAATGATTCTAATGGGCTACCAGTGTACATTGCTCTATGTGTATTATGTAATATTTAGTGTAACAGGTGCTGCGAAGATTTGTTTCTCAAACATTCGAGCATTTCTCGAAAGCGAAATGTGCTCATCACCACTGTTACAGATGCGCAGAATCCTTCAACAGAAATTAAAAGAAGAAATGAAGTGCATATATAGGCTTAACGTGTGACATCCGGCTATATGACGGATGATGTAGGGGCGGGCTTCGGTGTTGTTGACCACGGGGGAGTGTTTAACGTGCAGTCAAATTCCACAGCCGAGAAGCGCCTTTCGAAACGGCATGGATCGAACCCCCCGTTCTCGATATCATCAAGTCGAGCGCCCTGCCACTGAGACACCGCGACAGATACATAACAGCAAATAAATAATTAAAATAAATAAATAAAGTATTCAGACAACTCTATCGTGGATACGGAAGGCACAGAGTGGCTTGTTCAAACTTGATTTTACTATGCAGCAGTCTGCGGTCGCATGTTTAAGCAGTTGCGGTATTCCAAACAGAAACGGGAATATGCAATTTTTGAGCGTTTGCATTAAGTTGTAGTGACGGCAGCAACCTGTTTTGCTTTGACACGCCGCCTAACAACAGCAACGCTTCGTTTGAGACACCGCTTGTCAAAAAATCTCAAGCGCCGAAGGCCGTGACGGATGATGTGTTCTTTTCAGCGTGACATAGTCGATCTGGACAAGTATTTTTATTTTACTGGAGCGTGAGGTAATAGCCTGTTCATATTTCTTTTGCAAGAGGCATATAAGTAAGCAAAAGCGCACAGTAACCGCGAAACAAACAAGAAGCACTCTTGTACACGCCGTACGCGCGCACGTAGATCCCTGTGGGCTGGCACGCGATGCGAGCACGCATCCATACTGGATAGGGTTCGCCACTATGACGCTAGGTGGCCACTCTGCTCGATCTTGAGGAATGTGCACTGGCTTTGTGATGTAAGCAGTCGTCGATTTGGGGTCGCTACTCCCAGAACTACACTCGACAACCACAAACGACCGCTAAGGCTTGTGAATGCGCCCTCTGTAATCGCCGAAACTCTAGACCCGAACGCGCGTACTCGTGCTAGGCCTACTCGTCGCTGAACGAGCCGGCAATTCGGCGCCGACTAACATTTCTGGCCATGGTCATTGCTGATGAGGAGGGGGAACACATAAAGTGTAGCTTCTCGTTTTCCTTTTTCTAACACGGTTAAGCTACAGACAAGCGCTGCTATTCAGGCCGTTCACTAATCGGGTAGTTCTGGTCCGGCCTCCGATCCGACCAAAACAGACCGGATGACCGTCTGCAAATGAGTTCCTTCGGTGTCGCGGGCCGAAAACCTCACACTACGGTGATAGACGACCGTTGGCCGTGTTTGTGTCATCGCCGGTGTAATGCGAAAGATCAGTGCGTCGATAACCTAAGGAGCCGTGCAGCCCGCCGACTGTGACCGTGCCTTATGCTGAAGAAAACATGCCTTACTCTATATCGCTTTCGTGCGGTAACATCTTCATCAAGTACTTCTGTATGAGGGACGACCACTTTGTCAATAGTCCCAAGAAAAAAAAAAGACATGTCGTTCGATGTTGCAGCTTGCATTGCAGACGATGCTCTGCCCCATATCCTCTGGGACGTCACACGAGCATTTTAAAATGGCAGTCGCTCTCAGTGGGAAGAGCTTCCCAATTCCGATTTCTATCGCTTTTTTTTGTAATATGTGCCTCGCGCTGGGCACTAAAACTTTGCGAGTAGAATCACAGACCTGTATATTATTCACAGATGTATGAAACGGCAATACATCGAACGAACCGGTCATCGACCCTTTAAGGTCGCTACATAGATTGATACAAGGTTATAGACTAATCTATTGATTTAGTTTAAAGCAAACCAAAGGGTTTACCGTATAAGGAGGTAGTCAAGCCTCAAATCCTTTGGTAGCAAGCTAGTGTCACCCGTTAATAATTAGAAGGGTATTTTAACGATGCGCCCTTAACGGGCGCACACTCCCAGACACCCTTAGAGTGAGTGGGGATAGCTGTTCCGGTCGCTAAGGAAATGCCCTCGACCTGCGTGGCAAGCTCAGCCGGAATTCAACTACCTTGTTGTGACAGAAGGGGGTGGCCATATGGTGCCCAGCTGTCGCCGGTTCAAACCAGAGTAAGGATCGGAGTCAGAAGTAACAAACAAAACACAATTTATGCACAGCAAGAGACGAACACCTGAAGTGCACAGACGAGAGGTTCACAGAATACAAACGCTAAGCATGCAACTACAGAATGATTCAATGACACAGAGGCTTTGCAACAGATCAAACACGAGAGAGTTACACAAACAAACACCAAATTGTTCACCGGGCACTGTTGCAGTCCGACGCCTCAAGAGTCACGATCTGGCCGCCATACGAGACGAGCGCCGCTCCCTTGCAGGTCCGTGGGCTTGCCAGCAGCGGGTGATCCCCGGGAGTCCAGCCGAAGCACTGGCGAACACGTCGCAACCACTGACGAACTGACTGTCTGACCGACTGGCTGACTGACTCAACAAGCGGCGCGGTCTCTTTATGAAGCTGTTTGTTAGCGTCTGTTTGTTAGCACGCGTCAAAGCTAGCGCGCACACACACTTAGATTCCCGGGTTAGAGCGCTCTCTCTTACTCCCGTCGAGCCGCGCGTCGTCATTGGCCAGGTCCCATAGAAGATTCTCGATTTTTCTGGCGCATTCCAGACCGATGAACCACCGTCCTCCCCGGGCAAGGGGAAAGAGGGTGACGGCAACGCGTACAAAGCTACGCGCTCTCCAGCGCGGGGAAGGAGGTTTTTCTCTCCATGCTTTCCACGCGACACCGCGCGGGCCTCGCGCCGTACCGGCTTGATGAAAATGTGCGCCGATTTCGTGACAGCTAGACTGGAAACCGACAAGGCCACTCAAACCCTCAAAGCGCGCTTGTACGACTTGAAAACAAGCTGTACGCCGCGTGGTCTTTCACGTAAAGCGGTACCTTATTACTGAGCGCTAATGATAATGAGTGTAATTAAAGAGAACCAACGGCCACTTTCGCGTCATATCATAAGAGCAAAGTTGTGTCCCTCTTATCATTTTCACTTAACAACCTACGACTGGAATACCTTGCCTGAACAACGTTTTCAAGCTTCCAACTGCAATAACGAGTTTGAGCTAGGTTTTGTGGTTGGATTTTTCAAATGATATGCTTCCTGCCTGCAGTGGTGAAAATACCAAATCGACTTATATGAGCCGTATTCTATACGTTGTCGCTTGATTGGAATCGGTTCGGCTTTAAAGAGCCTGGCATGCTAAAAGTCGAGCGACAGATCTAAGCCTCAGAATGCCTTTTGATTTTACCCTGTTGATGGTTCAATTTGTGGGCATCGATCGTTCTTGTGGTGGCTCACCCTTCATGGAAATTTTTCTACTTCGCGGGTGTCGACGGGAGAAGGCGGCGTAGCGGATTTCGCAGACGACACCAGATACGTGTTTATTTGTGCTTGCTATTGACCGCGCTATGAAGAGCCCGATGGTCAACAATGCTTTGTGACACATCGGTAGAGCTCGATATAAAATTACAGGGTTGCACTTAAGACCACCTGCGTGCATAAATGCAAACACATTGCGTGCTTCGTGCCTAGCTCCGTTATGACCTATGCGGTTTGTTGTTTAGTACCTTGTCTTACTTGCAGTTCTATTGGTAAAATTTAAAAGAAGTCAAATTTTAAAGCTGAAGGACCGAAATTTAGAGACGGTGCACTCAAATGTGGAAGTCACCATTGGGTGAGTCATACTCAAATTAAAGTATAGACACCAATTTTGATCGAATTCTGGCGAGGCAAATTTGGGAGGTTCCACATCCAGATTTAGAGACAACTATTGAGTTGACCATACTCGAATTTTTTGGATACCAAATTTCGCGAAATTATCTAGATATTCTTACGGGCACGCTGTGATAACATTTCTTGCGGACACTATCGATCTGTCCACATTCGTTTAAATAATTATATCTCCACGTGTGTAACAGCAGCTGCTGGGCGGCTGCTCTTCGCGAACCTTGTCCGCTAATGCGAAGTGGAACTGCTATAGTGACGTTGGAAACGAAGCTAACTTTGGGCGTGATTCAGTTCCCTCAACATGGATGGACGGACGGACGGACGGACGGACGGACGGACGGACGGACGGATGGATGGATGGATGGATGGATGGATGGATGGATGGATGGATGGATGGATGGATGGATGGATGGATGGATGGATGGATGGATGGATGGATGGATGGATGGATGGGTGGGTGGAAGGATGGATGGATGGGTGGGTGGATGGATGGATGAATGGATGCATGGATGGATGGATGGATGGATGGATGGATGGATGGATGGATGGATGGATGGATGGATGGATGGATGGATGGATGGATGGATGAGCGGGCGGGCGGGTGGATGGATGGATGGATGGACTATAGGAGCGTCCCCTTTGAAACGGGGTGGTAGCAGATGCTATCATGCTCGTTTTTCCCCCTATATCGTAATTATTGTGTTAGATCAGTTAGCTATACCATCATTCTATTTACTGGATTTTTTTTTCTACATTACTGACATTACGTTACTTTTCTAATTTTGAGCCACCAAACTTCCAGTCGTTTTTTGCTAGCTTCCACCACAGTTTCATTCTCCCGGCCATAGGTATCTAAATATCAGGATCTCAGGAAGAGTGACTGCGCGTCCATCGACTTCCGGATGGATACCATCCCATTCGAGTGTAAAATGGTTATATGCTTCTGTGGATTTACCACATACTGCACATGTGCCATCTACATGGTTAAACTTCTTTTTGTAGCTGCGTGTTCTAAGGCACCCTGATCTAGATTAAAAAATTAGGGCACTGCCTCTTGAGTTATCAAAGAAAGCTTCCTTCCTGATTTTACTTTTCCACTTTCGGTATAGTTCCACACTCTGTTCCTTTTCCATAAAATGTATCCAATGTTTACCTTCTGTGTTTTTCACCTGTTGCTTAACGCTCTTTATTTCTTTGTCCTTGTGCGCGGCACACTTACTGGTTATTTTCCTAGTTCTTTTCCTCCGTTGTAAGTCGCCGCTTTTTAGATATAGGTATTTAAATACTTTACCCTCAGGCGTTCCTCATATAATCTTTTACTCTGAGCTTCCCGCACTTAGAAAGAGCAATAAAGTTGTTTCATTCATCTCTGTACCGCCTCATTTGTGGTTTTGCCGTGGGCACCCAGTGCTAATTGTCCGAAGGCTCTCTGATATATTTCTAATGTCGACTATATCTCTGCTATAGGCACAAAACCTCATTTCCGAAAATAAGCCCGGGCACCATAATTCCTTTCCAATACCCCTCAACACCTATACGGGCGCGAAATGCGTCCGCTACAGACAGACGCTCGTGAGAGACAAGTAGTTAAACGTGAATGCGACCGCCGCGCAGTCTGGCAGCCTTGAAACTGAGATTTTATTTCACATTGCATCACGTGCGCCCACCGTGCCTGCTGAGGAGGGTAGCGCTGCTAGCCTGCTGACGTAACATCTGCTTACTGCAGAGAGGTAGACAACGGCGTCGATTGCGTGCGGAATCGGAGCCTCTACAGGGCTCCCCCCCCCCCTTCGCAGACGCGAAGGTCGGTGTTACCGAGCTGAAGTCCAAGACACGTGTTTTCTCACGGGGCAGTCAATGGAGGGAGCCGAAGAGTCGGGCGGCAGATACGTGGGAGTAAAACAGACGCACACGAGTTCGCCATGTACGCGGATTTTACACGGTCGATTGCAACCCCATCCTCGCGGCCATTCACAGACACAGTGAAAGTCTTTTCTCCTCGCTGCATTACTTCGAACGGGCTGTCGTACGGCGCGGTGAGGGAAGGTCGAATACCTTCCAGACGGACGAAAACGTAAGCTCAGGAAGCCAGGTCCTTGCTTATGAAAAAGTCGAAAGTGGAGGGCCGTCGAGGTGGTGTTGGTCGCAAGTGCTCAAAGAGCGACGAACTTGCTCAACGTAGGCGGGAGGCGAGAAGGTGGGGGCTGCAGGTGGGGCGATGAATTCACCAGGTAGACGTAGAATGGTCCCGTAGACCATTTAGGCGGCAGTGCACCCTAGGTCTTCCTTTATCGCCGACCTAATACCGAGGAAGACTAGCGGGAGGTCGTCGACCCATGATGTTCGGGCGTCGCGGGCCATGAGGGCGGCCTTTAACTGCCGATAGAGCCTTTCCACCATGCCATTCGCAGACAGGTGGTATGCAGTTTTGTGGACGTGGCGGATGCCGAGAATGCTAGTCAACGCTCTGGAGAGATCACTTTCAAAGTGTCTTCTGCGGTCGGTTGTTACCATGCTGGGGCAGCCGAAACAAGAGATCCAACCGGCTACGAAAACAGACGCTACGGAGGATGCCGTAATATCGTAGACCGGAAACCGGCCAGCGCGTGTAGTGGTCGACGCAGGTGAGGATGTAGCGTTTGCGACGTGATGAAGGCAACGGACCGACAATGTCGATGTGGACACGGTCAAATCGCGAGTCAGGTGGCCGGAAGCGTTGCAGTGGTGACTTGGTGTGTCGCGTAGTCTTCGCAAGTTGGCAGTGCTGACACTCACGAGCCCAACGGCGCACGTCAGCGTTGATGCCGGGCCACACAAAACTGGAGGTGATGAGGCGCTGAGTAGCACGAACGCCAGGATGACTCGAGTCGTGTAGCTTGTCAAAGACTTGATGATGGTGTGAGGATGGTACATATGGTCGGGCACAGCCAGTAGTTATGTCATAAACTATTGTACCAGAGGAGAATGAAAATGGCACGTCAGAAAATGACAGAGATGTGGATTCGGCACGGAGGTCACGAAGTTCATTGTCTGTGCATTGTGCCTCTGCGATGGTCTCGAAATCCACAGCACTAGCAGAAAGCGCATCGACACTCGACAGGGTATCTGCAGCCGCATTAACGGGTCCGCTATATAGGAGGCCAACTGTGAATTCGGATATGAAATGCAAATGCCGAATTTGACGGGACGTGTACGTGGTGTGGTTTCCACGGAAAGCAAATGTCACTGGTTTGTGATCTGTCAGTACGCGGAGCGCGGTGCCTTCGAGAAGATGGCCAAAATGCCGAATGGCAAGGTAAAAAGCGAGGAGGTCGTGGTCGAATGTGTTGTACCGAGTTTTCGTTGGCTTCAACTTCTGTGAAAAGAAACCAAGTGGGCACCACAAGTTCTCCTGGAGTTGTTGTAGAACTGCACCAATGGCATTGGAGTAGGCGTCGGTGACCAGCCTTATGGGCGCGTCGTTGAGGGGATGCACAAGGAGGGTTGCGTTTGTCAGGACATTCTTTGCCTCTACGAAGGCGGCGTCTGCTTCGGGTCTCTACTCCAAGGGTGCGGATGGTGCATTTGGGGTCTTTAGCATGTCGGTAAGAGTTAGAAGAATGTGGGTTATATTTGGCAGGAATCGATGGTGAAAATTCAGAAGTCCGAGAAATTCGCGGAGCTTTCAAAGCGATGTGGGGCGCGGAAAATCGCGCAAGCCTTCAACATTCTTGTCTAATGGTTGGATTCCCTTAGGAGTGACAAGGTACCCGATGAATTCAATGGAATCGACGCCAAATAGACATTTCGCTGTGTTGATGGTCAATCCATGCTCCTTGAGTCTTGAAAATATTAACCGCAGATGTTCAGCATGCAGCTCGGGTGAAGAACTGGCTACTATCAGGTCACCAAGATATGCAACTGCAAAGTGCAGACCACGGGTGACTTTATTAATGAAGCGTTGAAAAGTCTGGCCGGCGTTCCGTGACCCGAAAGGCATGCGAACATACTCGAAAAGGCCAAAAGGTGTGATGGCTGTCTCTGGTATGTCCGCAGGCTCAAAGGGAATTTGATGGTAAGCCTTGACTCGGTCAAGCTTGCTAAATATGGTAATGCCAGCAAGAGTGGCTGCAAAGTCGTGAATGTGCGGGAGCGGGTACCGGTCGGGGACGGTGCGGGCGTTCAACGCACGATAGTCACCAGAAGGGCACCAATCTCCGGGGTCACGCTTGGGCACCTTGTGCAGGGCGGCAGACCAGCTGCTTGACGAGGGGCGTATGATGCCTAACAGCAGCATGTGGTCGAACTCCCTGCGAGCTGTGGCTAGGCGCTCTCCAGCAAGGCGCCGTGGCTCGCAGAACACCGGAGGTCCCGTGGTGACGATATGAAGTGTCACAGTGTGTTTGTTGCATTGGTTAATAGGTTTGGTAAGTTCGGGAAATTCTTTAAGGATTGAGGTAAACTCTGATGTTGGCAAAGGCGGAGCTGCTTTCACAGTGGGGGGCACAGGTGCGAGGATACTCTGCACAGACAGGCTAGTCATACAGTCCACAAGTCGGCGAGAGCGGAGATTTACGTTTAAACTGAAATAAGTGAGAAAAGACGCACCTAATATTGCGAAGCGCACGCCGCCGACGATGAAAATCCATCGAAAGGTGCGACGCAGACCCAAGTCGATGGTAGCGAACGCAGGCCGTAAGTC
Source organism: Amblyomma maculatum (assembly GCF_055883805.1). NCBI lineage: Eukaryota > Metazoa > Arthropoda > Arachnida > Ixodida > Ixodidae > Amblyomma > Amblyomma maculatum. The sequence continues at coordinate 71,997,858 of NC_139350.1, read as the reverse complement.
GCGATTGTGGATGTGTTCACAGCTTGGAGAAGCGCAGTTCTCAGAGAGCGTTGTCGGTCGAGGCGCGTGGCAGGAATGGCGCTCACCTCGGCACCAGTGTCCACCAAAAAGCAATGCCCTGCGATCCTGTCTGTAACGTAGAAGAGGCGGCTTGGAGTAGCGTTTGAGTCACGCGCCGCCATTAGTGACTCGCCGTGTTTCCCTGCCACCGACAAGGCTCTCGACATTTGACAGCGCTGGCATCAAACTTGGTGTGGTTCCAGCAGTAGCCATCGGAGCTGACTCTTGAGCGGGAACGTGAACGTGAGCGTGAACCACCACGAAGAGATCGAAGGCAGCGGGGCGTGAAAGGCTGCATTGCTTCGACAGCGTCCACCAGCCGGTCAAATTTTCTCCTTGAGCCGAGACTGCCGGGTTTCGAGTTCCGGAGTCACTGTAGCCGAAGATACCACGGAGCTTCCACTGGAGTAATCGTTGATGCGGTCTGCGAGCTCTTCCAGTTTGTCGAGAGGCATATCGTCCGCAGCAGCCAAGACCACGACAAGCGTCTGGGGCAAACGCTGTAGGAATAGCTCACGCAGCAGTGGGCTCTCGGCGTCTTGAGTGCGGTCACCGAGTAGCTGTCGCATCCGATGTAACAGCTGGGACGGCCGACGATCGCCAAGTTCCTCCGCGTTGAGCAGTTGCTGCCGGCGGCTTCGCTGTGACACCGTTTCGCGCGTCAGTACTGCGACCTTGAAATGGTCGTAGGGTGTGGTCGGGTGCGGTGAACGCATCACGCCGTCGAATTCGTCAGCCACCCCAGAGAAAGTGCTGAGATGACATGCAGGTACATCACGCGTTGCGATGTTATGCGCCGCAGATCGAAAAGGGCTTTGACTTGTGTAAACCACACGGAGGGGTTCTTCGACCAAAATGGCGGCAGGCGCACTTGAACAGCGTCCATGGCTGCGCTGGGGTCTGGCACGTCGGATGTCACCGTTCGCTGAAGCTGTGAGCTTGGGGCGTCGTTGCTATTCGCTGCAGCGCTTGCTTCGTTCTCCATAGTACGTACAGTGTTTTCCAAAAGTAACCAGGCTACATATTTTGCTTCTCGCTTCTATTCTAAAGCCAACGTGGACTCTCGGAGGATCACAACTTGTGAGAAGTGAAGACAAGAGCTCGCGTTTACTTTCCACGCATATACATGTTCAGAAATAGTACGAATTCTTTCCTACCCGACTGACAAGCGGAGCACGCAGCCTGGGTCACCAAGCTATAGGGGCGCGAAATGCGTCCGCTATAGACAAACGCTCGTGACTGACAAGAGCAAAAATTGAAGGCGACCGCCGCGCAGTCGGGCAGCCTTGAAACTGAGATTTTATTTTGCACTGCATCACGCGCGCCCGCCGTGCCTGCCGAGGAGGGTGGCGCTGCTAGCCTGATGACGTAACATCCGCTGACTGCAGAGAAGTAGACAATGGCGTCGATTGCTCGCGGAATCGGAGCCTCTACAACACCTGATACCTGTTGTATCCCCACAATGACCTATGCTTCATTATCCCGGCATTTCTTTGCCCTACGTTATTGCTCATGCTTTTCAATGTATACCAATTCTTCGTTTATCCATACGCCTAGATATTTATATTCTGCCACTTTGGGTATTTCATAGCCTTGTATTTTCAGACCCTGATTAGTTGAGGCGTTTCAAATCATCAGAACCGACTTAACGGTGCGCTAAAAATAAAGCCTAGAGCGTCCCCTTCGTCTCCGCAATACTTAACAGGGGCCTCTGAGTAGCGCCACCTGGAGACAAACAGCGTAAATATTGCCAAAACGAATAAGAGCGCTTTTAAAGCCCGCCAATGCTGTCGGTTCTGTAGCGCAATGGATTAATACTACGGTTACTTCAGCACAGAAAGATCAGTTCGAGTCCTGTGAGTAAACGTTTTTCTGAATTTTTTTAAAATTCACACCTGTCAAATAAATTACTAACATCTTTCCTAGGGGTGTGTTCCCCTTTAGGTTGCATAATGTGACGTTTTTGATTCTTTATAGCCGCAAGGTCAGCCGTGAACCGAGCCATCAGGTGATGGCATGGCAATGGCTACACATGCAACTACGTCGTCCGTAATCATCCGTGCTGCCATCCGTCGTCCGTGCTGCCATCAGTGAGTGTATGTTACCTTTAGGTTGCGTTCAGACACAGCTCTTATTGGCAATCGCCGTTTAACTCGCTTAGAGAGAACCAGTGAGGAGAAAGAAGTTGCGGGACCTTACCGTAGAGAGAACGGAATTACGCGAAGTTTGGTGCCTGCCATCTTTCGGCTCTCGCAATGTGCTTTCTGGTGCCTTCTGAGTCAACCCCCCCCTCTCCTTAAGCCTTCCAGTTATGAGCTAACGGCTACGTTGCATTGGTGGAGGTGCGACCTTGAACTACATGTTTCGGACCTCTCACAGCCGCTCATCGATTCCCGACCGGCTCCAGCTCGTGTCTACGCCTGTCCATGCTGCAGCCTTCACGGTCTGGCCTCGGAATTTGCTCTTCTATCTGAAGCGGTGCCAACCGACCGACCTTTCGATATTTCTGAAATGTACCAGGCTAGCCAGCATCATTTGCTACTTCAGCAGCCTCGTTGTCCCCCAGTTTCCATGGCGATGCTGCTGAAGATGGTGACGTCTGGATCGACCAGTTTGAGCGAGTGGCTCAATTTAACCAGAAGAGTGCTGCTCAGAAGATTCGCAACGTCTACTTCGCGTTGGAAGATTCCGCCGAAACATGGTATGCGATCTGGGAAGCCAGTCTTCAAAGCTAGGATACCTTCCGCCAGCAGCTGTGGGATACTTTTGCCAGCCACGACCGCCGTGATCCCGCAAGCCACCTCTTAGAATCTCGTATCTAACAGCCTAACGAGACCGTTTCCATGTTTGCTGACGACGCGACTCGTCTTTGTCGGCAGGCTGATCTCGACATGACGGAATCAGCGAATTTCCGCCATCTGATGCAGGGGGTAAAAGAACTCCTTTTTCTTGGTTTGATCCGCACTCCTTCTCAAACAATCGTGAACTTCATCAATAAAGCTACCCTTACTGAGCGAGCCCTGCACCAATGATGGCGGTGCACTGAGTTAGCGTGGGGTCACCCCTTCAGCAGTGTGGCTGCTTTGCATGGCTCCACTGAACATTACGCGCTACGTGAGCTGATTCGCGTGGTATATCACGGAGAGCTCCTCAAGCTCCACCTCGGCTCCCCTAATCCGACTGCCGCTGCTTCCCCTGCAGCCGCGCATGGGCAGATCCGGCAAACATTTTCAGCGCTTGAGTTGCTGTCCGAGCCACATTCCACTAGCTATATGCAGCAGCTATCCGCTGGTCAATGGTACCTCCCGCCCAACACCTTTTGTTTCAATCACAGCTGCCGCCCGCTCATCAGCCGCATTTCTAAGCCTTCCTACCAGCCGCCATCGCAGTAGGGCCTCGTCATGCAGCAACCGGTTTGAAAGGCAGACATCTGGCGCATTTCTTGCCAGCGGTCACTCTGTTATCACTTTGTTACGAGTTTTGTGCTCCAATTATATTCGTAATAATTTAGAGTTGATTTCTTCTTCTTTACTCTCTAATGATGTCCTGTGATTCCATTTAATCCAGGTATGATTTCTTCCTCTTATTACTTAAGCAATACTACGCCAGGTTTCAGCCCGTCGCGTAAACTCGGCAGGTTGCCACGTTCGACCTTTAGAACGACAGCAGATGGCGCCTCTTTTCAAGCCGTTGGGTAAACCCGGTCGGTAGCTACGCCGCGCCGCAGTAGAAGAAAACGAAGAAGAAGAAGAAAGAACAGAAAGAGGAAGCTACGTCGGCTTTGCTAGCCCAACCTACCGGGTTTAACTAAAGCTAAACCACAGCTAATGTCTTTTTTTCTTTTCGGCTGCCTTATTAACTGGGTGCTTTTCGAACCTGTTTCCTGTCGTTGCGCGCACGATGCAGCTGCCAACACTTCATCCCTGGCCTTACAATCAGCAGGGAATGTCTTTTAGACCCTGTACGTCAGTCTGGTTGTGGTGAGGATTAGGCCTCCTCGGAGTGTCCTCCTGCAGACCTCCTACCACGCTCTGTACAGGGGAGGGATCATGCTCTTTAGTTGATGTGGTCTGCTTTGGGCACGCCCACCTGCTTGCATGGAGGCGCCCTTCACTCTAGTAACGGAGATCTCTCAGGCTTACGGCATCACGATTCTGCATGTCGATTTGCATTTTGTCGTCGCTTGCCCATCACTGCCGATTACTCTCCATCTTTGTTTTTATAATCACCAGTGGATGACTTACTGATCCTGTGCTTGAGCCTGACGGTGGTGGGGGCGAGCGTCTCGTCGGAGAGTCCTGCAGACCCTCTACCACGCTCTGCACAGGGGAGGGCTCCGTGCTCCGGTGTTAAGCAGAGTGCTTCAGGGATGCCTTTCAGCTTGTCTGGAGGTGCCTGTGACTGCAGTCACTGTTGCCTACAGAGTCGGGTACGCAAGGGCACCGTGCATAATTCTATAAATTGAATCGAGTTTTTTTATTGCGAAAGCAATAATACTGTAGGTTTCGAGCATTCAGCGTGGCGAGGCCGCACCCACGTGACGCTGTGACGTGACACCTCACGTGACACTAGGGTGAGAGCTGGCTACCAATTCAAGCGGTCGGCGTGGCGCGGTCGCAGCCATGGCGCAGCACGTGACGTCACACCCCACGTGACACAAACGCGGTCGGAGTGGCGCGCTAGAGACGCAGCTGGTGCTCACGTGATACGTGACGTCAGGCACGTTCATACGGGTTGATTAAAGCGGGGCTTTATATGTTGGCTGGCAGGAGCTGCCAACTTGCGTCTCTCGTTCCACATGGGACGGTTATGTCAGGATCAGATGCTAGGACCCTGGCATTCCCGTTACCCCTATAGGCCACGAAGGCACGTTCATACGGGTTGGTTAAAGCGGGGCTTTATAGGTGGGCCGAGGAAGAAGAAAAAGAGAAGAACGCTCGGTCACCCGCAGCTAATGCTTTTGCTCAATAATTGGTTCAGCAGCGTTGAACCATTGTAATTTTTGTTTGTGTTTTTACTCCTCTGTGGTATAATTTTGCCTTTTTTGCTGCTGTTGTCTGTCCAGTTCGGTATAGTGGTGCTGTAGTCTGAAGTATTTCCTGCGTTTTTCTTACCGAGCCTTTTCGGATTAATATAGCTTGGTTTACTGACTGGCGTCTTGACGCGTGTCTTTTGCACCAGAATAGGTTCTCTATAGTTTTTTTTTCCTTTGACTTGCTTTGGCTATACTCTACTTTCTCTTTTTCTCTCTCTTGTGTTTGGTGTAACAGCACTTTTGCTAATTTATTTTTGGTTCATACTTTTGCTTCAGATTATAGTTTTTCTCTCTCTTTGTTGATTTGTGGACAACAACTACAATGCTTAGGCAACTGCCAAATTTCTGTTTTTCACCCAATTTTATTTTCATTTAATTTCCTTTTGTTGTGGACTGTCCTCTTCACTATTCTTCTCCGGTCTCTCTTTTTCCCTGTTTTGTGTTCTGTATGTCTGCACTGTAAAAAATGTGTAACAGTTTATTTTTAAAGAAAATTTCTGTCGCCGAACAGAGAATATCTGTTCTTCTTTATTTACCGAAATACGTTCACGAAAAAGAAAACAGCAATTTTCTGTTTTCCAGCCGAAACCTCAATTGGAAGGCAAACAATTCAATACATTTTTGTCGCCTGTTCTATTTTTTACAGCAAACTAATTTTTAATTGAATAGTAAGCTAATGCTGAATGGAAAGTGAAATGTTATGATAACCCCGAAGGCGCTGTTCGATGAACGGGTGCATAACAATTTCGATTCGAAAGAATATAAATAGTGGCGCCACATTGAGGTCTAATGTTGGTTGGCTCCCTGCTACAGTAGCATCTGTTCGGCATTTTTTCACTTTCTTCTTTTCGGTGGTTCGGCAACATGTTTTGCGCGGCCACCTTTATGGGTGCCATTGGGTATTGCCAGCGCCACGAGATATTTCTGAGATGGAGTTGCAAGGATTTCGCCTTAGTAATGGTGTTCATTAAAGAAATAGGCGGTTAACACAATTTTGTTGTTTTTACAGGCAGAAAACGCGAAATAAAAGAATAGTAAACAAAAGATATATTTTTATCATAGTTTTCACTGCGACAGAAAAATGAAAAAAAAAACGCCGTATAATAAATTTTCTGCAAATTTACAAGAATTTTCGATCAGTTGTAAACAGAAAAAGCTGTAAAATGACAGAAAAAATTAAAAACTGAAAACATAGCAGAATAGAAAATTTCTGGCTGGACAGCTGCCAGAAAATTTCTTTATTTTTCAACAAACATTTTTTACAGTGTATCTCTCTCACCACAGGTTTTGTCATTTTTTCTATATCCGTTGTTTTGGTGCCGTTCTTTGGTTTTCCGTTTCGGTTTCCTGTTTTTACTTTATTTGGAGCTCTGGCTACTGCCTTCTAGTGTTTTTTTTTATTTTTATTTTTCTCCTGGCCAGCGTGGACCTGCTTGCGACTCGGATCTTGTTTTTTTTTCCTCTCTTTTTTATCGTTCTTATTTTTATTTCATGTTTTTAAAACGTTCTTTTTCATTTTTAGCTTTCGCTCCTTTTTACTTATTTTCGTTGGCTTTAATTCCCTGCAAAGCTTTTTCTAGTCCCTCTCCTTTTTTTTTTGTTTCTTTTTCAGCTGTTCGAGAGAACAATACAATGGTAAAAATGGGGAGAGCCCGGCCACCTTTATCGCCATTGTCCCTACCGTGAACTCGGCCTTCGAGGTTTTTCTCGTGATTCCCCGCGTACCCAGTTCGGAGAGCGCCCTCCTGAAATAAAATACCTAGCTGTCCGCGCAAACTCTCTTACCGGTCATCCGCAGTCATCTTCTCCCGGGCGCTACTCGTCACCGAGCCGCCGAAGTTTTACTGATACGCCGAGGCGGCGGTCGCCAAGCCCACACCGGAGAAACTGAAGGTAGCGATCTTAGGGGGCAGGTTGCTGATCAACGAAATCGACGTCCGGAAACTACGACTACCGCAGTATGAACCCGGAACTGCAAATTCCCCTCATGCCAATTACATTGTTAGCGCCGACCTTCTCGTTTTCGTCGACGGGCATCAAGTGACTGCTTTAGTAGACACCGGAGCAGTCTTCTCGATAATTAACAAGAATTTCGCTTATCGGCTCATTAAGGTCAAAACTGAATGGCTGGGGCCGCCAATTTGTAGTGGTGGCGGTTCTCTTATGTCACAGGTAGGACGGTGCACTGCCCTAGTAACCATCGCCGATTCAGCATTTGTTGCCACTTTGTTATTCGGACATACTGTTGCAAGTCGGCATGGATTTTTTACGCAAGCATGGGGCCATTAGTAATATTCCTCGTCGTGTGGTCACGTTTTCGAAGCCTGCAACAACGACCGCAGACTCCGAACGACGCCACGCACCTTTGCGCATCGTTGACGCGGATGTAATCATGCCGTCACACTCATCTTTCCTCGTCACGGTTAGGTGCGAGGTCGATACTATTCTACCGGCGTTGCCGAACAGAACACAGAGCTTCTGCTATATCATGGCGTCTGTGTTCCACGCGGTATAGTCCATGTGACGAATTGTCTAGCGTATGTGCTACTCACAAACTTTGAGAATGAACGGCAACGTATCGCTAGTCTAATTGAAGGTTGTCATAGAAGCTCACAACTGTTTCGCTATTCAGACTAAAACATCTGCCAGCCAAACGCCCAAATGCTCTATCGCCGGCAGGGTAGGACAGACTCGTCGGGGTACTCTAGTTTCAAGACTGCTTCTCGTCCGCCTCCGCGGTCAAACAAACGCCCCTGACCAAGCACCGCAGAAACACCGACGAACGTATCAGATCAGTACGATAGAACCCCAACGCAGTGATACCGCGGGAACACGAAGTAATCGCTCAAAAGGTAGACAAGATTTAAATGACGGATTCACCCAGCCATCGAAGAGTCCCTGGTCTTCTCACCTGTTATCGTTAAGAAGAAAGACGGGAGTTTAAGATTCTATGTAGACTACGGTAAGCTCAACCAGGTACCGAAAAAAGACGTCTACCCACTGTTACGCATTGATGACTCCTCAGACAAGCTTCGCCATGCGCGCTACGTTTAATTGCTTGATCTTAAGAGCGGTTATTGGCAGATCGAAGTCAATGAACGTGATCACGAGAAGACAGCGTTTTTCACACCCGATGGACTTTATGGATTCAAACTCCTACCTTTCGGACTGTGCTTCGCTTCAGCGACATTTCAGCGAATAATGGACGCAGTTTTATCTTGCCTTAAATGGCAAATGCGCGTAGTCTACTAGTCTATCAGGATGACGTTATTGTGTCTTCGCCTACGTTCTAGGAACACCTACAACGTTTTCCCACTGTGCTACGGATTATCAGATCTGCCGGCCTCAGCTTAAAACCTCAATAGTGTCACTTGGTTATGAAGAGCTCTTGTTCTTGGCCCACGTCGTCAGCCATCGAGGTGTTCAGCCCGATCCCTCAAAAACTGCAGCCGTCGCCAAATTTTCTACTCCCTCTGACAAGAAGACAGTCCGTCGTTTCTTAGGCCTCTACGCCTATTACCCCAGATTTATTGGAAACGTTTCACAAATTCATACGCTGCTTACGCGCCTCCGCCTAGATGATGCCACCTTCACCTGGATAAACGAACAGCAAAAGACATTCGACGAGGTATAGCACCGCTTGCAGACACCTGTTATTGCCCACTTCGATGATCGTGCCGCGACTCTGGTCCACACAGATGCTAGCAACGTGGGCCTCGATGCTGTACTCGTCCAGTGACGGGACGGCACAGAGCGAGTCATCGCATACGCCAGCCGAACTTTGTTCCGCGCCTAATCCAACTATTCTGCTACCGAAAAAGAATGTCTCATTATTGTATGGGCGGTGATGAATATTCGACCCTGTCTTTATGGCCGGCATTTTCAGGTCGTGAGCGACCACGACTCTCTTTTCTCGTTAAAAAGCTTGCGAGATCCCTCCGGACGCCTTGCACAATGGAGTTCACGGTTACAGGAGTTCGACATGACCATCGTGTATAAGTCTGGGCGCCAGCGTAACGATGCCCACTGCTTGTCGCGTCCACCTGTCGAGGCTGCGCGTGAAGAGGAAGGAACAGACTTTCCCCTTATGGCAGCCGTCGACGCGCTCGTTGTATCACAGCAGCAACGTGTGGACCCGGCTTTCGCACCCCTCATCAATTTTCTGGAAGCACGCACTATGGAGATACCGCGTCCCTTCGCTAGAGCGCAGTCGTCGTTTTGCATGCTAGACAGTGCTTTATACAAAATCAACTTCGCCCTAATGGGCAGAGGTTATTTACTCGTCGTGCCAGAGTCTCTCCGCGAAGAAATCTTGCAGGCATGTCATGGCCAGCCCATCGCGTGTCACCTGAGATATGCTCGAACTCTGGCTCAGATTATGAAGACTGGCCAAAACGTGCGGCAGACTACATCCTGTAGAGTTGCCCAGATACCCATTTTACTGAGTTGGCATGGATCTGTTGGGTCCTTTTCCAAATTCCGCTGTGTGGGTAATCGTCGCTACAGATTATCTCACGCGTTACGCTGAAACAAACGCCCTTCAGTGCGGCACGCAATCGAAGTAGGGAAATTTTTTATCGAGTGCATCGTCCTGTAGCACGGCGCGCCGACAGTCGTAACAACAGACCGAGGCAACGCTTTCACTTCCTAGCTGCTGGAATCTATGATGCAGTTGAGCAGCACTACCCATAGCAGATCAACCACCTATCATCCACAGACGAATGGTTTGGCCGAACGTCTCAACAAAACTCTCGCCGACATGATGTGTATGTACGTGGATGCTGAACACCCATCTTCGGATGATGTCCTGCAGTACGTCCTATTTGCCTACAGCACGGTGCAACATGAAACCTCGCAAATGTCACCCTCCTCTCTAGTGTATGGCCGCGAATTTTCAGCAATGCTGGAAGCCATGTTGCCCCATGACAGCCGTGACCTCGAAGTCGGCGCCGAGAAATTTACTCAGCACGCAGAAGCGCGACAGTTGGCGAGAGTGCGCATCCGGAACCAGCAAGGTCGAGACGCGCGGCGTTAAAATCACCGCCACCGTGTAGTGGCTTTCGAACCGGACGACAGAATGTGGCTCTGGACTCCAATTCGACGTCGAGCCTCGAGGACATTCCGAGAAACTTCTCAAGCACTACTTTGTCCCCTACAAAGTGGTTCGTCAGCTGACTGACGTCACATACGAAGTGCTTCCGAACGGCTTTTCCACTACTACTCGCCGTCAGCAGAAACCCCAAGTGATTCACGTCGTGCGCATGAAACCGTCCTTTTCCCGATAACTCCGCTAGAAGCTTAATATACCGCCTTACTCCATGTATCTTTTGAGCGCTTATTTTCTCGCTTTATTCTATTCTTGCGAGTGCATCAGGCCAATGTATTCTTTTAGGGAGGGGCTAATGCAGCGTGTGCAACCGCAGCCGAGTCTCGTGCGCTGACATGAAGAAGCGGAACTGATCTCGTGACGTCTGAAGGGAAGAAGCTGAAGTTTGGTGCCGATCATCTAAACGTTTTATCAAAATTCTAATCTCAGTTCTGCACAATGGAATCTCAGAAACTGTAATCCCCGCCTAGTTGTGGCCAATCCCCCTTTGGGTATGCGCCATTTTATGAGGACAACAACAATAAACGTTTCACTGAATCAAATAATCGTTCCTGCTGTTCGCTGATGCCCTCAATAAACCGTTACAATAATTACAGACGTAATTGATGATTGAAACTGTGCGGATACGGTCAATCAGCAGGCCCTGATTATATGCTGTGTGCACAGGCTACGATGATACGTTCTGCCCATAAGCAATAAACAGACGGGCTCAAATCGTGTTTCTGCCCTTACCGTATAGCTTGAGGCGAAGCTTACTTTGCTTGTCTGAAAATTGTTCTTTTGGATCGGAGTTTTGTGAACTAATCTGAACACCGTCGTTAGAGGACTTGACATAGCTGTCTTTAAGTAGATCAGTGGTGATACTTTCCTGCGCTAGTTTGTACTTGAGCATCTTAGGAGCAGATTATCTTCACTGTAGATAACAGTGTAGACACCGAAGCTGTTTTTTGTGTATTCGGGAAATTTGAACTGTTTAAGTAGGGTCCAGGTTTTGCGGTTTTGCTGTTCATGCCGGACACAGAGGTCCGTTTCGCAGTACTAGCAAGTCCGAGAACTAAGCCAATAATAAGACCGACCGTTACTTGTACCGGTGCCGCTTGGTCATTAGTATTCGCCAGAGCTGATGGAACACAGACGAGGCTGCTGCCTCTTCTGTTATCAAGCGCCTAGAAGTTCATCTCTTCACCAGAGAAAGCATGTCATTGACGGGTCAGTTTGATCCACAAGAAGAGAGCACAGATATTTTGCTATCTCATTCGAACAAAAAAACTATATAAAACCACTTGTCGCAAAAACCCTTCTGTGCACTTTTCAACTATGAAACTGTTCCAGCAGTATTATTTTCCGTAGTACATCAAACTTTTGCGTAGTAAAGCAGATAAGTGCAGCAGAACTGCACACTTTAGAAATATACCACCGAAAGAACTAAAGGACGTATATTTGTGTCTTTAACACGGTTCTGAAGTTTGTTTTCGGTTGACACTGGAAAGCATGAGCAGGTTGCAGGCCGTTTGTCCCTCATCGGTTCGAGCGAAAGCAAAATTGCTTTACTCACCACCCGTAAACCTCAAGAAGCGCAAAAGCCCTAAAAGAATAATTATCAAAGCTCGGCCGTCATATGTACCAGCCACACGAAACGCCAGAGGGCGCTTGATTTCTGACTGACTTGCGTGCGGATGGAAGTTGATGAACGTGACGTCATCCAGGACACGGAGCGAGAAACAGGCACTACGACGCCTCTCGTTCATTCACGCTGACTGATACTGAACCCTGCCATAATTTCGATCACCCTTCACGGTATTCCTCACCAAACCCTGGCCAATAATACCTCTTGGCTATGTGCCTTGCCACCAGAGTCAAGCAGATTTGACAAACGGGAGATTAAGCTTTGTCAATAGCGAGTTATGCGTGCCGGCTATGCTTGTTGTACGGGATAAATTTTATTTGAGAATATGACACAGGGGCGAGAAGTTAAGAAAGCTCAGCGTGCGCCGCTTAATGTAGCGGCCTCTTGGTACTGCTCCTGTGAAAAAGATCTACAGCGATGTGCCAACGAGAGAAGGTAGGCATGTCTGTTTCCCTTTTCAGGTTACGCTCCATTAGTGTCGTGTCAGGCAATATTAAGTCCAGGATTCTGAGTCACCTCCTAATTGTGATGCAACTGTGGGACACTACGCGATACTTCTATGAGCACGTTGGTGGGAAGGATCCAGGCTCCTGATACTTGGCAAAATTTTGCATGCAAAATCTTTTCTTTGTGCAGTTAGTTGTTAAATATACTACAGAAAACAAAAAAGCAAATTCATCAAATTTACACAGCTTTCTCAAATTTACTTTTCGAAAACGCAGCGTTTTTAAAGCAATTTTGGGGAAACTAGAATATTGTAAGATATGCTTTTATGAATATATTTCTATGTATAGTATAAGTTTCTTATGGGCAGAGAAAATTCGTGACTAAGTTTGTCCTCCGCACACATCGAGTAATTAAGGCATAGAAATTAAATGCGGTGCGGTTTAGAATACTTGTAAGGCCAGTACGGAATATTTTGAGATTATGTTACTCACATATTGGTTGAAATGATCTAAATTCCGAAGCCGCACCAAACGTTTTGGTGAAGTTTGTCCAGCTGTCCCGAGAAAAAAGTGAGAGTGCAATAATTTCTATCTATGCATAAAGCCTGCTAACAGCGTGGGTGCATGTAATGATTGCTATCGGGATGCTAAGACTGCTGACAACATTGTATTGAAAACATTTCTCCAGAAAATATCTGCAATATCTGAGTTTTTGAAAAAAAAAGGTAGTAACGTTGTTTATAGTGCAGCAGCCAGAGAGGCTGATCTCGCCACCACGAATTCTAATCGCGCTCGCAGCCACGAAACATTCCATTTAATAGCGTTTTAAAGTAACCATCTGACGTCACCTGACAATGTGATCAATGTGATCAAAAATGTGATCTTGATCAATTAGCAAATTAGTTGACCTCACGTGGCACTATGATCGCATTGCTATCTCGACAAAAGAAGGAGTTTTATGGCACAACATGACCTTACAATGTCGTGACTTTAATGGCTGACGACTCCTGGATTTTTCGGGATGTGCAGTTAGTGTACGCCCATTGATAAAAAGCTGTAAAGGAAATAGGGAGGTACTGACTCGCACCACTGAATTTATTGCGAAGCAGGCCAGGAGATCACAATGGGTGTAAGGGAAAGGGAGAAGTTTAGCAGTGTGGAATTTTAGCAGACAGTAACAGAAGTGAGGTTCATTCGGGTTGCTGATTACCTTGACGTTGTTTCACGGTCTCTGATATGACGTATTGGAATTTCGCTTTTCAGCTTTATACATGGGAGAGCTTCAAGGTGGCTTGGCCAGCACACTGCGCAGCGAGTTGGCGACCGTGATTGCCTGCTTCCTTCGTCCCAGGGCAACATTTTCATGAGTCAGTGCTATTTAGTCTAGGCAACCCAGGAGCGGCGAGTATAGCTCATATACGGATATCTGAAGCAATTTTTCGTGTTTTTTTGTCCTAATTACACGCGTACCAATAATTTCTTCCATTCCAACGGAAGTTCTGCGCCTAAATATCTTATATAATAAAGCAATCAGCCGGTCTCTGGCGCCGAGGAATGCAAGCGACTCTGGGCGCTAATAGTGAAGTAATTATCTTGCGAATGAGTCCGATTTGTCTCACTTTCGACTCTGTTTGTAGCGTTTTGGGAATACAATTTATTTCACTGCAGGAAAGCTTTGCTCCAGCACTGGATATCTTAGCATCTAGTTTCTATATTTTTCTTTTTCAGATGAACGCTTTGCGCTGCATAAGTTTGCTTTTCTAACGAGCTTTCTGGTGTGTTGTATTATTGAAATATTCGGACGTCAGAATTATTTCGGTTTTGTATTGTTATTTAGAAAACGTAACGCTAAAACATCCTTAATGCTTTTAAGATTTGGAAGCACAAGAAAAGCATCTTTTGCAGATTTTGAACATAGCACTGCATGAGAAATAAAACTGCCTATTTTATTCTAAAATTGAAATTGTAGAGAAATAATTATCTGGCACTATGTAGCAGCGCCTACTCAGTAGCGGAGATTAAAATCTTTTTAGAAAGATTCATAAAATGAGATATTTCGAGACAAACTTAAAATAAAAAGTGCATTGTGTTTACGATAGCGAGTGCATGAAGTTCTATTCAAGTGAAGGGAAAGTTGGAAGAACATTGCACATTCTGCACGAATGTTTACATTTAAAATCCCCCTGAGATCTGGTATTTAAATTTATGATTTAGTTTTGTAGAAATAAATGTTTTGAATACTCCTATTAGGATGTTTTTGGGAAACGGACATTGATTCTTCCCAGGACATTCATAACGCATGTGTGAACAATATTGTTGAAATGGGCACCTGCGTTCTTCTTCTTGACTTGCAGAGTTGCCTTTTAAATGCCAACCACTAATTTCGAGCACAAAATGCAGGCGGAATCCAATCTTGAATTTCTAGATTTACATTTGCAGTTCGACTTTCTATTTTTAATCACTACCTCTCGCAAGAAGAAATATAAAGCACTCATTTTATTGTCGAAAATGTGCAGTCATAGATAAGTAACAAGTGAGAAATGATAGATTACATGCTTTAAAATGTTCATATATGACACTTTTATTATCTCCTTGCATCCTCTTCTAAGGTGATCTCCATTTAGTAATTTTGAAATAGGTGTTTTTTGCCCACTGCTCAATTATCAGCTCGCCCCTTTACTGGGTCCTGAGAACGATGCTTCCTTTCAGGCGATAGTATCACCGTCCCTTGTCACGCTAAGTCAGAAATCGGCGCGGTCATTGAAAATCGAAACTCATGATTAGACGCCAGGCTCTAGCGAGACGCGAAAACATGACAAAATTACAATTGCATAAGAATAGTGGTATAGAGTGCACTAAAGTAACAGCAGTCAAGGGAAGAATAACTAAATCACATGACCAGCAAGGATAAAAAATGGGAGGGGGGGGGGGGGGGGGGGCTCCCTTCGTAATATATCACATGATAAAATTACCAAATAGAGTCGATGAGCCATGACTGCAATAAGGAACGCATATAGAAAAGTAAAAGGTTTAAGTACTGCAAAAAACTCCAAAGAAGAACACCTTTATTATTGTCTTAGGGTTATTCGTCTATTAGTCGTAAGGGTGACTGCATTTCGGTGTGTATTATGGTGTCAAGATTTCAGAAACGTGTGTAGAATGAGCATTACTTCTCCGTCCGATATTATTCCTGCTTTATTTCAGTAATATACTGCATGTATCATACCATTCCAATTTTTATTATATGCTATTAACAACACAATATATAACAGTGATAAAGTATAGTAGAGTTAACGTCCGAACCAATAACAGTTTATCCAAACTGTACTTTTCATGATATTAACGTATGTCACGATAAACCGCGACAAAACGAAGCCAGTGGTTTGCAGCTCTCCCCAAAAACAAACCATACGCTCCTTTTCTGCACAGGATTGTACATTCTCACCCAACGAGTGGGCATTGTTTTTAGCACTGCAATTAGATCGCTATTTTGTTTTCCATCCAGGTCGCTCCAGATTCACGGTAGTTTATGGCTTATCAATCGTGTTCAGAACTCGTCATATTTTACTCTATCCACCACATTAACACTTCCGCACTCCTTATTATATTTATTTATTATTAGAGGTGAAAATCAAGCTGCCCAAATAAGAACATACGTCTCACTGGAGAAATATAAACGCTCAACCTCCATTAACTGCAAATGCGTTTTGTAGCTTCAATTGTCTAACTTTCCCTTGGCATCTGCTTTAACAAGGAAATTAACAGGCATTATTTTTCCTGCAATCTTACAGGGAGAGCTGATAAACACTAAGACTATATGATTTGTTTTAAACGGAAAACAAATCCTACCTAAGGTACACAGCTGTGGTAAGCAAATCCCTCGTTACTTATCAATTTTTCGAAACAACTTCACAATTTGAAGGTAAACATACAGTTGTAAATGAATCACGCCTTTTGAGTGCAGGACCAACTTAACCATTTCTATATATATGCTCATGAAAAGTGTCTTACATTACTCCACAGTTGACTAAAAACTACTTCTAAAAAGCAGCGAATTGATTTTCTATGGGAGATTTAGCTTCTGTTTCGAGCAAAGTAAAAACATTGCAAGCAATGTTTTAGCCAGGGTTAGGAAGTCTAGACGGTTTCCGCTAACTGCGTTTTAAACTATCCCAGAGTTGCTTCTCAAAAGGTGTCTTGTGCCGAAAAAAAAAAACCCGAGCGTTGTAAGAATGAAAAAGATTATCCAATATAATTTAGCTGAGAGGACAGCCATGCTTAGGTGTGGTGTCCAAGTAGTCAAGGACGACTGGAGACCCGCTATTTCCCGGGTCGGCATTCTCTTTCAGTTAAGAGCTGGAGAAACCCATGGAATGTGGTAAATGTATGCCGCACTCTTTTGGGAACTTCGCACATGACACCAGAGGCGCAGATATGAACTTTGAAATTAAGGTCACTTCCGAGAAACGACAGAAGTGAGGGCAACACCGACACGTATGCTCCGTAGTGCAGATGCCTTTGACAGCGAAGGAGGGTGACCTTACGCGGATGGACGGGAGCGAGTGTGAGGCAGCGGAGGTGCACTTTTCTTGTCAAAAGTGGAAAGGAGGGCAGTGTTAATTGTGAGGAACCGAGAGATTTACGAGCACAGGGTGACCGGCCGGCCGAGTTGCTGAATCTGCACTGCTTTCAGAAATGAAGAGTTTACGTGAGGCCCCCTCAGTCGGAATAATTAGCGAGTTGGGAGCTTCCAGACCACGCATGTTCTGGGAGATCTCTGCGCTATGATCGACGCGTCGTAGTAGACGTGTCTTCTTAAAGACGTCGGTGCTTATGACAAAGTGGGCTATAGGAAGAATGGTAATGACGGTCTAAAGCGCCTTTTGAACAGTAACTAGCTCATCGGTGAATAAAGAAAGATGTTTCGTTAAATTAGGCTACCAAATTAGGCTACCAGGGATATAGTAAACTGCGGTTGTTGTAACATAGCCTTGGATTCCGCAGTTAGCCCTAAGCCGAACTTTGTGTGTGTGTGTGTGTGTGTGTGTGTGTGTGTGTGTGTGTGTGTGTGTGTGTGTGTGTGTGTGTGTGTGTGTGTGTGTGTGTGTGTGTGTGTGTGTGTGTGTGTGTGTGTGTGTGTGTGTGTGTGTGTGTGTGTGTGTGTGTGTGTGTGTGTGTGTGTGCGCGCGCGCGTGTGCGTGCGTGTGTGTGTGTGTGTGGTCACCGTCAGCTGTGTTACTTTGGGAGAGGAGGACAGGAGGCGTGGCAAAAAATGATCCCGATCTTAACAAAAAAACAATTGACTGCGTTTCAGCTCTGCTAAGGATGGATATACACGCCCCAGCAAAATTTAGTACAGCACGATGCAGAACATTTCCGCGGTGCAAAACCGCGCATCTCCGTCTACAGTAGAACAAAGACAAGCAGGCCATTTTTCTCCCTGCATAATGTACGCGCACGCTGAACGCAGAGTGCAAATGGCCGCGGAAGGAAACCGGACGATTCACTTCCGACTCCGGCGTGTCTCTGGAGAAAGTACTTTAACGTGAATGACATCATTTGTAACTCGCAACACAGCCCTCACGTCGCACTGAAGCGGCGCGAAGCATCCTCTCTGAATACATCGATGTAGGCTGCTGTTCCAGTATTGGCTGGCCTCCCTGGTGTGTTTGTTAAAACTGAAATTCAAACCAGGGCTTCAACCGAAGGAAAATTGCCATAAACAAAACGGGCAAATACTGACGCAACTTCGGCTGAAAATCATTCGCACCAAATTGAGTGTACGGTAGCCCCTGTATTCTGCCCCCCCTTCGTTCTGTTCTTCACATTCGTACGATTCCGAGTTCCGGAAAACTGTTATGCGCCTGAAGCGTGCCACTGTCGCCCAGGCGGCTCGGCTTACTGCCATGACGAACATATTAAAACTTTTAAGTATTAACAGCAGCCATTGCAGCCGCAGAGACCTCCAAGGGCACAAATCGAAGAGAACCTATAGAACACAAACTCCAAGAGAGCGATCCCGATAGAGAGACAGGAGACATATCTCGCGTAACATACGGCATGTATTATTACTGCAGCAGGACGTTTTGACGGGTTAGTTGGTACATGATCTTGATTTTTATAGCGCTGAAGAGGTGGTGCTTCTTAAGCGCAAGTATTATTACTATACCTGTCATTTATGCTTAAAGCGCCAAATACAACATATGCAATTTAGGCCATAATTGAACGTGCAGCGAAATGCTAGGTGCATTAAAAAAATAGAGGCCAACTAGTGGTCGGTTTGAGTAAAGCAAGCACCTAAATGCACTTACCTGCGGAAGGATTTCAAACACCGGATCGGCGCAAACGCTACGTTTCTTAGCATCAAACCGTTCTTTTTTTTAATAATGCTTCTCTCCAAGCTCAACCCGCTCGCACGAGCCTTGATTATTGATAATTATATTTGGAGATAGCAGTAAAAGGGGGAAACACTCTTGCCTTCATTGCGGCAGTGACGGCCTCTTTTCAATAGAGGCGAAAAGACAGATGCCTGTGTGCTGTGCGATGCAGTACACAATAAAGAACCCCAGGTGGTCCTAATTTCCAGAGCCTTCCACTACGGCCTCTTTCATAGCCTGAGTGGCTTTGGGGCGTTAAAACGCAAACACTAAACTAAACCACTGCCTTCACTGCGTCGGTCATTTCCTAAAGTATACCAACCATACCTTACGAGGCTTGTTAGTATTTTTTTCATGCTTCTGCCACTCTAGTTCACATGCTGATGTATGCTTCGTGCAATACGGCATGTCAGTCATCTTATGCCTTCTCGAAAACGAGCCTAACGTAATTTCTTGTGTTCTGTCTCAATCTTGAAAAAATGCGTTGTTGGAGAGATGTTTGCCTCCAATAGGAATAGCTAGTTCGCAGTTATAAATAAACCTCGGCATGTTTTTATTCTGTTCCTGAACACCATTAATGCTACCCTTATCAGTCCTACAGGTGCAGAAGCAGTCTCTTTACTCCAATAAACAAAAGTACTGTAGGAAAATTAAAAAAAAAATCATTGTATAGTAAACCTGTCGTAAGTCTCTCAGCTTCTGGAAAAACATGCTTCGGATCATGACACCTTTTCTTCATTGTCATCTAAAATATTGTCCTAAGCCATCGTAAGATTTTTTTCAAGGAAGCGGGGTTCAGGCATTGTGCATTTCACTAACTCCTCAAATTCTTCATATGAATGCAGTCAGGTCTATTTTGCACTGTATGTCAATATCGAGATAGAGCATTGAATTGTCTCACTACAAACATTTTCGAAGGCGGGTTTTTAGTTGGTAAGTAACTTTGCCTGGTCAGTGCCTATATCATTGTATTAACTCATTTTAGGAGCAACTTGTCTAAAATAACGTGTGAGTGTTGGGGGTAATAATGTCTAAATTGCCTAATTTATATTATAAAAAACAATATTAGCACAGGGCGAGGGTCAGCCATTTCCTTAAGTGCATTGTCAGTTCTTTCTCTCCGAGGCCTCGTGGTTGTTCAGGTTGCAAAATGACATAACTATTACTGATTTTATACGTTTCAGAATGACAAAAGTCGCAATCAAAATATTTAGAAGTTACGAAGCAGGTTTTGGGAACTGAAAATTCTAAATTTCTAATAGGGCAGAAATCCCGGCAAAATTAAAGGGTTTTGGGCTGAACAGTATCGAAGTCTTATGTAGACTCATTATCAGAAAATGAAATAAGCAAAGCTGACTCTGTTTGCAATTAAAAATGTCCAGGCATCGATTAGAGTTAACAGAAGCATTAGAAAACTCTGTTAATTTCCATAACAGTTTGGTAGGCATGTCGATAAGATTGCGGCAGTATGGAGACAGACACATTCTTCCCTTTTGCACGCTTCGGTGATTCCTTGGTTAGAGCTCTCGACTACTAAACTTAAGGACGCGAGATCAAATTCCGGCCACTGCGGCCGCTTTTTGATGGTGGCGCAAAGCAAGGAATCCGTGTCATGTGCGATTTCAGTGCGCCTTAAACAACCGCAGGCGGTCAAAATTTCTGATGTCCTCTACTATGGCGGCCCTCACATCAGGATTCACTTAAGGACGTTAATACCTATAAACTATACAAGCTAATTTTGTTCCTTTAGCTGCTAACTTGAAAAGTCACTATAAATGGCCAGGTTTACATGCAATCTGCACGATCTTCACAGAAAACATTAGGAACATTATTCTGACTTACTACGCGAATCTACCGCAAAGTAATTTGCGGATCATTTATTTATGACCAAACGTAAACTGCCAAGCTTTTTAAATATTTATATTTTTAAGATGAAAGAGAGTGACTAGACAATAATAAAAATATAGTGCATTGCTTAGTCATCAGAAAATTGCAATGTTACGATTTGCTTTGTAAAAAAACTGTGGTTTACTCTCCTGATATGCTTTCCTAATACCAATACATAGAGAAAATTCGATTGTATTGCGATTCCATAAATATGTAGAAGGTGGGGTAAGCAGGCGCCTGAATGCATTTCCTTGAACAGAATCGCCCTAACTAGGGGGAATGATTGAGGTGATCAGCTGGAATAGCTGTTTAGATCAGCTGCTCCTGTTTCGAAGCAGCTTGTCTTAATGAATTTGTCAAACACAACGCATTATATATGTAGTAGTGCTTCCATATTTTTTTATTCTGAGCATGTCCTTCGTGAAATTGGAATATATTATTCTACTGCTTACCGGTCGGAAGAGCACGACAGCAATCAGGGTGTTCAGCGTGAAACATAATTTTGCGAAAGCACTTATTCAACCGCCGTACCCCGATAAAGAAAGTTGTAAACAATCTTTTGCCTAAACTTGGCTGCCAACAGCAGCCTTGTTTTCCTGGCATGCAAGACCGGCAACCAGAGAAAGAAAAATCTCTCAGAGCGCAGTTGATTCACGCCCGGGAATTTCTCGTGGGAGTCCGGTAAGGAGCGTCGTAGCTTTAGGCGCAGCATCCTAGCATGTAATTTAGCATGTAAACTGCAACACAGTCTCGAGCTCTGCACTGTACGGCATCATGTCTATATGCTTCCTTCGGTGCACAAAAGGTTTCCCATCTGTACTCGGTTTGCTACGTTAAAACACTGCCATTTTTATGTTTTTTAATCACACACGTGCACCGCATGATTTCATTTTACTTTCAGTGGGGAATAATACAGCCAGGTTCAGTTGAGACTGAACGATTTACATCAGCTTTTATTTTCAGAAAATTTATTTGGTCGCGATATCATACGAAGTTTGGGGTAATATTTATGAAAATATAAAACTGTATTTAAATGGTTCTAAATGAGAAAGAAACAAAGTGCTACTTACGGAATTGTGTTTTCAATAGAGCGTACAGTTCTAGAGTTTAAATCTCACTTGCCCCTTAATATGGATCAATACCCCTACACCTGTGACACTGATGGGAGCTCTTGCGCAATGCAGCAACTGGTGCAGTGTCTCAAAAGAGAGTGTCATTGCTGGTCCAAATGAAATTTGCTACTGAGTGCACTGAAAGGAGACTTACAGCTCATACGTCATCGTCATCATCATCATCTACAACACTAACATCATTAGCGCAGGACAAATGCCTCTACAATTTCGGTTCAATTTACGCAGTCCTGTGCTTGTTGCAGCCACTTGATTCCCGCAAAATTCTGTATCTCATCCGCCCATCTAACCATCTTACGCACGCTGCTACTTTTGTGTTCTCTTCGAATTCATTCACGTAATCAAAGTGACCATTGGTTATCTCACCTACGCGTTACATGGCCTGCTCATGCCCATTTCTTCTTGATTTCGAGTAGAATGTTATTAATTATAGCGTTTTGTCTTACCCACTCTTCTCATATCCTCTCTCTTTACTTTACACCCATCATCTTCCTTTCCATAGCTCGCTGCGTTGTCCTCATTTTAAGTTAAACCCTTTTCCCTAGCCTCCATGTGTCTGCCGCCCAGATGCGTAAAGGTATAAGATATACGTGTTATACACTTTCTACTGGAGGGGCACTGATAAACGCCCTCTCATTATTTTAGAACGCCTGACAAATACACTCATCCTATTCTTATCAATCTCTTTATTTCACTCTCGAGGCCACTACCTGTCCTAACTAGGTACATTCTCTTAGCACTCCCAGTGCCTGGCTACCTATCCTGAACTGCTGACTAGTGAGTGACGATCCTATAAACTTTCGCACACATTACATTTTACACCTACTCTCCTGCTTTGCCTCTTTGGATCATTAATCATCCTTTACATTTCGTCCACTGAGTTACAAGCAAGGCAACGACATCAGCGTATGGCAGGCTATTAAAGATATTCATCATTATTATTTATCCTTAACGGTTTCCTATCAAGACCATTGAATACTTCCTGAAGCAAGCGATGAATAAACCTTGAGAGACCCTGTCTCTCTGCTGAACACTATTCGTTACGTGGATTTTCTTACTTTCTTTTGAAGAACTACAGTTGCTGTGCATCCCGCCGTAGTGTCTCAGTGGTTAGAGCGCTCATCTGTTGTAGCCAAAGGTGAGAGATTGAAATTCACCGCCGCCGCCGCTTTTCGATGGAGGCGAAAAACTATAGGCCACCGTGTGCTCGGCGATGTCAGTGCACGCTAAAGAGCCCCAGGTGGTTCAAATTTCCCGAAACTCCACTACGGCGTCTTCAATAGCCTGAGTTGCTTTGGGACGTTAGCCCCATAAACTAAACATACTGTTTGCATCCATAATAGATATCTTCATAGCTTTCACGCATGGCTTTTATGCTTCCTAATTCCGCAATACCTGCATAACCCCCGAGGTTTCGACGGAGTGAAATTTTTTCCACTAATCTATTAAGACAATATAGAGGAGTATGCTGTATCCTTCACCTTTCCCTACCATCTGGTAATAGCGTGGATGCTCTATATTGTCAAGCACCCTTCACAGAAGCCTGCTTGGTCCTTTGGTTGACTGAAGTTGGAGGTTGTTGTGATTTTATTATCGATTCCCTTAGTGAACTCCTTGCAGATAGCAGACTAATCTGCTCAGTGTATAATTTTTAAAATTATTTTCAAATGCCACTAGGCAAAAGGTGGAATGGTATAACTGCACATGCGGCCTGCGAAAACAGGCAGTGGCAGTAACAGAGTGCTGCTATTCATTGCTTTGATGAGCCCTCTTTATACACAATTTATTCCTACAACTCGATTTCTTTCACCTCATGTCTTTTCAGTATAATCCCATAGTAGGCTGACAGAGATTGCGTGTTTTTTTACTGCAGAAAAATTTTCTCAGGCGAATTTGTCCTTCTTTTTTTCCGAACGTCTTTCCAATTGCCCCGCGGTAACTGTGCACGCTTAGTCACTGGTTTAAAAAATTTCAAACGATTTTTCATCTTTCCGACTAGTTCCTTTTCAGGTTTTCATGGATTTGATCTAGGACCTCTACTCTTTGCAATTTCCAGGCAAGGTTAGCTATATTTCTGTCCTTTATTACTTGTTTCATGAACTTTAATTCTTGCTTCCCTCTCTTTTTATTCCTCCTTCCGGCGCGAAGTAGCCGTCTCCCTTGTCGTCAGTGTACGAGTGCCGCTTCTATAATAACGAGCTGAATGATCTTACAGCCTGTTCCGCCAAGCAATCTACCGGAGTCCTATCGCCTCTTTAATTAATAGAATATTGTACTAAGCAAGTAGGGTTCTCAAGGCGATTATGATTATAAATGATACCACTGCAAGGAATTTATTCGGCGCTAAAATTATGAAATGCTATTCAGTGAGAAAAATAACCATACGGGCGTGCTGTAAATGTGTGATCCGCAACTATAGGCAAACTATTTGTTAGCATTTCCATAAAAATTATCTTTGTGCAGATATAACAGAATGACATAAGGCAGATTTGTTCCCTAACGACTTTCATAAGAATGTTCCTTCAGTTTAAACAAACCGTGTCATTTTTTTATTCGAATTTCTGCAGCAACACGACAAATAAAACATGTAGATTTCAAAAGTAAACTAAAGAAATTCTCCCAAACATTGAATTAGGTTGTGTGTGGCTTCCAGACAGTCTTCACTGTGATACTAAATATGCAAAACATGCTTTCTTAACCTTCGCGACAACATAAGGAAGGATATACACCCTACCAAATAAGACACACTCAGCGACATATTATTAAAGTGTGAAATTGAAACCCTACTGCGGAATGATTTCATCAACCGCATATCATCAGGCTTCAGATCGAGCACAAGGAATAGATGCCAGCCCATTTTCATGCATCACAAAGAGATATGCTGAATCTGGCGCACTTTGTGTCTCCGGGAAATACCACCGTGTTAATTCAAATTGCCAAAAGCACCGGGGAAATATTTTAGAGGCACTTAAGACCCCTTACGAGTGATAAGGCGAAACCTCTGGTTCTACTCTATTGTTTGTTGGACAGGACACCGCCGATCCCACACAGTGCATGGCAGCAGCTTCTTTCGTGCCGTATTAGAGGTGAGTAGGTCCTCAGCGGCGATGGTCCGAGCTTTTGTTTCGAATGGAAACGTTGCAAATATTTTCGACACGCACATTCTAGAAGTCGGTACCTCAAATGACATGTTACATCATCGTGTGAACAGTATATGCCGGTTCAGTGACCTCAAGCTATATTCCTCGCTCCAACTTATGCTGACGAACTGCTCAACATAATCATAAGTGTGAAGGGCAACTGTGCATCTGGCTCCGATGATGTGAAAACTCTTCCCGTTAAAGCTGTAGCTGCACTAATAACTCCGGCTCTTACGCAAATATGCAACTGCATACTTCAAATGGATTTTTCCTGACCAAATGAAGCTTGCGCGTATTTCAGCTATCCATAAAGCTGGTTCTGTTGACAATTGGAGCGTCTATAGACAAATTTTGGTGTCTTCAGTCTTTTCTAAAGTTGCTGAGCGCATAATAACGAAATAATTGTCGATTTTCTATCTTTACATAACTTAACAGCAGAGGAGCAGTCAGGGTTCAGGAAGAATAAAACATCGGTACATGCGTTGCTTTATGGTAAAGAAAAAATTCTTGACGATATTGAACAACGAAAGCTAACTTTGGGTTTAATTGTTTTTTTTTCAGGAAAGCCTTCGATCCTATCCATCAAGATATATAATTAAAAAGGCTGCCATCTTATGGAATCCGAAGCACAGCAAATGCCTTCATACAAAGTTATTTAACTTGCAGGAAGCAATACACCATAGTAAACGGCACCAAATCAGATGGAGATACTACAAAATACGGAGACCCACATTGATCCATTCTAAGCCCTATAGTATTCCTTATATATAATAATGATATTCTAAATATCCCAGAATGCCCAGAAATAATTTTTTTCAGGTTTCGATGAAGGTTCAGTTTATAGCGAAGCAAATGAATGGCTCCACTATTTAGACGCATCGCTAACCTTTAATAAGCTAGACCTAATCATTAACAAAAGGAAATACCAAATTTTTAAGCCGAAATGTAGTAAAAAAAGAGAGTGAATTCAACATGCAGTTCTGGAATAATAATGTAAACCAGTTTACGACGACTAGTTTTCTAGGTGTTATTTTTCACGAAAACTTTCTCTGAAATCCGCACATAGATGATCTCCGAATTGAACTTTCTCGCGTTGTTGGTATATTAAACAGCTGAGATCCTTTCTTTCAGTCAGAGTAAAACATTGCCGGCTAGTTGGTTGATTACCACAAGGTAAAACAGCACAAAACCACACACAGGACGCAAAAAGGTGAGACGAATAGAGGCGCTGACTACATAACTTCTGTAGGTTCAGATATTGACGAACATTTTTGGCCCTGTTATTTACCTTGTTTAAGGACACGTTGCTGCACTCATCGAAGGATAAACTGATGGCTTTAACGGCTTTGGTCACGTATTCGTCCTTCGGTAACACAGTAAAGCCTCTTTCCTTGTCCGCAGGAAGAAGACAAAGCTGATTGTCCTTGAGGTAGGCCACAGTCTTGCCGAGAGGTAGCCACTTGCTAGCTGACTTGCAACGGTTCAGGACGTCCATACCTTCAAAAACGCAATGTTCCACTTCAGCCTCAGGAGCGAGTCTTGAAACCTGCCGGACGCTCGTTCCAAAGAAACCACCACTGAACAGAAACCACGTTCACTTCCTCGGAGGTATAAAGATTCCGAAGGCAGTCCACGACGTTCTGGCTCGAGGTCCGAAAGTTTTTGTTGACCGAAAGCAATCCGCTCCTGAGCTTCTGAGCTTGCTCCGACAGGTTTCAAGACTCGCTCCTGAGGCTGAAGAGGAACGTTGCGTTTCTGAATGTGTGTACGTCCTGAACCGTTGCAAGTCAGATAGCAAGCGGCTACCTCTCGACAAGACTGTGGCCTACCTCAATGACAATCAGCTCTGTCGTCTTCCTGCGGACAAGGAAGGAGGCTTTACTGTGTTACCGAAAGACGAATACGTGACCAAAGCCGTTGAAGCCATTAATTCATCCTTCGATGAGTGCAGCAATATGTCCTTGAGCAAGGTAAAGAACAGGGCCAAAACACTTTGTCAAAGCCTGAACCAACAGAAGTTAAGAAGTCAGCGCCTGTGTTCGTCTCACCTTTCTGCGGCCTGTGTGTCGTTTTGCGCTGTTTTAGCTTGCTCAGCTAGTAAACAAACAAATCTAGTGTGGTCACTTTTATTCACGCTTAACATGCCGCTCCCGGTTATGGTCAGGCACAAAACAAAGAAATCTTATTTATCTGCTCTCGCTGCAAAATCGTTCAATACGTTTTTGTTTTCTTTGTTTTGTTTTGTGGGGTTTAACGTCCCAAAGCTACTCAGGTTATGAGAGACGTCTAGTGGAGGACTCTGGAAATTTCGACCACCAGGGGTTCTTTAACGTGCACAGACATCGCACAGCACATGAGCGCCTTGCTTTTCGCCTCTATCGAAAAGCAGCCACCGAGGCCGAGATTGTTCAATACGTGCCATTGGAAACATTTCAAAAACGAAAAATTGTTTGTAGTAGTTTAAGACCTACGGTATACTGAAGATTACTAGCCTATTCAAATTTAAATTATCTTTGGAAATTACACGTGAGTGTATGTTAGAGCGGTCAAATTTTGAGGTACGATATAAAAATAAACATTTCCCATATAATCTTAGGGAAGATACTTCTCCGATTTCGCACCAACTATGGTGCGAGATCAAATAACAGATAAAATAAATCAAAGAACAAATTTATTGAATCAATGCCCAGCTACCTTCGAAATATTATCAACCTGCAAATCACTGCCTAAAATAAAGAGAACTATAAGACATACGTACCTAACAGAATAATAAGTGAAACAAAAACTTCTGTCAAGTGGATGGTACTTAGATGTGTCACCGTGCGAAAATGTCTTCGGAAGTTTGTAAACATTTTTGCAGAAGTAATCCTCTTTCTTTTCTGATTTGCTTTTTATTCTATCTCCTACGCAAAAGTATGCAAACATTCTCAGGGTTTTCCACGTGCTTTCGTATTTGTGTACTTGTATAAACGTTTAGTCTTCAAATTTGAAAGCTGTACAATGAGTATATCGTATGTGATCTATAAGAGTTGTCACTGCTGTCAAGAGTGCGATGACCTCGTCAAGCGGAAATGCCTTTAGCCGTCTCACCTAGGACAAATTTTGTATATTTTGTACTGAATAAATGTTTTTACAATAATTACGCTCGTTGCGGCTCTTGGCCTTCACAGCTAGCGGCAGATGGCGTGCACCGCGGTCTCTCCTGGAGACAAGTATGTAGGCGTCATCGTCACGCCGCTACGTTACCATGGAGGCGGCAGGAACGCTTTACAAGGAGAACTAAGATGTTTCGCACTTGTCCGGCGCGGGATAGTCGGGTAGGGCACTCGGCTAGAGATCGCAGGGATAAGTGTTCGATTCTTGGTGGAGGATCATTTTCCTTAAGGATACACAGAACCCCTCCGATATCCGCTGGAATCTCGCGGGCACATCTTGCGGACAGATCTCGCCCGTGCGAGATTTTCACAGTGAGCCAAGCAAGGCTTTCGCCTCAAAAATGTGATACTCTACTACAGTATCTGGATACGCCGAAGAAATTGGAATAGAATAGAGGCACCGGAGTGGTGGCGCAGCAGTAGAACATCCACCTCGCATGCAAGAGGACTGGGGCTCAAATCCCGGTGCCGCGTAAATTTCCACCGGATAAAAAACAAAATCCGCGTGTCGATGGAATTGCATATACAGACTTGGGGTGCGACCTGATGCCGGTGAACACGAATGCACTCCCTCACCAGAACAGAAGTTGGCCACCCTAGTGCAGTACTTGGCCGCAACCTCTCATGATTAGTTCCATAAAACCCCGGCCCTCAGTCACCAGCGGCTGCGGAACAGCTGACCACGGCGGCGGTCCGACCTGTGACGCAGCAGGGGGTGCTAAGAATTCCTGGCTCTGCTGGACAGGCCGTCATTGGAAACTGCCCCAGGCAACGTTTAACGCTAGAATCCTAGCTAGTGAAGCTAGTTTAGCAGTGCTGTTAGAGGAACTAGAGGGTATGAAATGGGATGTCATAGGGCCTGGTGAGGTTAGGAGGCCAAATGAGGCAAATACTGTGTTATCGAGGTTTACCGGAGAGGCGAGAACTAGGCGTAGGTTTCCTTGTCAATAAGTATATAGCGGGTAATATAGATGAATTCTATAGAATTAATGAGAGGGTGGCAGGCATCTAATTATGCTTAATAAGCGGTATAAACTGAAGGTTGTACAGGCCTATGCACCTACATGTAGTTATGATGACCAGGCAGTTGAAAGCTTCTACGAAGATGTAGAATCGGCAATGCGAAAAGTAAAGACGCAGTATACGGTACTAATGGGCGATTTCAATACTAAGGTAGGAAAAAGCAGGCAGGAGACCAGGCAGTCGGTGACTATGGCATTGGTTTTAGGAATAGCAGGGGAGAGTTACTAGTTGAGTTTGCAGTGCGCAATAACTTAAGAATCATGAATACCTTCTTCAGCAAACGGAAGAACCGGAAATGGACATGGAGAAGTTCTAACGGGGAGACTAAAAATGAAATTGACTTCATACTGTGTTCAACCCTCGTCATTATGCAAGATGTAGAGGTAATCGGGAGAGTGCGATGCAGTACCACACGATGGTGAGGTCCCGAATTAGCCTAAATCTGAAGAAGGAACGCAACAGATTAGTAAGAAAGAAACCCATCAACAAACTAGCGGTGAGGGGGAGGGCAGAAGAGTTCAGGATCTCACTACAGAATAGATATGTAGCTCTAACTGAGGATGGCGACATTACCTAGAAGCAATGAACAATAATTTCAGAGATATCATTACTGAGTGCGCTGTAGAAGTAGGCGGTAGGATAGTTAGAGAGGATACCGGTAAGCTGTCTAAGGAGACGAGAGATTTGAATAAGAAACGCCAGAGTATGAAAGCTTCCAGTCCAACAGACCAGATAAAATTTGCAGAGATATAAAAAGCTAATCAATAAGCACAAAGTGGCCGAAATAAGGAAGTAAAACATGGAGGAAATTGAGCATGCTGTAAAGAACGGAAGAAGCCTTAAAGCGGTAAAGAAGAAATTGGGCATGGGCAAAAACCAGACGTTCGATAAGGGACAAGACGGGAAATGTCATCGCGACAATGGAGTAGCAGAGGAGTTCTATGCAGATCTCTACAGTAGCCAAAGTAGTCTGGATCGTAATGAGATTGGCGGTAGGGAAAAACAGTGAGACGTTCCACCAGTGACGAAGGACGAGGTAAAGAAAGCATTAGAAACCATGAAAAGGGGGAAACCAGCTAGAGAGGATCAGATAACTACAGATTTGTTGAACGATGGGGGGGATATCGTGCTAGAAAAACTGGCCACCCTGTATATGCAGTGCCTGGTGTCATCGACGGTACCGGAACCATTGAAGAATGCAAACATTATCCTCATTCATAAGAAAGACGACTCTAAGGACCTTAAAAATTACACACCAATCAGCTTACTGTCTGTTACGTATAAGGTATTTTCAAAGGTAATCGTCAATAAAAACAAGACAACCTTAGACTGCAATCAAGCAAAGGTTCAAGCATGTTTTCGGAAACGGTACTCTACTATCGATCCTATTCATATACCATCAACCTGGTGATAGAAAAATGCTCGGAATATAACCAACCCTTATACACAGCATTCATTGATTACGAAAAAGCATTTGACTCAGTTGAAACCTTGGCGGTGATGCAGGCATTGTGAAATCAGGGGGCAGACGAGCCGTACGGGAAAGTGCTGGAAGATATATATAGTGGCTGCATAGCAACCATAGTTCTGCATAAAGAAAGCAACAAAATTCACATAAATGAAGGTTTTAGGCAAGGAGACACGATCTGCCCAGTACTATTCACAGCTTGCCTAGAGGAAGTATTCAGAGACTTGGAATGGGAACAGTTATGGATAAGGGTAGATGGAGAATACCTGAGTAATCTGCGATTTGCTGATGGCATTGCCATGCTAGGTAACATGGGGGATGAACTGAAAATAATGATTGATGACCTAGACAGGAAAAGTAGAAAGGTAGGCTTAAAAATCAGTATGCAGAAGAGTAAGGTATTGTTATCAATGATCAGGATTTCGTTCAAGCGGTGCGAGATTCATCTAAATCATAACAAATTTAAACCTGTCTCACGTAGAGCAATATAGCTTTTGCCCTTTTCGTCAGTTGCTTGAAATTATAGCGAATATATATGAATTTAGATGCTCGCATTTAGATACATTTAGAAATGTTGATGCATTTAGAGGTTCGGGTTTTCTCTGCACGTGTGGCCCAGGTATCGGTGGTTCACGCAGTGGTCGGGCTCAAGTGGCATGTGTTTGCCGTCATATTCTTTCAGCTTGGTTTTCTTTTTTTTTTTTTTGTCTCATTACGAATACAACTATTTATTCTATCAGTCTTTTTTCGGGGATGTTTGCTCATCTCGTTTTGTAGCGAGAGCTCCACTAGGATAGTAGAAGCGAGTTTCGCCGCGCCGGTAATAATCCACAAGTACGCATGTGCCGTAACCAAAAAGCTGCGCCGTTCCACAATTGTTCCACCGCTGCGCCGCGCCGGTCTCCACCTCTGCGTCGACTCGTGACGTATTGTGCCTCGTTATGCAGGCTCACTGCGCATGCCCAAACCTTTCGCTGGTCCTTTTCTCTTCGCCGAGCCGCCTTTTATACAGCCCTACTCCGTATGATCACGTGACTAACTGCGCAGATGAACATATTAGTCTCAGTGTGTGCGTTCGCTCGTGAAATGCGCCATGCATGAAGACGCGGACGGTGAGGGCGCGTACAGTGCGCGGCAGCATCGGAGACTGCGAGAAGCTGCTTCGGAGGACCAGGAAATTATTTCTTGGCGTGAGGACACCTAACAGTGTACAAATGAAACTCAAAGGGCTAAGTGTGCGTTCGAGACGTCGGAAGAGCGGGAAGACTTCCTCGACAAGCGGGAGCGTCAAGACACGTGTGTCCTGACCTAGGTGAGCTAAGCAACTGCTGAATCTTTTGGTTTTTCATTTGTTTATCTTTCTGTTTTGTTGGTCATTTTTCTTTCTCTCGTGTTCTTTTTCTATTTATCAGTTCGAACAAAACTGCGGAACAAGACTTCCTTGGTGTTGTTGATCTGATGCACAGTACCCAGTCCCTTTCTCCGCTCTCTTGTTTTAGCGGTTCTTGATGACTACCACCGAATTATTAGCCTGTCTGCCGCACCCTCAGTTTTTCTTTTATTCCCTTTTGTTCTTTTTAAATTTTTTGTTTTTGCCGATTTAATTCCTACCTTCCTTTACCTGGGATTGTACAAAACTTGCAAATACTCCGTTGGATGGAGATTTTTTTTCAAGGGGACGAAAACAATGAAATTGGCGTGACAGGGGACCGACTGTGAGGGAGGTACAAACTGAGGCGGAGTTGGACCGCTGGCGGAGCTGTGAAATCAATTAATAGTTTGTCCTTGAGGCCTCAAAAGCCTCTGATAGCTTCGACGAGAGCTTCCATACGTGAGTGTTCTGCCTAAAACTATTTTGTTCTCATCAAGAATAAAATAGAGGCGTGAATATCGACGACCTGCATAGCCATGCTGGGTATATATTTTAACTCAGTCTTTCGCACAGCATCCAAATTGATTTCGCACGGCATCCAAAGTCATAATCATCATCATCATCAGCCTAACTATACCCACTGCAGGGCGAAGGCCTCTCCCATATTTCTCCACTTAACCCGGTTCTGTGCTAGCTGCATCCACTTGACCCCTGCGAACTTCTTAATCTCATCCGCCCACCTAACTTTCTGCCGCCCCTTGCTACGCTTTCCTTCCCTTGGAATCCAGTTTGTTACCCTCAGCGACCATCGGTTATCCTCTCTTCGCACTACATGTCCTGCCCATGCCCATTTTTTCTTCTTAATTTGCACTAGAATGTCGGTAACTTGAGGTATTTCTCTGACCCACTCTGCACGCTTCCTATCTCTTAATGTTACCCCTACCATTTTTCGTTCCGTAGCCCTCTGGGTTGTCCTCAAAGTAAGTAAAACCCTCTTGGTTAGCCTCCACGTTTCAGCCCCATAGGTTCTATACTTTCCTCTTGAGCGATACCGGTAAGCTGCTAGTCATAATCTCCGAGTGCTTGGCAAATGCGCTACGTCCCAATCTTATTCTTCTTGTTATTTCCTTTTCATGGTCCGGATCTGAGGGTTACTACCTGTCCTAAGTAGACATATTCGCCTACTACTTCCAGTACTTCGCTACCTAATGTAAACTGCTCCAAACGGCATCCAAAGTGCTTCTGCTGTTCGTTTCACTGACTCTGCGAAGAAAGCGGTTTTAGAGATGCGCGACACTGTCATTTGAACACCTATACTGACTATATTGGCGCTCCGAACAGAGCTTTTCACTTTATTTTACCCTTGTCTGCTAAGACGAAATACTACCGACAGGGGTTCACGTACATAAGGGAGACGCGATACGGGCGTCTATTCTTACCTCTACTGGGAAGCTTAAAGAGCTCAGTTTATTTTTCTCCCCAGGTTGTGCGCAAGAATCATTTCCTGCAAGGCAGAGTGTTGTCCACTCTTCGTTGCAACAAGGTATCTGCCTTCAAAGCTCCATTGCGCGTAGCGTGGTTGCAAATCTATATCGAGCGAAAGTGTGGCAAAAGCAGAGGAGCCCGAAGGCTGTGCTTTTCATGGCTGCCCATTATTTTCATTGCGCAGCCGGTTTGCCCGCCATGGCGCTTTGAATGCAGCTACCGTGTTTAAACCAAGAGTTGACGACCCTGTACAAAAAAGGCATTTGCTCTAAATGAATGCACAGAACTAAAAGCATAACCACCGTTAAAAATATACTCACAAATGCATACGAGGTCGTTTTGAAGCAGCAACGTATACGGCCGCAGCCGTTGTTCCCCTTTCGCCGTGGAGCGACTAGCGGCAGTTTCCATCCCACAACCAAACTTGTGGAGAGGTTGCAATACCAATGCAGATAGAGTAATGCTCCTATCCACAGCGTCCCGAAAACAACCTCCTTGTCGTCAAATGGCACAAAAAAGCGACGTCTCACGCCCTAAAATATGTTCGTACCTTTTTAGCTGGCGTGGCCTCCGTCGCCATGTTCGCGGGGCAATGGGAATCATTCTGTCTGTGCCCTGAAGTGCACCCATTCGGGAATCCAATTCAAGCAGACGTCGGCGTCCACCTACGTTCAGGGCTAGGAGGCAGTTCGCTAAGTCGGCAGGATTCTGCCGCTATGCTTGCAAAGGTTTCCAGACTCTTTTCCCGTACTCCGGCAAGTGGTGTTTTAATGGAGTTCTTGTAGCCTTATGTTGCTTTTTGCAAGTAAAAACAATGCTTTTTGTTTTTGACAACGAAATTATTCGATGAGAGTCTCTGTGAGTCCGCCTTCCGCCTCTTGGCAAACTTTTCTTGACAAACTTTCCGATTTTCGCAGTCGCCTTGCCTTAAGGCAAGCGCGACAAAGTCACTTTGCACTTTCTTCCACTTTTAAACGATCGGAATTTCTCGGCTGTGTGCGTAATTTTTCTTATAGCCAAGGAGTTGCCCTTCGTCCAGCATCGCAAGAAATACACCACCAGCGTCACTCACAGATAGTTTCTTTTTTTACTTCAGAGCTGTAATTTCATTTATAGGAGACTATTGCATCTATTTTCACCTAAAGAATTATAGAGTTTATGAAAAATACGCACACTGTAGTTTCAAGTCCGCAACCACTTCCCAATTCCTGGGCAACCTAAACCGACTGTACTACATTTTACTAAAATATATGCAGCAAATGCCACCACTTATACTGCTTTATAGAAATTAAAGCGCAACCCAGAAATATATAGTGACGTGTACAGAACCATTTATTTTCCAGCCCGTTTCTGAACGGCATTTTTTTCTTTCATAACAAGGAAGAGCTTCATAAAAAGCCCTTGTTGCAAATATTGAAGGGTTACATTTTCCTCTCATTGTTTCGCAACTCTTAATTCGCAGCATGTAACTGTCATAAGATAAATTTCACCATTTTTGAGCGCAATACATAAATGTGCCAAATTCTTGGCGTTCAAAGGTGGTGAGTCATATCTCTATCTAAATGCCAGCATTTCCTTTTACATGGGGAGACTTATTGGTTTGCAATATCACGCGAAGCGTGTGCAGCTCATTTGACTGAAAAGCCTTTGCCGTCACCGTAACCTGACTTGAGAAAAATGGGGTCTGAGAAAACACCCATGTGATTTCACTTCAAAATTATGACACATGAGCACTTTGTGCAGAATTCAGGGTGGTGTCAGGTCATTTTATTCCCAATTAGCCGCTATCTTCAAGTCAACTTACGGACAACTTTGTGACAGGGTTTCAAACCGATGACGTATGCGCCTGTGACAAGTTGGGGTGTGCACTTAAAATTTAGATGCTGCGCCTTCCTTACCCCCGGGGAAAACCGAAAAAAATATAAAATTATTCGTGGAATTAGAAGGTTGTGTTAAAGTCGCCGAGAGAGATACTGTGCCTTTCCTTCCCCCCCCCCCCCAAAAAAAAATAACAAGTCTGTGAAAGGAGCTTCGTATCTACTCTAAATGCGAAGCTTGAATGACCCAATAATTTTTTTTTTCATTGAGAAAATTTGCTTCATTAGATGAAGATACCTTACAAGTGACAAAATATAATGAAATTAAAATGAGCCGCAGTAGCGATATAAAGAAAAACATAATAGCAAACGAGCCTTGATTATTTTTTTCCCGCGTTAGAAAACAAATGCCTGTCCATAAATACTTGCATGTTACTCTGCCTAATTTTCCTAAGGATCACGGCAAATACGCGGTAAACATAGTGACTGCAGGCATACAAGTGCCACTGGCAACTTTGCGACAGCAATTTCTAGGCGCTATGAACTTGAGAGTATACACTCTCCCTAGCGCAGGGTTTCATGGCTTGTCCGCCGTAAACGCGTGCCCTTCTCGGTGACTAAATCTACTCCTTTTTCTCGCGCCATTGACGGGATGAAGTAGAAAACAAGGGAAGCCTGGGTGATGGAAAGGCGAGGATTGTATTTGCGGCTTTGTACTCGAGGGTAGCGTATCTTACCACGGCCTTTGTTGCGCACCTTTTCGCTCGGATACCTTAGCGATTCATCCCCTCCCGGGCCACGAAGCTGTTGTTTGCGAAAAAGACGCCCGTAACGAAAAAAAAAAAATCCTGGACGAAAACTGTACCCTGTTATTGTCTACTACCTGACTCATCCTTGTGGCGTCAAAATTTCGGGTGAGCTGATGCCCTTGGCTCCATCCAGAGGCGCTTGATAAGCAGTTGTAGCAACGGTAGCTTCGGTAAAGAAGCTCTCGTGTGTCCACGATATGAGAATCCTTCCAAGCCACGAACACCGCGAGTTTGTCGTGACGGTTAATGACTCGGCGGCGAAGGCCGAGATTAAAGAACGGCGGTAAGCTGAGACTGTCTACCGATCCCATGGGCCTGCAATTTCTTGGCCCACTCGACCGTCTCTCGGGCCTGCTGCCGGTCCGCTTCACTGAGCACAACACTCGCATGGACGTCGGGCCCTACCAGTTTAATCTCCCGCCTGCGCTATTAGTCGACGTCAAGGCGAGTTCGGCTTTGATACGAGTTTAGACGGGGAGAACGGCGCGACGCAGAGTTATAGCTAGGAGTATCAGGCGCATCCCCTTTTACAATCTTCGTTAGCATTTTTACAGTAACCAGTCAGGGGACGGGGAAATTGTGCCTAGAACTTCGACTTTGGGTACGACACTACGCCTTGGCCAATCCCCCTCGGTGGGTACGTGCCACTTTTCAAAAGTCCAACAACTGCTTCACATGTACTGTGCGCTTAAATTTACTCAATAAAGAATGTTTGCCCGAACTATGTGTATACTTCGGCATTCACTGCAAGTTGTGGCGGATGATGGGCATCTTAAGGAGCTCAGTTGACATCAAAGTAGCAATAATTTTCTTAAATTACCTGATAATCTTTGGAAGCTTAATTCAGCGAGCAAATTTATACTGGGAAGTTGAAGTCCGCCAATGTCGAAGTGCAACTCTGGTTTCAACATGTCGGGAACGGAATTGCGTGTACGGGTATCGAACGTATAGAACATGATTTTAGAACCTTGTTTAGTGAGCAATGTTTCAGTCCGCGAAACCTTTAGGGCCAAAGGAATATACTTGCCCTGTAGTCAAAAGCTACATTGCAGCAATAGGAAAAGAAGACAGAAACGAATTTGCGAAATCTTCCATCAAGATATGTTTGTCAAATCTGAAAGGTGTTGTGTACAGTTTCTCTCACCATGCGGCCAGTGATACGTCCGTCAAAGTGAAAGGTGTGTAAAACACAATTGAGTGGGACCCGAAGAATCCTTTGTTTAGGATACGCTACACCGGCAGCCTGGCCATATACGTGGCTCTGGGAAAAGAAAACTAGGCAACATTGTCTGAAAGTCACTATATTAGAGAATATTAGCTCATAG
Organism: Amblyomma maculatum; assembly: GCF_055883805.1. Lineage (NCBI taxonomy): Eukaryota > Metazoa > Arthropoda > Arachnida > Ixodida > Ixodidae > Amblyomma > Amblyomma maculatum. The sequence continues at coordinate 71,960,595 of NC_139350.1, read as the reverse complement.
AAATGAGCAATATTAGATAACGCACACTAGCTGGTATGTAAACATTCTATATAATAGCAGCTGTCGAGGACAAACGAACCAGCACCTGCCTCAGCCGCCGTCACTGGTGGTGGGGCCAGATTCCCGCACAGATGTCAGAAGCAAAAGTGAACAGTAACTCAGGGCTGTCAATAAACACGTGTTTCAATGAATGCAAGTAATTCCAAACTTGCAGCAACAAGAAGGTTCCATGACGGTTCGGTAGCACGAAACAGGTTAATCCGGACTGAAATGGGTTTTGACTCAGTAGAAACCTCGGCGGTGATGCAGGCATTGCGAAATCAAAGGGTAGACGAGCCGTATGTGAAAGTGATGGAAGATATATATACATATATATATATATATATATATATATATATATATATATATATATATATATATATATATATATATATATATATATATATATATATATATATATATATATATATAGTGGCTGCACAGCAACCATAGTTATGCATAAAGAAAGTCACAAAATTCCCATAAAGAAAGATTTTAGGCAAGGAGACACGGTCTCCCCAGTACTATTCACAGCTTGCTTGGATGAAGTATTCAGACTTGGAATGGGAGCAGTTAGGGATGAGGGTAGATGGAAAATATCTCAGTAATTTGCGATTTGCTGATGACATTGCCTTGCTAAGTAACTCGGGAGATGAACTGCAAATAATGATTCATGATCTAGGCAGGAAACGTAGAAACGTAGGCTTGAAAATCAATAGGCAGAAGACTGAAGTAATGTTCAACAGCCACGGGAAGGAACAGCAGCGCAGAGTATGACTAGCAGCTTATCGGTATCGCTCAAGAGGAAAGTACACTACAGTTGCATCTTACCTGTACTAACCTATGGGGCTGAAAGGTGGAAGCTAACCAGGAGGGTTCTACTTAAGTTGAAGACAACGCAGAGGGCTATGGAGCAAAATATGTTAGCGGTAAAATTAAGAAATATGAGGCGTGCAGAGTAGGTCAGAGAAAAAACTCAAGTTACTGACATTCTAGTGGAAATTAAGAAGAAGAAATGGACATGGGCAGGACATGTAGAGCGAAGAGAGGATAACCGATGGTCGCTTAGGGTAACAAACTGGATTCCAAGAGAATGAAAGCGTAGCAGGGGGCGGTAGAAAGTTAGGTGGGCGGATGAGGTTAAGAAGTTCGCGGGGGTCAAGTGGATGCAGCTAGCACAGAACCAGGTTAAGTGGAGAAATATGGAAGAGGCCTTCGCCCTGCAGTGGGTATAGTCAGGCTGATTATGATGATGATGGAAGGGGTTTTGCCGCGTTGGGTACGACGCTCATTCCGGCGAGGTCAGTACTGTTCGAAGCACTACGACGTTTACCCGTGCGCAGTGTAGCCCTCGTACCCGAGAGTTTAATACACTAGGTGCTCAGACAGGTGCTGCAGAGAGCTCCAACTGTAGAAGCCGGTAATGGGGTGTGCTCTGTTCTGATTTCGCTAAATGAAAGCTGCAGGTCATGGGCACAGCCGACGCTGCAGCGCATTACAGTGCAAATAAAGTGCATAACTGCCTCTTTACTATGAGATAACCGCCGCAGCGCGGGAGCTTGAGTGTGGTTGTGCACCGATAGAAGCAGCAAAATTTCACATAGCGATTGCCTTTTCTATGCTTGAAATTATTGAAGCGCTCGCTTTATAGGCTTATTTTAGTTTCAATAAGGCCTGAATAATACTGCCTTCTGAACTGTTTGGCGTGCTTTTTTTTTTTTTTTCAATTCAAGGTGAGAATTGTGCATGCACTGTTTGGATTTAGTTGTTTACTAGTCGGAGCTGCTTTCTCTAAAGAAAACACTAGTCCATTTATAAATATTTACATAGCTTCCTCTTTAGGTCTGGGGTTATCCTCAGACCAAAAAAGGAAACGAGGAATCAAGGCCAAGGACCGGTCAAGCCGAGGACTTATGCTTCTAGCGGTCTTAATTGTGTTAATAAATTATTTCAAAGTGTGCTGTGAAAAGTGCTATTTGTGATTGTTTCTAAACAAGTGTCACATTTTGGATGATGCGGACATGACACAACCAGTTGGATCCCGATGGGTCTCAAAATCCAATTGCGACTATTTGATTTTCGGACATCCCTTTAGCCAACTGATATCAGTTTTGCTGCCCCATTGGAACCAAATAACTATCCCAATCGACTACAAGCAAACTCGTTCCAACGGCGTCCCAAATTCAGTTGGTTCCAACTGGAAACGTCAATGTTATTTAATGTATTTAACACAATGACAGAGCAGCCAGCACTACTTAATTAAAATATTTTTAGACATGTCTGGAAATACTGATGCGTAATGAAGACATGGTACGTTGATGATACCTCCTTCTAGCCTAGAAAAATATCCGGCATGCTTGAGGGAAATACACCAATTAAGAGCGCAATTTCTGCACTTGAGAATATACGAAGAACAAAACCGTTCACTTCTCTTACACGAGGATAATAGGGCGGGGTTTTACAGCTTGCGGTGTGGAGTAGTGCGATTCTACTTCCGGCCATTGGGCGCGATGGACGTGCGATGACAGGCTCCGTCGGAGCGGCTACAGCGTTCATGTCCAGAAGTGGAAAAAAGATTTTTCTTCGAAGAACGAGTACGAAGTTGTTTTGCCTAGTCTGCTTACATGTCTCTTTGCAACACGGTTTTCTGCACGGTACGTCGGGACCCGCTCATGCCAGGTGGAAGATTGTTGAGACGCCCTCACTCAACATCACTGCCGCTTGAGCCATGTGTTGATAGTAATACTCAAGGATGCTGAAAGACTGTCGCCTTCGGTGAGCTGCAAGTGAAAGGCCAACCGATCCTAATCGCCGGCCCGTCATACCAAGCAGTCCGGACATAGCTCTAACGGCTCGTTCACGGTGTTTTCGATAAGGGCGTATGCCTCGCCCTTCGCAAAAGCCGCGAGCGCGGCCAGGGATACAATCGTGGAAGCAAGACGAGAGAGACAAAGCGTTTTACCGTCTGACTGGAAACACTGAAGTTTAACCTTGAAGTGAAAATTGATAATTCCCCTCACCAACTTAGCGTTCCTGGTGAGTTGGCCCTTGTAGTCTTGGCGGGAAGGGCGCCACTCGGCCTTCGCTGTCGCGGCACTGGCCATTTTTGCCGAGAATGTCGAATCTCGCGATGAGGTGTTTAGCGCCGCTTGTGGCAAGAAGAGAGTCAGTGTGCAAGTACGTATGCCCATGTAGCCGGCAGGAGCGATAATATATCCGAGCTGCTCATCGGCGAGGATGAAGCGGAAGAGGCTGTGTCTGTGAAAAGTGGGCCGGCGGTGGTGTACTAACCACATCGTCTTAATCCCAGACGGGTTGACCGGACGGGCAACCTGTCAAAGAGACTGCTAGCATGAAGCAGCAAATGAACGCCTCCACTTAATAACGTGGCTACACCGAAAGACGCGGGAAACCATCAGCAGAGCTTTCGGTCACTCTGAACAATCCGACGGCTAAATCAGTGGACATAGCCACTACGACGGCCTGAAAACTTCGCATGGACAGACATTACGTCGTGACCCGTAACAAGACAGAGTAAGCGGGGATGAGCCGCCGCCAGGAGCGCCAGGTAAGAGGCGCCCGGCTTCGAAGCCACGGCGAATATTCTGGTCAGCTAAGGGCAAACGGGAAACTACCTCCCTAATTTTGTGCGTTCGAAAGGGAACGCAGTGTTTTTGATGATTGCCATGGAAAAGAAAATAGCCTGATTTTGTTGTTGTTGTTCTTTTTGGAGGCATCCAAAAAGCAACGGCGAGACTGTTTTTGAAACGCCTGGAGCTATTGGCGGGGAACTGAAATCTGCACCCAGCAGCATGCAGGTTTGTGTGAGGGAGATTTCGTTTTCCTCTACCGACTATGTATGGAAGACCTACGTTTTTGCATACTTTAGCTGTCCGTGGGCTCATTGCAAGAATGTGAGAGTGCCAGTTAATCAGTACTCGACTAGATATGGACCAGCCTTTAGTAACAGACCACGAAACCAAACTAAAGAGCGACGAAGCGATTCACCGAATGATAATCAATTTTTGTGCCCATTTTATTGGGTGTGCTAAACATGCTGTGGGTACTTCTGGTGCTTGCACTATTTTTATACGCAATAACTGTGGCGTTTGTGTACGCTCAGTTTATTAGTGCCAAAGTGGGCGTCTTGTGTTGTTGATTTCACCATGCTGCCGCGTAATTTGCGCATGTACACCAAACGCTTGAGCAGAGTATATGTCCTATATCACATGAACGGCGGCGCAACAAAGACTCTAACAAGAAAAGGAACCACATACGCACATTACCAACTATTTATTAACCGGAAAATTGGCATATTTATACGTCCAGCTCAAGCATGAGACTAATAGCAATTATCGCTCCGAACCCAACACGTGGAAAACAAGCGGCAACATCAGGATAACAGACAAGAAACCTTTAACCTCTGCAGATAAGCTAACAGATTCTGATAAAAAAAAAATGAGAAACGAAAAAAGGCGATCTCTTAGCAAAAGCAGTGTCGAACAATCGTAGAATCAGCAGAGTCAAACCATGAGAAGCGAAAACTCTCCGAAACCTAAATCCAAAAACAAAAATAAAAAGAACAACAAAAGACAATTGTAGCAAAAGCAGAGTAAAACATATCACGCAAAAGCAGTCATAAATTAAAAACAACAACAAAAGGAAAAAGATGAAGCCAATAACAAAATAAACAACCCGCCTAAACAAACAAGAGACGGCCGCTAGAAATGTAGGGCTGTAAAGTCCCACAGTATATAACGTCACAAAAAACTATAAAGAAAGGAAACTTCATTTATATGGAGTGATACAAAAGGGAGAGAAAAAAAAAAGTTTCTATCTGTTGCTTACGTTTGCCAAGCAAATGGGGCGCGCAAAAAAGAACACATCATTAATTATTCGCTAAAAAGGTCTAGGATAGTAAAGAATTCTTGTGACGCTCATTAAGAAGCCCATTACTTAAGATGAAGGCTGCAGATTATACAGCGAATCATGAAACAAAACTTTTAAGTCCAGATGGTACACTGACGAGCAGCCTGTCTCGATCACGCCTTCGTGGCTCTGCGGAGCAACTCAGCACCGTCTAACGTGAGGCTTTGTTTAAGCTATGCGTCTTATGCGCATGCGCGGCGAAAATAATGCGGTGCCTCTTCGTGGGTTCCCGGCCTCATTTCCGCTCAGTGCTTGAACTTCACGACGCCGGGGCCGCCCTAAATGATATTTAACGGCGGTCAGAAACCGATGTGTCTCTCCGCTAATCACGAGGCGACTATAGGCAAGCCGTGCAAGTGATATCGGGCGCCTGCCCCTTTCAAAACCAAGTGAAGTAATGGCGAGTGATCGCTCGCAAGGGCCGCGAAATGCACCGCTCCTCGTAGCTAAATACGCAGCGCAGATACACGCCGAAATACGGCGGCGAGTGGTGTGTATGCAGAATCGCGTGATCATCCGCTATCACTCGCACTTGCTTGCCTGGTCTTTTCGCTGCACTCGTGAAAAACGGCGGCATGACGATGCTCTGGCTACCATCACAACGTTGCAGTTGCTGGCAGTGCGACCATGGAGGCAAGAAAGTGTCAGCGTAACGAAAATAATTTGCAGGCGAAGGCTGGGTTAGAAAGTGATGAGTAGGCATCCTTCGCCTTTTGCCGCGCATGGGCAGAGGACGTACAACTCAAACGCAGAGCCTAACGTTAGATGGCGCTACCTTGCTTCGCAGATCATCGTCTGCTCACCACTGTACGATAACTGGGAGAAAGTACAGGGCATGCGACCAGAGTCGTCTCCATTGCGAAGTAAATAATAAAGCTTTATCCAGGACTACAGAAACCCACACACGTGAACCGATTCAGGTCGCGCGTTACGATTTTCTTCCGGAGGAAATAATTATAACAGTATCTTATGTATAGAGCCTAAAACGTCAATGCTTCTGTACCCCAATTTAACTTGAGTGCTTAAATCATACGTTCTTCAATGGAGTAATTGAGTTCTCTCATTTCACGTGTCGAAGTCGTATTACCGGCTTCGACGGAGTCATTTTATTGTCTTCTCTGTGAAACTGAGTTGGCAATAAAGTGGAGGACAAATGTGAACATGAAAAAAAAAAAAACATTATAAAAAAGGCGTATGTTCGGCGTCATTGTATTTGCGCGTGGTTCTAAGTTGCTGCAGTAAATTCAAATAAGAAAGAAAGTGGAGTAGAGTCTCCTTCCAACTGAGAAAAAATTGCTGCCTTTATAACCACGCGCAATACATTTTTTTTCCAAACTGCCCGCCCGTGATAGCGCAGAGTAAATATATTCGTTGAACCCTTCTTCATTACTGCACTACTTCAGGTTGCACGCAACTCAGGTCTCAATAAGTTTGCTCACTCTGTCACTAAGGTAGGCAAGGCCTGTAAGGATTTCATTCTGAATTTGTTATACGTCAGACTGCAACGTAGCCACTGCGACGTTTTCTTCAGTCAGGTTATTGATAATGCCTGCCCACATTTTCACTTAAAATTTGGGTCACTTTTCTTTCATAAGTTCTCCACGTGTAGACCATTACCAGTGCGCCATTACATTTGACCCCTAATTGTTTTACATCTGCAGACAAGCGCAGTGACAGTGATGGCAGCTCTTTCTACAGATATTTATAAATGGAGCTCATTATTTGTAAGAGAAATAGTTTGTTGCTGAGAACCTTTCTTCAGAAACGTAAATCATGAAAGAGCACGTCGCAGAGGGCTAATAATAGATGTTCGCTTCCATTCAGCTAGTTGAAAAGACATCGTTTGCAGTTTCTTATTTTTTTTTTCTTTCGCTACCTCTTGTGCATTACCAGAGCTCAACGTTTCAACGTTGATTGATGGAATGTCCTTTATTGAATGGGAAGGCTCATGGTCATGGATGGGGGTAAAGGGGAGTAGACAGAATCTTCATTGTTTAGGTCGTCACTCAAATCATATTGCTCTAACCAGGATGAAATTATTGGACTTGGTGATTAGAGATGTTGGCAATGTTAAATATATATATATATATATATGTATATTTTTGGAATTTGTCAGCCCTCGCGGGCACTAGTGTTTCTGCACATCCAGAAATAAAAATAAATGAAGAGGGCTATAATATATATTGAGAGACGGAATCTACAAAATACAGTAGCATGAACCATACGAGCTCCCACCCTGGTTATTACGGTTATACTTCGTGTGATTTTAATAGAAGGTGGTCTTAATTATTTCTTTTACAATATATTACTGGATAATTTAAATTACGGACTGTACCTGTTTTTTACTTCTTAAACAATCCTCCGTCTTGGCCGGGTGGATTCTAAGCATAGCACACAGAATCGTTTCATTCATAAAGGCTGTTCTCGCGATACACAGAGGCTTTACACTATTCTTCTATCTCAAAGTGTTAAGGCCTAATTCGGAAACCATTCTGCGGAAAAACAAAAATAAGAGCTCTGCCACTGTAGCCATTTTATTCTCCCTTTATGCTAATCACCTGTCTGGCATTTTTGTTAGCTTGGCGGCCAACACCGACGTGCAATGTTGCAGACGGCAATGCTAGCATGTAGCAAAGAATGCTCATTTAAAACTACTATTGTAACAGCGTCCACATACTGACGTATTCATTTATACACAGGAATTTTGTACAATCATAGTATTTTTACAGTAAGTTCAAGAGCGCATATTTTTTTCATATGCAATTAGACCATAACAATTATAATATCCGCAGATTCTCCTTCATGAGGCTTGCAGTTTCCTGCTATTTACTGCGAAAAAGGACGCCTGGATTATCTTCGGTGGCGCCACCCCCCCAGCGTCAACTTAAATAAGAAAAATTTTTTATGCGTCGGTTATCAGGCCATTACGTCACTATAGCAGTATCACACAATATTCTCCAGTTGCGTCCCAACAAAAAACCATGCCCAAAACAGCTTGAATTTTATATTATTTGCGTTCTACGCATCTGGCAGATGAACTACATTGAGGCAATTCAGGCGGCACATGAAGGGCATTGCCTTGTCCGCAAGCCCTATTTGAAAACTCATTGCATTCGCGTATGGTAGACCGTAATGCAGTTTCTTTCTAACTCACCATTTGCTAACAGAACGAAAGCCAATCAGCCCGCTGCTTCCATTGCAAGTGAAGATATGAAAAATAACTGCAGATGGGCTCGCTTTCTCCGCCCCCCCCCCCCTCTTCCCTCAACCCCTTCATAGCAAATGTATCGTAACATCTCCGCTGTACGGTAGAAGTTCCATAAGATGAATGAAAATACTGAACACAAAAAGGACGCTGAAACTTCGAGCCCCCCCCAAAAATAAATCACCTGTGTAGGTAGCTAGGCCTTCTAAGCACTACGTTGGTCTTGCCACGTTTGACAAAATTAGAGTACAAACAGCGACACGCTTTTGTCCAGAGAGAAGAGCGCGGGGAATGATCATATGCGCGGAGCAGAAGAGTACTTCTAATCTGGGCTTTCGTCAGTAGCAATTGCAGTTCGGTTGGGCCCCGCGAAGGCTTTCTTTGATCCCGCTCTAAGACGTAATCTTCATGACATATGCAGTGCGGAACTCTTGTATTTGAAAACACAAGCAAGAAACTACCTAAACTTGTAGAGGCATGCTTTGGTTAGACGGTCATTAGAGTGTTCTCCTTTCCCCGAACGAGATTTTTTTGTTTTGTGCAGATCCAGACGGAATGGTTTCAGATGGAGCCATCTTTCAGAGAGCCGCACATGCGGCTCATTTTGCTGCCGCTTTAACCTCACTTAGAAGTCATTCTGTTGCGGTTCTGCTCTGCCAAAGGCCTACGCTCCACTCCAGACGCATTGGGATTCATTTCTTGGAGCATTTAAGAAAACTTTTGTGGGTGAAGGTAACATTGCCAGTTTCCATAAGTAAAGTTGCCTTTCATTCTTCGTTCAACAAGCCTTCATCATAGTTTCTCATTCTACTCTTCCTTCCTGTTGATTATTTTACTATTTCAACATAATGACTACCCTCAGCAAGTTCACTAACCTTTGTGGTGCATGCGGTAGCTTTGATCGCCTTTTACATTTTTTTTTATGCGTAGATACTGTCGTAGCCAGTATCTTTCAAGGCGGGACTGAGACTGAATGGCTGGAGCCCCTTCCCTGAAAAGCGGACTGCGGGCTTGTGGGTTAAGCTGTATTCACAAATTAATGTATTCATCCATCCTTGCACGTGACTCCGTTTTACGTAACGGAAGCGTCACAGCTCCCAAAGACAGCACTGACAGGTCTGATGACGTTCCAACATTGGTATAAAGAATTCGTTCCCGCTGCCTTTACGAGGAATGAGCGCCGTTTCCTTCGCGTGTCTGGCAACTTTGCAGCTCGTGCTCTGCTTTGTAGGGGCCAGTGGCAACGCCTGTTGGGCCGATGGTTTGGTTGGCGGCTATGAGATCCTCTCAGTATCCTCCGCTCATGTGAATAATGCGTAGGAAGAAGAGTTCTCCCGGTCGGTGACGTCGTGCACTTTTCCCTCTCCCGGTTTTCTTGTTTGAATCCGTATTGGCCGCACCCGGAATCAGCAGAACACAGAAACATTTTTTTTCAAAAAGTTTAAGTTGGCAGAATGCATTAGCATTATTTGGAAGCTTTTTCAGTTTAGGTCAGTGCATTCCCGAAGTCCATATCCCGAGGGCATTAACACACAGCACACACACAGTGTGTGTGTGTGTGTGTGTGTGTGTGTGTGTGTGTGTGTGTGTGTGTGTGTGTGTGTGTGTGTGTGTGTGTGTGTGTGTGTGTGTGTGTGTGTGTGTGTGTGTGTGTGTGTGTGTGTGTGTGTGTGTGTGTGTGTGCGCGTGTGCGTGTGCGTGCGTGCGTGCGGAGGTGGGGGGTATGGGTGTGTGCGGAGGTGGGGGGGGTGTGGGTGTGTGCGTGTGTATTGGACGAATCTGAATCTCGAACCATTTTTACAAAAGGCGCCGCAAAAAAGAAAAAGTTTTCTATGGTTTTGTTGTCTGACTTTATATATGTACAGCAGCGCGTTAGAACCAGCTGGTTGTTTGGTTTGGTTTGGTAAAACTTTATTTCCCACAGTAGGGGTCCTGGAGGACACTCGGCTAGGCGCCAGGTGTAGAGGGCAGCTCCCACGTCGGCACAGAGAGCCCGAAGCTCTCCGCCGCCGCGCGGGCCTCCTGGACAGCCCGAAGCTGATCATGTAGGGAAGCACTTTTTAAAACTTTGTCCCAACGTTCCTTGTTCTTGGCGTAGGCGTCGCTCGATGCACAACCACACAGCATATGGTTTAAGTCTACACGATCACTGCACCGTTCACACACATGTTGTCCGTCGTAGTCTGGGTGTGTAAACACAGGTGGGAACTACAACCAGCCGGCGCCATCAAACCGGCTGGTTGTAGTTCCCACCTGTGTTTAAACACCTTTTTATGCAGTATATGAGCTTTACTATTGGAAATGTTGTTCTTCCTATTATTGGAGGACATCCATTATGAGAATAATAACCAGCCAAGGGACAAGAACGAAGAAAGACGATGTACACACGGAAGCTGGAAGCTGGTTATTATTCTCTAAGAATATGTACCAACTGACCCAGGTTTCAATCTCCATTATGAGAGAGGTTAAATGCGTCTGTATTATTTGCAGTGTTAATGGTTCCATAAAGTTCGGTTTCGCGTTTTGCTAATAAAAAAACCCGTGAGAAAGCATGTAAATTGGCATTCATTGATCTGCACATGTCAATGGGACTGCTTGGGTGTCCTTGGGTTTTTGTGTCACCCGGCCGAGCAAAAAATAGACATATTGTCCAACAAACACTGCCCATGTGTATGCAATTTCAATATCTTCGCGTAAAACCCTCATGACTGAAATGAACTTAATGCAGTAATTCTCTAGAATTTTGATAGTACGCGCAATCGGTAAACTACACGCATTTACCCTTGAGCGAAAGTGAGACTGTTAAACAAAACCTTTTCTGGTCTTCACTTCCTTCTGAGTAAGTCTATAAATTCATGCCTGTGCGAACAGTCATTTAGAAGTGCTAGAGTGAAGGAATTGGCGAGAAGTCATGAATAGCTTCTCTTCCACAATACCTCTCTCACCAGCCAAAATAATCTCTCAAGTAGTAACCTCCCTGTAAATTCTAAAAAGTCATTTCCAACGTATAGGCCATGCGGCAAGTTTTGGGGTAAGTGAAAACGTCACTGAACTGAAAATGCTGTCCGTAATAATGCATCGAAGATAACAGCATGGTATGTAATTGTTCACAAAAGTTTTCATATCATGCTGCTCAGAACTAGATGCGGGCACACTACGAAGAACTGCAACTTATTCTGTTTGCTTTTAATGAAGATCAATTCAGCGTCGATTTCTGGCTAAGTTCATGTTCACAAGGCCACATTTGTGGTCGAAGAAAACGTCTTCCAGCGCTAGATGCACTCTCTTCACGGCTACGTCGTAAAATAATTCGTAATCACCGTTCTGAAATTAACGGTGGTCATCCCGATCTCGAATATTCGTGACATCATTTGATAGTGAGAGCTTCATTTCATATTTCCGCTTTTCTTAGTTTGTGAGAACTCCTTTTTTACTTGGGAGGCATGTCATTTTTTTTTCTAGCCTAGAAATTCTCAACATTTTAAAGGAGTGAGAGTTTGACCCAAATTTTTTTCACATATTGCATGGCTTCCCGATGACTATCAACATATGCATAGATACTCACTCATTGGTTTCTAGCTATTTGTTATTATTTCAAAATCGCATCCATTGGCGTTCATGACAGTCTGACGTACTTGATATGAGTGCAGGACAAATTTCAGCAGCAACCCTTTGCTGTCCTTCTGAAGCACAGACCATTTCTATCAATATGTTCTTAAAAGTACCTTAAAATAATCCATAGTTACCTCGCAAGCATTGAAAAACCGCCGAAATTGCTCTTCAATGGCATTCTCAAATACAGTCGATCCCGGTTATACCAACTTCTTAGAGGATCGCGAGATATTCGGATATATTTGTAATTCGATAGAACACATGCATATACAAAACATAGCAACAGATGAGCTTCTCTGTAATGCAGAGGCATGAATACTTGGTGAATCAAAGTTACTGGCACGGTTCCTGCAGCAGTGGACTTGCTGGCATACAGTATAGTCGATTCTGGATATATCGAACCTGAAGGGGATCAAATAGTTCGAGACATTTTTTAATTCGATATATGAAGCATGCTAACGGATGGGATCCTCTGTAACCAAGAAGCGCGAATACGGCGTACCGAAATTGATGGCATGCTTCCTGCAGCAACGGCCAGCTCGCCAGCGGTCTGGCAGCCGACTCACTAAGCGCACAAAAAGAGGGGTTCACTGGGCACACCTCTAGTGCCGCTACGTGACGCAAGCACGTCGTACGAATCATCATCATCATCAGCCTGATTATACCCACTGCAGGGCGAAGGCCTCTCCCATATTTCTCCACTTAACCCGGTTCTGTGCTAGCTGCATCCACTTAACCCCTGCGAACTTCTTAATCTCATCCACCCACCTAACTTTCTGCCGCCCCCTGCTACGCTTTCCTTCCCTTGGAATCCAGTTTGTTACCCTCAGCGACCATCGGTTATCCTATCTTCGCACTACATGTCCTGCCCATGTCCATTTCTTCTTCTTAATTTCCACTAGAATGTCGTTAACTTGAGTTATTTCTCTGACCCACTCTGCACGCTTTCTATCTCTTAATGTTACCCCTACCATTTTTCGTTCCATAGCCCTCTGGGTTGTCCTCAACTTAAGTAGAACTCTCTTGGTTAGCCTCCACGTTTCAGCCCCATAGGTGAGTACAGGCAAGATGCAACTGTTGTATACTTTCCTCTTGAGCGATACCGGTAAGCTGCTAGTCATAATCTGCGAGTGCTTGCCAAATGCGCTCCATCCCAATCTTATTCTTCTTGTTATTTCCTTTTCATGGTCCGGATCTGCGGTTACTACCTGTCCTAAGTAGATATATTCGCCTACTACTTCCAGTATTTCGCTACCTAATGTAAACTCCTGTTCCTTCCCGAGGCTGTTGAACATTACCTTAGTCTTCTGCATATTGATTTTCAAGCCTACCTTTCTACTTTTCCTGTCTAGGTCATCAATCATTATTTGCAGTTCATCTCCCGAGTTGCTTAGCAAGGCAATGTCATCAGCAAATCGCAGATTACTGAGGTATTCTCCATCTACCCTTATCCCTAACTGCTCCCATTCCAAGTCACTGAATACTTCCTCTAAACAAGCTGTGAATAGTACTGGGGAGATTGTGTCTCCTTGCCTAACACCTTTCTTTATGGGAATTTTGTTACTTTCTTTATGCAGAACTATGGTTGCTGTGCAGCCACTATATATATCTTCCAGCACTTTCACGTACGGCTCGTCTACCGCCTGATTTCGCAATGCCTGCAACACCGCCGAGGTTTCAACTGAGTCAAATGCTTTTTCGTAATCAATGAATGCTATGTATAAGGGCTGGTTATATTCCGAGCATTTTTCTATCACCTGATTGATGGTATGGATATGATCGATAGTAGAGTCGTACGAATACTTTCAGGCATAAGTGACCACGATGCTGCAATTGCCCGAGCTGATTGTATACGACCGCATACTCTTGTGAGCGAACCACTTTAATTCATTTTTTGAATACGGAAACTACACTCACCTCACACAGGAATTAATTAGTTGACTACTTTCAGACATTTCTCCTCTGCAGCACTACGTTTACCGCCGCTGATTTATGGTCGATCGTTAAATGGAAGCATCCGCTACTTGTCAGCAGCACATTCCTAACATGGTTCTTACATCAAGAAGAAGAAATAGTGAGGCATGACCGCACAATATTTTATCGCCACCTAACAGAAGAAATAGTAATTTTAAACAATACGCACGAAGTTCTGATCAGAAGCTTTATAATTTTTTTCAGGATTCCGGCTGTGAAATCGCAGGTGAAATGAAGGCGTCTGAAGTAAATTACTTCCCTAAGCTAGACTCAAGTAAGTTGTGCCAAGCCATAACGAGGATGCCGACATTCTGGTGATTACTCGCAAAAATGACAGCATAAGTGATGATGCCGATAAGGCAAATTGCTTTAATGAATACTCCGGTTAAGTTTTTTCAAGCACCCTACCTAGCTATCTCCCTGTTCATTCAAGTTTTATCTCTGAATCCATGACAGCTTTGAAATCTTCAAATTATTGAAAGCATTGAGCCCAATTCAACTTCTGGTCTTGATATTATTCCGAACTTTGTTCTCCAATCTTACGCAGGAATCACTTCTGAAATTCTAGCCATAATATTGACTAGTCCCTGATCAATTGTGATTTGCCGGAAGACTGGAAAATGTGCCAGGTTGTGCCTGTTCATAAGGGGGAGCTTCAGAAGCAGATAATGCACCATAGACTAATTAATCTCTCTAGCTAGCGTTTGGTGCTAGACCTACAAACATATTATCTGCTCAAACTTATTCAACCATCTTCATTAAAATAATCATTAAATTGTATGCTGGAAGTCAACAAGAATTCGAGAATAAATAGGCTAATTGAACTTTCGTATGACATCTTTTTCTAGGATTAGGGCCTAGAAGCCAATATCATATTACACGATTTCCAAAAGGCATTTGACCCCGTTTCTCACATCCTTCTTCAAAAGTTATCCACTCTTGGTTTGCCGCACAACCAACTTTTCTGAATCCATACTTATTTGTCAGGGCGCTTCCAAAAGATCTTGATTAACAGTTATTAATTCAATGAGGCTTCCGTACTTTCAGCTATGCCGCAGGAAGCTTGTGTTCGACCCGTTGTTGCTCATGGCCTATATACATAACACTGCGTGTTGAATAACTCCCAAAATTTATTATACGCTGATGTTTGCGTCTCGTACCGCGAAATAAAATATGATTCCAACGGATTAGAACGCCAGAATGACCTCAATCGAATTTCGTCTTGGTGTCACACCTGGACTATTTATTTAAATATGTCAAAATGCAAGCATGTTTATTTTATTTATTTATTTATTTATTTATTTATTTATTTACACAATACTGCAGGCCTCGTTGCGGCCCAGGATGGAGAGGTATACAAAGTACAGAATTATTACATTAGCAGACGTAAGAACAAAAGGACCAAATTAATAGTGTGCACAATAGCAATGCAGCCTACCAGCTGCCATAACAAAATGGGTAAAAAGAACACTCTTGTAACCAAACAATTCCCAAAACAAAAAAGTGAAGTGTAAATGTACAAAAGAATCGTCAGTACAGTTTGGGCAGTGAGAAGGATTGTAACACAAAATATATTCGTGTTACTCGGCGACATAAACCAATAGACACGCAGTACTATTTAAGCAACCAGCGTCTTACCCCAGTTAACAATGCAATGATACTTAGGTTGAACATTTTGCTCAGGCTTGTCGTCGAACCGCCATGTTGATAGGTTAACCTTGAGAGCTGGTTACACTTTAAAATTTATATATATAAACTTTAAAACACGCACCTCCGGAAGCCTACTCTAAAACGTTCGCATATGCCATGTTGGACCCGTAAACACAAGGTATCCTCAGCAAGATTTAAACGATTCAAATCCGTCTTGTGTCACACAACTATTCTTTTGAAAGCAGCATCACACGCACCAAAAATAGACTTTGCTGACCTCTAATTTCCTCTTGCTGAGAATTCTTTTGATTCTGCATTTCCCGTGACATGTTTCATGGTAGCACAACATTAAATAAAGATGACTATCTTTTCCCATCTACATGAAATTCAAAGCTTCGGGATCACCTGAACAATTTTGAATAAATATCTCTGCGTATCTCAGTATTTGCGCTATCATGTTTTCCACGTACAATCAGATCATGGAACATACTCCCACTCAAAATAGCTCTGGTTGTATGATGTCCCGAATTTACCGCAGCGTTGGTCTGCCTGTAGTTGGTCTGCCTATCAGCCTACTGTCAGAAAGTATAATTTCACTAGCCACGGTTTAAGTCTTAATTGTTGTATATGTCTAAATATGACCATTCATTTCTTTTTTATTTCAAGTGTACATATTCATCGTACGCTGTTCTTTAGGGATTGTTTGGGTTTCTAGATTTTCTGGTTGTATTATTTTAAGCATTGTTTTCTGCGAGCGCTAAGGCTAAGTCAAACATATATTTACGCTGAAGGTCCTTCTGTAAAACGGGACGTACGGGACGTCATGAGCACCGTGTCAGCCGTCAGCCGTCTCTGGCTCCGCGCACGCACTGCTCACTTCTTTTTTCCTAGCGCACAGCACTTCACCGCCTTTGCGTCCCGTTACATTTTCCCCTGCGCAGCCGAAGCCCCCCGGGCGAGTTACGGGGTCTCACAAGGGCGGAAGGGCTCCAAGCACGCAACGCGGGAGAGTTCTGTCGTTTTCGAACGGCGACCTGTCCCAGTTAGGCGTGCAATCTCGTAGGTCTCATCACTGATGCGGGTAATAATGAAGTAAGGTCCGTCGTAATGAGCAAACAGTTTCTAGCGAAGATTACGCTGTCGTAGCGGCCGCCAAAGCTAAACGATATCGCCCGGAGCGTAGGTAACGTGCCGACGGCGCTCATAGCAGCGTTCCTTGAAGCGCTCTTGCGAAGCAATGGTCCACAGGCGCGCCAATCGCCGAGCTTCTTCTGCCATGCACAGGGTCTCGGCGATGCAGGGTTATTCGCTTAATGAGAACGGCAATATAGTGTCCAGGGTGTAGCGTGCTGGCCGGGCGTACTGAAGAAAGAAAGGGCTATAGCCCATGGTCTCGTTAGTCGCTGTATAAATGCATATGTGACAAATGGCAGGATGGGGCCCTAGTTCGTGTGATCTGTAGCCACATACAATGAAAGCATATTTGCCAACGTCCTGTTTATGCGCTCTGCCAAGCCGTTAGTTTGCTGGTGATAGGGTGTGGAGTGGAGAACATTCGTTGCACAAAGACCCAAGAGCTCCTCGACAGCATCCGCCGTGGACTGACGGCCTCGGTCACTTATTATTACCCGCGGTGCTCTTTAGCGTAAGATCACTGAGCGGAGCAGAAACAGCGAGATGTGATGAGCATTAGCTGATGGAATAGCCGCCATTTCTCAGAACCGAGTGAGATAATCGGCGCAAACGACAATCCAGCGGTTGCCAAAGCGAGACTTTGGAAATGGGCCCAGCAGGTCGATGCCGACTTGCTCAAAAGGCACGCTGGGAGGTTGCACAAGGTGCAACAGCCCAGCGAGACTGTAGGATGTTTGTGGCGCTAACATTGTATGCTACTGGCCATATATCTCTTAATGGTCGATCACATCTTAGGCCCATAAAAGCGTTCTTGGGCGCGGCGGAGTGTCCCAGCTGATCCGAGATGGCCAGACGTGGGGCCGTCATACAGTGCGCGCAAAACAGACGCACAGAGGCACTGGGGAACTACAAGTAGTAAACGTGGGCCCACTGATGAATAGTTCTTCTTCAACAAGATACCATCGCACACACAAAAACGGCAGGTATCTCGACGGGTCAGCGGGGTGTTTAAGGGAGGCGTGAGGCCCGGATCGGTGTGCTGTTCCGATTTAAACACTGGAATGTCCGGAAACTATGCAGCCACAACCGAAATGTAATCTTCGAAGTTGTCAGCGTCGACCTCAGTGCTGGCTAGGGGAAGGAGTGATAGACAGTCTGCGTCGTCATGGCGTCGGCCGCTCTTATACACCACCTCGAAGGTATACTCCCGGAGGCGAAGGGCCCATCGCGCGAGACAGCCATTGGGATCCCGAACGTTGACAAGCCAGCAAAGAGAGTGGTGGTCGGTTAAAGTGCTGAATGGCCGGCCATGTAAGTACGACCGAAATCACTGGATGCCGAAGACCACTGCTAGACATTCCTGCTCTGTGACCGTGCAGTTCTGCATGGGCTTGCTTAACGTACGGCTTGCGTATGTAATAAAACATTCTTGCTCATTGCAGCGCTGAATCAGAACAACTCCAATGCCAACACCACTCCCTTCATTGTGAGCTTCTTTTGGCTCAGCAGGATCGAAGTGGCGTAGAACAGGGTGCGATGTCAACAGGAACTTGAGCTGGAGAAAGGAGGCTTCACATCATTCGGAGGTCGATTCGAAAGAAGGGCATTTTTGTAACTGACTACTTAGCGGGGCGGCGATATCAGCAATGCGGCGTATAAAACGGCGGAAATAAGAGCATAACCCTAAAAAGCTGCGAAGCTCTTTGGCTGAAACAATTCGACAGCTGCCATTTTCTGGCGATCAGGCCGCACTCCGTGTTCATCAACAAGCTGTCCGAACACCACAGCCTGCCGCTCGCCAAACCGGCACTTCTTGGAATTAAGAATAAGGCGGGCGTTACGCAAACAGTCCAGGACAAAAGCTAGGCGTTCGTGGTGTTCACCGAAACTCTTTCCAAATATAACTACATCATCCAGGTAACACATAGAAATATCCCACTTGAAACCACGCAGTACCTTGTCCATAAACCTTCCAAAGTTGCAGGAGCGTTGCAAAGTCCGAAGGGCATAACAGTGAATTCAAAAAGTCCGCCTGGCGTGACAAATGCCGTTTTTTTTATCATCAAGTTGCACAGGAATCTGCCAGTAACCGGACCTTAAATCGACGGAAGAAAAGTAAGAGGCAGCAGAAAGGCAATCTATGGCGTCACCTATGCGAGGGAGCGGATACACGTCTTTTTTGGTGATGGCGTACAGGCGTCGATAATCCAGCGGAATCGCCACGTGCCGTCCTTGCGCACCAAAATTACAGGGGCCGCCCAAGGACTGCAAGACTACCTTGTGGAGCATTTTAAAAGTCGATGAAGTGCTATGCGGCCCGTCACAATATTGTTCTCCCTCCCCCACTACTGTAATGCCTTTGCAGGCGAATGTAAGTACTTCATTAAAAATAAAAATGCTTCGTAGGCATTGGAGCATCGGAGCTCATGCTGTTCACACCTGGCAGTTGCATCTCGCGTTGCGTAGCACAAGTGCCGTTGCGGTTCAGGTTCATGTAAAAGCTGCCGCGGACAGTGACTTGGGAAAAGCTACCGCTGATGATAAGAAGTCTAATTCTGCTGCTGGGATGCTACAAAAGCACCCATAACTACGTTATCTTAGGGTACAGTTGATTTTAACTTACGTTTCCTTCAGCAGCGGAGCACCCACGCTAGCGCCGCCGCAAGCCTTTGGTGAGCACGGCTTTCTTCACCGCATATTACCTTGTACGCCAGCTTCCCTTATGACAGCCACATCATGTTGAAAATAAGTAAGACTCAAGGCCACTTTCAATCGAACTCAGCGTCTGCCTCGTCAAGTGGTTATATAGCGTCAAGTGGTTATATAGCAGCTGCCCAAGGCGGAGCAGCCGACTCCAGGTTCAGCACTCAAAAAACAACCACGGGGTGGCATTGGGAGCGAGGCCCCTTACAGGGGCACGTCATGCAGTTCAATACACCGAATTTTCCACTGAAAGAAAGGTCGAAAAACACTAACGCTAGTCCTACACTTTTGCATGGAATTTTCAAGCAGATATTCTCGGAGTTCGGTAAGGGCAATAAAGGGGTATATCCGAGTTCGATATATTCGGGATGAACTGTACTGGTATACAGGCATACTGCCGCTTACCGCGTTTGCGGCGACCCGCGAAGCACACGCGTGCGCACCCTAGAGTCCCTCGATAAGTTTCAGAGTACCGAGAACGTCCCATCTTGGGCTGGCAATCGTGACCGACGCGCCTATGAAGCTTTCAACTGCTCGGCGCGCCTCTGTCGCGGCTATATGCAAAACAAACGCCGAAGGCGTTTTGAAGTCAGCGCGGACATTTGCCTGTGCTAGTGCCTTAAACAGCACAATGGTTGCTTTTAAAACAGTAAAATTTGCGAACGGTGCAAGATGAACTTGTATAAAAGGCTGAGCGGCGGCCTCCGTGCGGACCTTTTCAATTCTGCCAACAAGCTTTATCGATTAATACAACAGCTCGCTATTCTATTATTGTTTTGGTAGTATTCAGTCCCACGCGATTTCCTGTCTTCAAAGATTACCATAAATAAAGAGCACGTCAAGTAATTAATGCCCTAGGGTGACGGCGAATGTACTATCGGAGACAAAGGTCTGTGGACCACGCAAATTGCAGCCAAAGTGTGTAACCTGTCTATCGTCCATTAATCTCGAACAATACTTGCTGACGTGAAAGTAAGATTTCAGTTCTTTCATCTATGCCAGAGAATTAAGATGATAATTCATTTACATCGTGATTGTAGACCAAAATCGCAAGCCGTGCGGTCCAGAGACTTTTGTTCCTACCTGTACGTCAGCGGACAAGCACGCTTGCACTGACGCAAACTCACTCGTGCTTGTTTGTCAAACATCTTAACTGACGCAATCAAAGATGACGCAGGCCGTCAAAGACGGAGAATGCCAGCCGTACATTTTTATCTCTTGCACGAGCGTATTTCTTCCACTGTGCGAAGGCATGTAAATAGGTTACATGCCATCCTTTTATTTGCTCTTTGTGACTTGTCCTCATATTGTTTCAAATTAGTTCCGTGTTAGATGTGCAGCGAGAGAAGCAAAGCAGTTTTGCTTTACTCTGGGGATAAATCATTCACTATTCCCTCGTCAAGTATTTGAGCTGGCTGAATGCCTATCAGTATTTTTACGGGTAGTACAGTTTCTACGGGTAGTCTCAAAACATAGCCTATCTGCGCACTCACTTTAGAGGTATAATCTGCGCTCTCGCTTGAGATTCAGCATTATAGAGATGTGCACTTAAAATTACTCTGGTTGTAAAATATGAACTCAATTAGGGGATCTAGCAGAAACTCACGTAGTAAACGTATTCCGTGAACCACAGCTGAACCAAAAGACATCTTAAGCAACCTAATAAAATTCTAGTTAAAAATCTTACACAATGCTGCTCGACAAAGCTTGCTCGCAACTGAGTCGTAAAAAAAAAAGATGCACAAGATTCCCACGTGGCAAAGAGATCTCTTCTGTAGCATGGTCCCTAATATAGTCCAATATGACCATATAAACATGCGTAAGGAATATTACCCACTTTTTGCTGCGGTTTAAGTTTCTACTGGTGCAACTTCTATATTAGAAGCAACTGGTTTGAAGCTGCATTCCACGAAGAAATGGTGCTTTGCTGGGTTTCTGTTGCTGCGGTGGTAAAATACGCTTGTCACCGTATCCCATTTTAGCTTTTGTTTTCATCTACTCGTCTTCTCGAAGTTCTCGGGGACAAAGTGGTCCTGGAAATTTTTTCGTAGCACCGTGTTAACAAGTAAATTGTACCCCGTAAAACCTTACATTTATCTCCTATACTAGGGATACCTATCCAAAGTCTCATGTTATTCGCGAACATTAAAGGTGCTCTTTAGTATAGATATAACTATGTTTACGACAAGTTAATACATGAGCAGCCGAATTCATCTCTGCATTTCGGTGGTTAGGGTTGCACTCAGATCCATACACTACCAGTAAGAAACTACAACGCTTTACATCACGCCTACATTGCTGTTCTTAAAACAAGAATCAACTTAAAATAGACAGCTTGTTACTGATGTCTCAAAGCCGGTACTGATTAGCTTGAGAGATATCGTAAGCTAAGAGCTAGTTTCGGTCGACCAATGGCTGTCAATAAAATTCAGAATTACATAAGCTTAGAAACCACAGCGGCGGAAGGTAAAATTCTCCTGAGATCATTTTAAAAATGTCGCTAAATCCTGAATGTTAAACAAAACTTCTGCCTGTAAAATTTTGATCTTCACTGCTTGCTGCGTAAATAGAGAGAGAAAATGATTAACTCTGAAAAGTGATTCAGTTGTATGACGAACACGGATACCTTCCTATTTTAAGCACTGTCACGCTACAAATCTGGCCGTACAATTTCAGTAGAAGGTAGTATTGTTTGTTTCAATACAACCTAATACTTGAGAAAAAAAAAAGAGTATATTTTAGCTTCTGACAACAGCGCCAAGGCACACAACCACTACGAGGCCACAGCTCACGCATCGAAGGCAAGTAAGCACAAACACACAGGATGCTGTGTCATTCGAGCGCGCAACGTTTTCATCACGACCCTTTTGTCACATGCACCATAGTCGCGCGCTCTCCTTTACCTGAATTTCGCTATTTAGTTAGCTTCCACAACTGTTCGGAAACATTACCATGCGTGCACTTGCACAACTCGATCGCTTTCTGCCGATGTAAACTTCCGCACAAGTCTTCAATAAACACTAATTTCGTGCAGGTGAAAAATTCGGACTTACTTGGCACAGACGTGTATTTTCTGCAGCCAAGAACTTATCTTTGCTAATTCGATGGATCCAGGCAAGGTGTCTTAATTTGCTGAGTTTTCTTTTCTGGATAAATAGATACTCTTTTCGGACTCAGTACGGTTTCTGCAGGCGAAGGCGCTGCCGCGCGAAAACAAAAAAGTGATAGGCGGACTTGCAGGTTAATTGGGTGTATATCGATATATCGAATATTAACTGAACTTTGATAAACGCGAACACCACTTATATACTTTTGCATGAAATTTCCAAGGGAATATTCTGAGAGGTCAATACAAGGAATAATTCTAAATATTAGAGATCGACTGCACCCACGAGTGTGGGAAAAAAAATAAAATCAAAACGTTTTACCTATTCGAACCTTACACAGTTGATATCAACATGTGCAGAAGTGTATCATTCATTTTACCACAGTGGCTATTCAATTAAAAGGCGCTGCAAAATATTCGATTTGATTAAAATACGACTCACTATGATACAAACCGACTTCAGGTTGCACACGATTTCCATCCGAAGCGGAAGGGCGTCCAGTAGTTTCGCAAGAGAAAGTGCATGGAGACCTACGATGCTTCGCAACCTGCACTTTCGGAGTTACAGGCTAGTAGCTTGCTGGAAGAAACTCACCCTAGCTTCTTTTTTTTTATGTGTGTGCACCGCGCTCAACCCCTAATCACAAATAAAAAGCCTTTGGAGGGACATGGAAGTGGAGGAGCCAAAGAGCCATCACAAATAATTTCTCGCAGAATCCGAAAGTCGGGTTGCATTCCTCTGTTTTCGATTATTAGTTCTGTCGATGGAGCCCTGTAAACAAGGAAGCTCTCTACACGTTTTCTGAGTGGAAACTGCTTGTCTATTGCAAGACAAGAGAAGCGCGAAGGGAGACAGAGGGGAGAGAGTGTAAAAGAATTTCTAGGGGGCACTTTGGGGATCACTAAACTGCGATAAGGAGAAAGCCTTTATCGCGCGGTGGTCCGAAGCCTTCCACTAGGCACCTCTTTCTCCCTGTTTTCCCTGTCACCTTCGCGATGATGCGATAGCGTATCATCCGACATATAAAGCCCCGCTTTAACCGAGTCTATGAACGTGCCTACGTACGTGGACTAGGGGTAACGTGAATGCAAGGTTTTTGACAGGCTGCTAATGATATCACCCTCCCATATGAAAGGAGAGGCCCGAGTTGGCAGCTCCTGCCAAACGTAATCTCAGGAAGCCCTACGTTGAGTTAGTGCTCGGCCGGGTCAGCTGCCAGCTACCGCCTCCGAAGTCGTAGTCATTGTCTTCTTCTTATTATTCCTATTCCTCTTCCTCTTTTTCTTCCTATTCTTCTTCTTTGTCTTCTTTTTCCTCTTCAGTAGTACTTGCTAGCGGGACAGTTGATTAGATGACTCAGAAGACCTCTGGCGCTGCGTTAGTACCCCTTTTTCGCCACACACACACACACACACACACACACACACACACACACACACACACACACACACACACACACACACACACACACACACACACACACACACACACACACACACACACACACACACACACACACACACACACACACACACACACACACACGCACGCACGCACGCACGCACACACACACACACACACACACACACGCACACGCACACGCACACAAGAGATTACAGCAAGATGTTCACACCGATGCACTGACTACAAATTGGCTGCTATTTGTGATACGAAGAAAAAAAAAGCATCACAAAAAGACCCAAGGGTAGAATAAGAAGAATACAACAAAGCATTCAGGAAAAAAATGCAAAGAAAAAATTCTGAAGAAAAAATAAAAACAAAATGAAACGAAAATAATGGTAAAATTGCGCCTATCTTCTTGTCATATTGTCCAAACGAAGCAGTATCACTTCCTGCTGAGCGCCACAGACGGAACACTCACGCCTTCCCCTCCTTCACCCGAAATCATCTTAAATGCTTCGATAATCTGTCTTTTCAAATTGTCTTTTGTGCGAGCCAGCATGTTGGTTTTGGCGAACCTTAAGGTTCAGAGAACACAGAAATTCATGTGCCGCATTGTCGGCTCCGGGAAACCTGGCGACCTATTGCTCCCATTGTCGAACGGAAGACGCTCAACAGGACTCGAAGGGTAACCATTGTGTAGCAAGGTTCATCGAAACCAAGGTGCTGGCTCACGCAAAAGACACTTTGAAAAGACCGATCATCGAAGCACAAGATGATTTCGGGTGAAGAAGGCCAATGCGTGAGTGTTCCGTCTGTGGCGCTCAGCAGGAAGGAAATGATATCGTTCGGACAATATGACAAGAAGACAGACGTAAATGTCTATAATTTTTGTTTTATTTTTCGTTCAAAATTTTTTCTTCGCATTTTTTCCTGAATCTCCTGTTTTCTTCTTCTTATTGTACCCTTACGTCTTTTTGTGATGCTTTCTTTTTCTTCATATAAGGAATAACAGCCAGTTGGTAGTGAGCTCATCATCGGTGTGGACGTCTTGCTGTAATCTCTTGTGTGTGCGTTGTGTTTTTGTGTAACTATGCAGGGCCAGAGGTGGTGGTCTTATTTTTCTTCTTCTCCTTTTTCTTTTTCTTGTCCTTTTTCTGCTTTTCTTTTTTCTTTACCTTTTCTCCTTCTTTTTTTTTTCTTTTTCTTCTTCTTCTTCTTCTTCTTCTAGCCTTTGGATGCAACGGACGCGGACGGTCACTTGGGCATCGCGCGAGGGTGTCAAGCTTTGGTAGCTCGCTAAAGCGGCGGCTTTGTACGAATGAACAAACGCACGTCCGGGATTCTGGGACATCTTTTAATTATGAGGCACAGTTGAATTTTATAAAATGTTATGCAGACAATGGTGGGAATTATCTAAGTTTCCGATACATGCTAAAATTTTGTTGTTTCTGCGGCGCTCACAACATATAATGTAGATTACTTTTGAAAAACAATGCTCATTTTTGAAAACATAATAGCAAAGGCCTAGATGCCTGCCGAAGGAAGGTGCGCAAATATATTGATAGGAATTCTAATTACAAGTAATATGTGTAAACAATTACGTTTAATTGGTCATTCCCGGAAGATGCGCCATTTTTTGCGGGTTTATGACAGCTGGAACAGCTATGCAGCACTGAAATCACCGACGATCAAAACATTGATTGTTGGTGGTTCCGCTACGCCATGATGAAATTCCATCTGCTTGGCCCTCTGCGCTTCACAGTCCTTTGGAACTGCCGACGCATTTACATTTCAGTCACGCGAAAGCTGTCGCTGCAGAAGGGTTTGGTGCAACTATAGAATTTAATTTAGGTTATTTCACTAAATGCGCTGCTCTTTGAACGCTTCTACTTAAGAAAGTACTTCTGTCTGTACAACGTACTCCAACAATTACATCTATGGAACTGTTGACATCATTGCTCAGCGTATCGTACGTTTAGGGAGATCATAAGCAATGCATCGGGTGTGTTGCGGCTGAGTGTTCAAGGAAATCTGCAGACAGCACTCTCGTTCACGTGCGGTGGTGCAATTACATACTACCGAAAATCTTTCTGGTGCACTGGGAAAAATATATTTGAAACTGAAATAGTGACTAGTACAATACATGTTGCTTTTTTTCTCCTCTACAGGTTCCAGGTCACAATGAAACTCCTCCCATCGCCTGCGATTTTTCACACTCATAAGTCAGCGCCGACGCTCATCTATGTTCAACAATTCGTACATAGAGGTACAAAGGCAAGGTTCACAAAGCCGCTCCGAAAATTAATCAAGTACTATGCTTGCAGAGGCGCAGATATGTCGTTCTCCTGCGCAAATTGTAATGGCCCATTTTATGGGTATAGTGCTGCGGAATAATTTCGAACTCTCGATTTTTGCACGTTGGCTTGGAATAAATATTTCCCAGAAATATCACAGTTCACAAATCTCAGAGGGAAAATTTATTCCTATCATTCACCAAGGTCAACACTGAAATTTCATGTGAGAGGGTAACAGCCTGAGGAAAGACGACGCACGCACATCTTTACGGTTTTATAATCCGAAAGAAGCTCAAACGATCTCGCAAAGTTAAGTTTAATGAAGCTTGAAATACGTATTTGTGGGCGCAAATGAAAAAAAAAGAAACAAGTAATCAGGTGTTCGTAGGCACTACCTAATATGATCGACATTAATGTGCTCTAAATTATGCAATTCCAGAGCACGTACCAAGGAAGGTATAGGGTGAAATAAGTCGCATGCCTAAGATAACGTTCCGCCGTATTTTGCGCCAACTGAAGTTTATAAGTGGTTATAAAAATTCATTTACTTTCTCATATCACCTCGTCATGCAGGGCTGTCAGTTAACCATCTTCACTACTCGCCATCATTTTTGACAGCTTAGGAATTTTGTTTCGGCTTTGAATGGCCTTCGCCAAACACAATATTCTACCGCAACAGTGGTTATTTTCGGGAAACCTATGCTCGGAGATAACTATAATTCAGACTCCGATAACTGAGGCACAAGATAGCCTGCCAAAGCGGTTTCTATTCAGCTGATCTATTACTTTTTGTTTGTGACCTCGCCTAAGATTTCACAGCTGAAAATGAAATCACCAGACGCTGTAACAGACACGCAGACACGAGACCCCTAGAATCTGGTTAGTAAACATTTTTTTTTTTTTTGGCAATCACACGCTGTCTGTATGATAGCGAGCGGCAGAAAGAAGCATTTTGTTTGGTGCTCACCCTCTATGACTTTCTAATGATATGGTCAGTGCTTTTTTTTTATTTCTCTTTTAATGCCCTGTCACTGCTAATTTTATCCACTGACGCTGCTCTTCAGATGGCCTTTTAACGCAGGTAGGTTAAAATGTAAGGGTGAAAATAAAGAACTTCACTGTTCCACTTGAGACACTCAAAGGTGATACATCTTTGCTGACTGGAGCGATACATGAAAATTATTGATATAATTGACGCGGCATTTTCAAATAAAGATATCGCTCAAATTTTTTTTCAATGCCGGATAATTACTACCTGTTTCCTTGACTTTCTCCGGGTGGGCTTTGAAGACCCCCCGTTTGAAAAATAAGAAAAAACTTGCCGCCGGAAATTAATTTAGAAGCCAGGCCGAGAAAAAGAGAACAGCTTCGCTGGTCACGGTGCTCTACCACTGCGCCACTTCGTTCGTTGCCATTCTTTGGTGTGTACATTGAAAAATACAGTCGAACGAAAATTCCAATTAACCTACAATATCGCTCAAAGTGGCAGTAAGAACTAAGGCTGTAGAGTGTTTTAATTAAAAGCATTTTAAGTTAACCAGTTCGATCAGAAGCGGCCCTCACTGATCCTCATTTTAGGCATATTGCAGACTGCTTTCAGACGACACGTTTTCAATGAAATACTAATTCCCTGGGAGACTATCCACATCAATGTGTCTCACTGGCATATTCCTTTTCCGTATACTGTGGATTCAAAACAGCATGAAAAGTCGTGTTGCAATGTAGATTTCTGGTAGAGATACGTAATTGCTGCACGAAGAAGGCCGAGCAAACGGTGCACATATACACGAACATTCTCCATAATTTGAATATATTGTGACATATATACCCTGCATCACTGGATGTTAAAGAGGACAACGATCAGCAACAGTGACACAGAAGAAGACGAAGTGAGAGCAACGTTTAGTGCTAGAAGAAGGTTGACGCTGCTGTGCTTCTGTGCTTTGTGTGCGGTGTCATCCTGGACTAACCTTCGTGCACTAACCTTGCCACGTATCTTGGTGCAGGTGAATCAAGATCCCTGCGCTTTACGCTGCCCATTTACGCTTCCAAAAGCTGGAATTGCGCAGCGCCCGTCACCTACCTGGCATAACAACGACGTCAAAAACAGTCCCGATCACCTCCGAGGCAGCCCCTACCACCGCAGGAACATCCCCTCAGCCAGTAGTACTCACGAAACTTCGCCACCCTCCCATCTTAAATGGCGACAACCACCCATACGTGGAAGATTGGCTCGATGAGTAAGCGCTGCAGCAGGAACAACCACTGGGACGCAACAATCATGCTCGCTAACATCATATTCTATTTGGCCGGAACAGCTCGAACATGGTTCCAAAATCACGAACAAGAGCTCGTTACTTGGGACATCTGCAAGCAAAAGGTTCAGGACCTATTCGGGAAGCCTATTGGGCGGGCTCTGGCCGCAAAAAGGGAACTTTCTTCTCGTGTCCAATTCCCCACGGAGTTCTACCTTGCCTATATTCAGGACGTCCTCGCGTTGTGTCGCAAGGTCAACAGCTCCATGCCGGAAATTGACAAGGTAGGGTATATCCTTAAGGGTATCGCGGATGATCCGTTCCACATCCTATTCTGCACGGACTGCTCTACTGTCGACTCGGTGCTTCAAGTTTGCCAAAGATTCGAGCAGGCTAAAAACGACGCCTGGTACATTGCTTTGAGCGCATTCCGAACACGGCAGCTACATCATCCTGCGATGATCTGGCTCCTCTGCAACAGCCTTCTCAGTCCAGAATGACTCGGATCGTCAGGCGAGAACTCGAGGCCTTAGCTCCAGCACCACTCCCATCTCCAGTGCTCGACACCGTGGCCATGATACAGGCTGTTGTCCGCCAGGAACTTGCCAACGTCGGTCTTTCCTCCAACCCCGTACCGCCCTCGTCACCATCGCATACTGTTCCTGTAGTGGCTGCTGAAACCACTAGCCAAGCTCCCCCACGTCGCTACGTTAGTCGCAATCCTGCAGAGTGGCGCACCTCAGATGACAGGCCAATTTGTTTTATTTGCTGTCGAGGCGACCACACTTCACGTTATTGCCGCAGTCGCACATTCCCCACCCCTCGTTCTTATTACAACGCTGACCGTCGGTACTACTACGGACCTCGGCGCTTCCCTGCCCGACCTGAACAGCTCCGCCCCACTTATTATGCACCTGGACACTTCTCTCCTTACCCAGATGAACCTCACACCGAAGCCGTCTCAAGTGTCCATCACTCCAGCCGATCTCCATCTCCACGGTCTCGTCGATCTCGTTCACCGCTGCCTCGTGGCAACTCCTCCCCATCATACGCCGGCGCCTACTCGGGAAACTAGCGAGTGCAGCGCCCGGGAGTGACGCTGCACTACCGACCCGGACTGTCAACTCGGAACTGACCCTAGCACCCAGACGTAACCTCATTGACATTTTTCTGGACGGAGTCTCAGTTTCTGCCCTTATTGACACTGGCGCCCACATTTCCGTCCTCAGTTCCTCGCTTCGTGAACGCCTCAACAATGTCCTCACGCCCGCTTCCTCATCTACCGTTCGTGTTGCTGATGGCAACGCAGCTACTGTGATTGGTATGTGTACTGCGGGAATTACCATTGCCGACCGCCATATCCCTGTGCTATTTACAGTCCTCACCAGTTGCCCTCCCGACGTTATATTAGGACTCGACTTTTTAACTGCACATTCCGCGCTCATTGACTGTTCTTCTGGACTGCTTCATCTGGACCTGCCACTCTGTCCTGACAAACAGGCCTCTGATATTTCAACGTTCCGTCTCCGCTCCTCTACATTTACTCGCCTGCCACCAGAAGCTGCAGTGTATATGCTCATGTCGCCTTTCCCCCCCGTTCCTGATGGCGACTACGTTGTTTGCCCCATAACCGACGTGACACTGCAGCGTAGAATCGCTCTCCCTCATAAATCGTGCACGTAGAAAATAACGCTTTTATTCCAGTCTTGAACTTCGGCCTTTTTGTGCACGTTCTTCCTGAGGGCATTACTCTCGCCGAACTGATCCCACTGTCTGACCTCACAGTTGCCGCTCTTTTACCTGACCCTATTGCTGAAGTATCGACACGACCTGCACCGTCCCCACCTCCGGAGGCCCGCATATCAGGAATCGTTGCACCTAACTTGCGCCCTGACCGTGCTACAGCACTTACGAGTCTTCTGAATTCGTACAGCGATATTTTCGATTTTGGTGACCGCCCCTTAGGACAAACGTCCCTCGTTACACATCGTATCGACACCGGAGACGCCCGCCCAATTCACAGAAGACCTTATCGAGTCGCCATTTCTGAACGACGCGTCATACAAGATGAAGCGGACAAGATGTTAGCAAAAAACATTATGGAGCCTTTGAGCAGTCCCTGGGCGTCGCCTGTCGTGCTTGTTAAAAAGAAGGACTATACCTGGAAATTCTGCGTTGATTACCGGCACCTCAACAAAATTACAAAGAAAGACGTTTACCCGCTCCCCAGGATAGATGATGCCCTCGACTGCTTGTACGGTGCCAGCTATTTCTCTTCCATTGATCTTGTTCCGGTTATTGGCAGATCGCAGTCGACGAACGGGACCGAGAGAAGACCGCCTTCGTCACT
Source organism: Amblyomma maculatum (assembly GCF_055883805.1). Lineage (NCBI taxonomy): Eukaryota > Metazoa > Arthropoda > Arachnida > Ixodida > Ixodidae > Amblyomma > Amblyomma maculatum. Next base: position 71,929,939 of record NC_139350.1, on the reverse strand, counting down.
CCCGATGGCCTGTATCAATTCAAGGTGATACCTTTCGGCTTGTGCAATGCGCCCGCAACATTCGAGCGCATGATGGACTCTCTCCTGCGCGGCTTGAAATGGATGAAGTGTTTGTGCTATCTCGATGACGTCGTTGTATATTTTTCTACATTCGAGAGCCATCTCCATCACCTCGATGCCATTCTTGGCGTCTTCCGAAGAGCTGGCCTTCAGCTGAACTCGAAGAAATGTAGCTTCGGCCGACGTGAACTCAAGGTGCTCGGTCATGTAGTCGACGCCCGTGGCGTTCAACCCGATCCAGACAAAATACGTGCTGTAAGTGCATTTCCTACACCCCGTTGTACCAGTGACGTGCGTAGTTTTCTTGGGCTTTGCTCATATTTTCGGCGGTTTGTACCACTTTGCGGAGACGGCTCGTCCACTCACCAATCTTTTGAAGAATAACGCTCCATTTTGCTGGGACCAAGAACAATCCCAAGCTTTTTCTGCGCTCATTGCAGCCTTCACCAACCCGCCCGTCCTAGCACACTACAATCCTTCGGCATCAACAGAGGTACGCACCGATGCCAGTGGTCACGGTATTGGTGCCATATTCGCCCAACAGCAGATGGGTCGCACTCGCGTCATCGCTTATGCCAGTCGCCTCCTTTCTGCGGCTGAATGAAATTACTCGATCACACAACGTGAGTGCTTAGCCCTCGTGTGGGCCATTACAAAGTTTCGCCCTTACTTGTTTGGCTGCCCGTTCTCCGTCATCACCGACCACCATGCCTTAAGCGGAGGGCCGTTGGGCCCTCCGCTTTCAGGAATACACTTTTTCTGTCCTCCACAAGTCTGGCCGGCTGCACGCTGACGCCGATTGCCTGTCGCGCAACCGGGTAGATCCGCCACTTGCGAGGGAGTGCGACGATGACACATGTGTGTTGGCCATCTCTGACCTTTCAAACATTCGCCATGAGCAGCGCTTGGATCCCAAGCTTTGCAGCATTATCAATCGCCTTAGCAGTGATTACCTTGATGCTACCCCTGCTCTGTTTGTGCTTCACAACGGCACCTGCGGAATATGCGACGGAATATGCGACCAGATGGCGCCGAGCTTCTGCTCGTAGTCCCCGAACACCTGCGTACCACCGTTCTTCAACAGCTGCACGACGCACCCACAGCGGGTCATCTTGGCGTATCTCGTGCGTACGATAGCGTCCGCCGCCGCTTCTTTTGGCCAGGCCTCTATCGCTCTGTTCGTCGTTACGTGGCTTCTTGTCACCGGTGTGAGCGACGGAAGAAGCCCTCGGTTATGCCTGCTGGATCCCTGCAGCCGATCGACATCCCAGTAAACCCATTTTCCCGAGTTGGCCTTGACTTCCTCGGGCCTTTCCAACTTTCTGCGTCGGGGAATAAATGGATTGCGGTGGCCACGGATTATACTACGCGCTACGCTGTTACCCGAGCGATACCCACCAGCTTGCAACTGACGTGGCTGCGTTTCTTCTCCACGACGTCATCCTGCTCCATGGTGCTCCACGCCAGCTGCTCACTGACCGTGGCCGTCGCTTTCTTGCTCGAGTAGTCGACGCAATTCTTCGGTACTGTTCCATTAAACACTATTTTACCACCGCTTACTATCCACAAACGAACGGCCTCAGCGAACGCCTCAACCGCACGCTCACAGACATGCTGTCAATGTATGTCTCGGATGATCACCGTGACTGGGATATTACTTTGCCGTTTGTAACGTTCGCGTACAATTCCTCTCGTCACGACACAATGGGCTACTCACCGTTTTATCTTCTATACGGCCGCGACCCTCCCCTTCCGTTTGACAGTGTACTGCCTCCCACCGCTAACGCTAGTTCCTACGTTCGTGACGTTATCTCCCGAGCTGACGCCGCCCGTGTTATTGCTCGCCGCCGACTGGCTTCCTCCCAAAATTCTCAAAAACGGCGCCATGATTCTCGCCACCGGGATGTCCATTACTTTCCGGGCTCTCTCGTCTTGCTCTGGACTCCCGCTCGTAAAGTTGGGCTGTGTGAGATGCTCTTGCCACGCTACGCAGGACCCTACCGTGTTGTCTGGCCAGTCACTCTTGTGACATACGAGGTCGCCCCTGTACATCCGCCGCGACAGTCCTTTATGCCACGCGCCGAGATTGGTCATGTCGCCAGAATGAAGCCGTACTACCCCTGCAGTAGTTCGTCCTAGTGCGCACCGAGACTGGGCTTTTCGTGGGGGGGTGGGGGGGGGGGTAAAGTGATATATATGCCCTGCATCGCTGGATGTTAAAGAAGACAACGATCAGCAACAGTGACACAGAAGAAGACAAAGTGGTAGCAACGTTTAGTGCTAGAAAAAGGTTGACGCTGCTGTGCTTCTGTGCTTTGTGTGCGGTGTCATCCTGGACTAACCTTCGTGCACTAACCTTGCTACGTACCAATATGCAGTCGACGGCATTCCCATTAACATATCATGCCTTCCTCTCGCGTATCTAAAAAGATATCCTTGGGCTCAGAAAAAAAACAACAACATAGTTACATGCAAGCATTTTTTATCGTCTACAAGTAGTAAGATACGCATTGGACATTGGCCAAGATAGAGAGAAAAGAGACCGAAGAACGGGGCCAATTTAGCCACACATTATGCTTACTTAGCTACCATAGACTCAGGCAGGGGATGTTATACGTGCAGCGAAGATAGGAATGTAGCTGCATTCATGCTGTTTATAGTGCGGAGAGCTAGTCATTTGAGTACCCTGATATTCTCAAAAAGCGAATATTTCGAATGGAGTTATTTTATGAACCCCGCGACTATTGTGCACATCGTAAGGTCGCACGAGAAAAATCAGTATGTCCTGGAATACCGCCTTATTATGGTAGAAGTTTTCAGCAATTTGTTGCAAAAACGCACACCATTAGTTTTATATGGCAGTACTAAAACCTTTGTGCTAGCGGAGGAGAAGCATTAAGCGCTAGATCTCGCCACATATTACATGGTTAGACCGTTTTTAGCTACATCTTCAGAATGGCTGCTTACATTCACGGTTGCCTCAGAATTATATGCTTCCTCCGAAAAAGCCGATCACGGCTACGGTTGCCTCTGGCAGGAAATAAAAATAGAAAAGACGATACATTGTCAGGAAATGCAGAAAACAGGTACCACGAAGGCACTTCAGTGCGTGCTAGGTCGCTGCCAGACGGTTTACTGCATGTCCGAAATCTATATAACATCACATAGTTGGTGTCCTAGAAAATGCGCTTCGCTTGTGTTTCAAGCCGGTAACTCAAGTAAGGCCGTATTTGCAAAGGCTCGCGAATGCGCGAATACTGTATTGTATCTTGATTTCTGTAGAAGGAAAGCTTTTGCGCCAGTTAAGAGCTCCAGCACAAATCAGGGTTGCGAGTAAACAGCCCAGAAATGCATTATGTTGTTCTTCGCGTATCTGACCTGCGCGATTGCTGAAGTTGGTGTCTGCTAAGCGGAGGTCGAGTGTTGCATTTTTAAAGGGCCACTAGTTTTCCGAAGCTGGTATATGCGCCCGATGACGAACGCGAAGGGCGAGCTAATCGCACTGGTCGTAGTTGGAATGCGGCCATGAAGATACTCCCTTGTATAAACGCCTATCGCGGCATTACCGTAAGGGCGACCTGGACCTTGCGAATTATAGTGCATGCCTAGAGTTTAGCACCCGACTAATTTGATCGCCGCTGATCCATCATCGGTAAAAAAAAATAAAAGGCGGGTACAGTGGCCACATTCGCTTGAAGGCAGAACCTGAAAGCTGGCGTCAGAGAGGCATCACAGCTCTTTAGAGAGTCTGAGAGGTGAATACTAATCTTAAGGCCTACACTACACTACAACTGAAAGCATTGCGTTGCAGAGCAAAAAATCGAAATATTTTGCTGCTTACGATGGATTTCACAAGCGTTTGCAGGCAACGCTTGTTGCGATTGCCAATCTGAATTCCAAGAAACTCTGTCGAAAACGGGCTGGTTCTGGCTGACCCTAGGTAGAATAGATTTGCTAATTTTTTATCATCATCAGATATTAGGCTGGAGACAGAGAACATTGGGAAGAAAACTTTGAGCTCTTTATTCATCTGTGGAGGCTAAAACTGATTTGAAAGGCTGCAACATTCTCCTCTCTTGTGTTTGTCTTTTTTTGCGCTTACTTTTCCTCGTACGAAGTATTAAGGGCCTTAGTTTTTGTGCGCGGGGAATATTCGTTTCTTGCGATAAATAGCAAGGAGCGATTCTTTAATGAAAACTGAGGACATCTATGTCCTGACCGGGCTAATGGTTAAAATAAAACAAATAATCACCGTTCATTTCTTTCTGTCAGGATTGAGTTTGCAAAGCAACGTTTATAAATCTGAAAACAACACCGTTGGTTAGAACGGAGAGGTTTTTATGCCTCTACGCAAAAGTACTGATTTATGAAAACGTCGCCCTGATGACCGCCGCAGGCTTCGCAAAATGAGCAATAGCTTACACGATTTGACAGGTGCGTGGAAATATTGCTCATATCTGACAGACGTTAATTATTGATAAATTGGAGCACTGCTCTGCTTGTTATCGCCTAGATAGACTAATAAGCTTTTCAGCAGTGTATATGCTTCTCTACGAAGTTCATCCAGCAGAACTAGAGCAGCCGTGAAGTGCGAACTCAAAATGGGGACTATTTTCCTCTGCGAAAACAGTCCCACTGCCGCACTTCTGTAGTAACGAATTACTGCCAAACATTTGGCGTGCTTCAGAAACCAAGGACAGAACCGTAGAGGGAGATCGGCAACAAGCGTATCTGCGATGCGTGATGCCAGAGAGCCAACGTGCTGACATTTCCAAAGCAGGCTTATACTACGAAATCCAAGTCCCTTTTGTGTAAAGGCTGTAGTAGGCAGATAATTCACTCCTTAGTCTGTGCACGTGCACCATTTACCCTGTTCGTTCGGGGTGAGTATGAAGTTAAACGATTGCCATATTTACTAATTATATCTCTGAAAAAGCCCGAATGCCTCCTGATTTTACTTCAAGCCGCTATAAAGAAGAAAAAAAACAACAACAATCTATGCAACGCGTTTTGTTCATATCGGCAATATTACGGACGCAAAAATGATGATTTATCCGAGTTTACGACGCGATACTTAAGACTTTATTACTCGTTCTGCCGGCTGCTTTTCAAGAATAAAATGCATGAACTTATCATGAACGTTCCCACCATAACCCGTAACGGAGCGACTCACATCACCCTGGTTCGACGCTACTATGAAACATCTAAACGACAAAAAGAAAGGGTACTATCGAGCAGCTAAACGCCTTAACACCTCAGTCGCGTGGGCAAAAAAATCACACCAACGACAAAGCATCTTAGTCACTTGCCGCCAAAACTAGGGGGATAAAGCTGAGACCAAAACGAAGTTCCAACATTTAGTACACTCATCACTGTGGCCAGTATATTTTTATCTCGCAAAATCAAAAATAAGCAAGATTCGAACTGGGGTATAAAAACGGTGGTGGATGACGTAGATTTAAAAAAAAAATATGCTTTTTTTTTTCAAGTCTTGAAACACTTTTCAGACACTATTTTGGGCAGAAGGAATTATTGTAGGACCATCATGAACGATGTTCCCGAGGCGATGCTCTTTGAACTTCGGTTTGAAAGTTCTGTTTACGAGTGTTGCTTCAGCTTGCAGTTGCAAGATCAAAACAATTAAAATAAAAAGCCGTTCGTAACAAAGTGCCCCTTGCGCCCTCATGTAACGCGATGGAACCTTCATGAGTTGTATGGAAGGCCAACGCTTCGAACAGATTCGACACATCGCGTCACGCACATGTAGGCTAATGCCCCTCATTGAACTTACGTTTGCAAATTTCATGGCAGTTTTTTCCTACCATAACAAGAGCTATACCTGAACTATGGACTGCAAGACATGTGAACGAAAACATCCCGAGACAAATGACACCAAGCGAACTGAACACTTTTATACGCCGATTTTCTTACGGGAACAGCTGGACTGGTTCAGCGCCACGAGTTTACCACCGCCTCAGTTACACCAAAACACACGGCTCTGCTGACAGCATTCTCAACCATTAATTATGAAGAAACATAAAGCAAATAAAGTGAACTATAAACACACGCTGTCACCCTTTTACGCTTGCTGTACGGAGCGCTGGCCATCTAGAATAGGCCAGGCACAGAAGATGCGTGTGTGCTCAACGGACCAAACGCACGCAAAACGCTAACAATCACAAGACTAGCCGGCCTTAAGATAATAGCACAGAAGGAACTTGACCCCTACATGGGGCTACAATAGATACGTGACGCAACACATCACAAATGCTCCATGCGTGGCGATTTTGCTGTTGTTTACAGCAGCTACTCTGTAAGAATGCGCAATTTGGGATTCCAACCAGTCTAACCTTTCCCTCACCCTCTAATCCATCCTTAATCATGTAGCAAGGTTCAATCATTCAGACTACTATATTGTTCAAGCATTACAGATCTGAACACGAAATCTAATCTTCCTTCCCTTGAAGCACGTCGCAAAAAAAGCCCTGCTGTGTCTTTTTCAAAAGTTTTATCCCTCATTCTGACTTCTCGGGCGCGGCGAAAAGGCCTGCATGTTCAAGAAAGCAAGAAATGATATCCAATGCCTGATGAATTGTGTCTTCATCGTGACCAGAAGATCCGCGCGAGCACCACAGTGTGATGTCGTCGGCTAAAAAAAGAAGTGCTGAAAATCGGGAATAGACGATAACTGAACCGCGAGAGGAGCCATGGCGATACTAAAAAGGGTGGGTCAGAACTCCTACTTTTGACTCACTCTGCTTATCAACGACCTCAAAACTCAATGATCTCCCTTACTTTGGGCGGCTTTTCAATCCCCAAAGGTTCTCAATGTCGCGTTCTTGGCATGCCTCTGCACGCCGTCTAAAAGGGCGGGGCTCTGCATGCGGCTGTTGCTGCCTGTCAGTCGGTCACCCATTTACTTCGCCGAGTTGCGAGACGGTCCTCTGGCCTGAGGGAAGCTCACGCCTGTCGACTGGCTGACACGCTGGCTCTTAACAAATTCCTTTACTTTATACCATATCTTTCATTCACCCAGAGCCAGCTAGACACACTTGCAACGGCTCTTCACGGCCTGTATAAAGCGGCTCTCTATCTTCCCATAACCACATCCACCGATAAGCTTTATGCCACCGGGCTTTTTCATCCTCATCGCAGTCTCGTTTCCCTTCACCGAGACCGATAGATAGCTCACATCTCCGGCACAGTTCATGGACGCTGGCTTCTCAACTAGGCTAACCTATCCCCAGTCACTCTGCCAACTCCTTCCCCTCCGGAGGCTACTAACCTCCGTATATTTCCTCTTCCAGCCAGTATGTCGCCGGTCCTGCATGCCGGCCGCCGACATGCTGCTGCCTCTTATCATAGTCCGCCCTTCAATACCCATGGAGTCACTACACGGATGCCTCTTATGTGGCTCCTCGCAGGTCTGGAAGCTAGGCCCTTTTTCATTCTCGTCTGTCTACCCCTGTCACTCACACTAGCGGCCCCTTTCTCCACCCTCCTGATATTATCTCACTAATTCCTCTCCAATATTCATGCCATTCAAAGTTTTCATTCTCTCCCACCTGTGCCTCAGTATATTATATACACGTACTCCCAGGCTGCTCCGTGCTATTCAGTCTAAAAGCTCACACATCATCTATTCACGGAGCTCGAGGCCGCACTTGTTGCGCTGCACTCCTGCTCCGTCTTCATCCGATGAATCCCTGGGCACTCGGAGATTGACGGCAATGAGCTGAAGAATAAGCTCGGCCGTGGAACTCATAACAGGGCACCGTTCATCCCCTGGCCAAAATCCTTGGAGGGCGGGTCGAGACTGTCTCTTGGCGCCATCATCAGCGAATATTACAATGCTGCTCGCGCAGACCACAAGCTCTACCCCACCCTCAACCTAATCTCTCCGCTCAGGAGGCTCATGTCCTTCGGCAAATAGAGCTGAATATACACTCATAACCCCTGCATGGCTATACCTGTACAAATTCCGTCGCGATCCATCATGCCCCAACTGCCCTTCCCCTTATGCTAACCTTTCCCACTGCCTATTTTCATGCCCGGTTGCATTGAACTGGGATTCTTTCCAACCTCCTCCCATACTATCTGGACCTGGGTGGACTAACTTGGTGCTGAGGGTGAAGAAGAACAGCGCCTGTTCGTCCAGCAGGCTATCGATATATTAGGCGCCTAAGTGTTGCGCCTCATTAAATTCTTCTAGTACTGCTACTACTATCACTTATCACTTGGAAACTGTGCCGTCATGCCTTGTCACTGCGTATCCCATTGACTCAACCACAGTAAAGTAGTATATTCCCCATCTGCAAATGCCAATGTGCACCTAAATGCTTTTTTTTTTCGTCCAGACAGCAAAGGACTGGAATCGCCTTCCTGCACACGCAGTTCAAAAGGCTCACCCAGCACGCTTCAACTCATTCATTTAAAGACTGACCAAAGAAATGTAACTGCCTACAGCTCATGTAATACTCAAATAGGGCCATTTGAGTTATAAATAAATAAATAAATAAATAAATAAATAAATAAATAAATAAATAAATAAATAAATAAATAAATAAATAAATAAATAAATAAATAAATAAATAAATAATGGACTTATAAGGACTCAAATGTTTAGCGGCAAAAGATACTCGATAAATGTGTTTGGCAGAACGTATAATTAGGTGATGTACAGGAAGTTGACAAGGAAGGGGAAGCTAGATTCGCCAGAAGTGTCGTAGCAACCAAAGGCTACTTACGAGGCCACCATGAGGGGCACACTTATTTCAGCCTGTCAGATAAATTGAGAGAAGGATGGGCACCACGATTACGTCAAGCGCGGTGTTTTTACTCATATCTACCGAACTATATTTATAATGTAATTAAACTAAAATGACATAATCAGCTTCTAAGCATTGTTTGAAATCGTCCTTAGAGGTTCTCTTTGCTTTTAAAATTGCGAACTTTTTTTGTGAGCTTTTCTTTTCTTCGATCTCGTTGCCGTGGCTTAGTGCTTAAGGCACGCGGCTACAGATCAGGAGCCCCGGGTTCGATCCTAGTCTCCGTGGCCGTGCATGGAATGATTCTAAACAAAAGGTGCCCGTGTTTTGCTGGTCATTAGAGCATGTGAAATAATCGAATGTTCTCAAACCTACTGGGAGCCCTCCACATCAACGTTCCCCATAGTCTGAGTCGCTTTTATACGATAAAAACCATAAGCCTAACCTAACCATGTTTTATCCCCTTTAGCTCAGGAAGCGCCCGGGCACGACATCAGGGTAATGACCGACAAGAATCATTGTTTACCGTATCGGATATGGTATTGTTCGTCTCCAAATGGCCAAGTGGCATAAAAAGAAACAAATAATAAACTTACATAAGCCGTCCATTATCTTTTGGGTTCCACTGCCCTAAACAAGCTCTCTCCTATACCATACCTGTTTAAGCGCATGACCAAACGAATCTTTCATGCGGCATAATTTTATTGCCAGGGGGCGCTCAGAGTGAAAACGACGTTGAAGTGAATCGGCTCCGGACGCGTAGGACGTACCTAAAACTCGGACCGTGCAATTCCACCTGTACCGGCTCTGTTAACCTAGCCCCAGTCGCCAACACCGTGACAATATGTGCAAATTCTTCTAGTAAACCTAACAGTGTTTTAATAACCTCATAGAAGTCATGCTGTCTTTTTATTTTCGCACACATGGTGAGCCCATTTGTTTAGCATAGTGCTTCTTTCCTTTCCTTCTTTCCGCTCTATGCACCATGCCAAAGTTCACAGGCGAGCTGCGTTTTGGCGCTTGCATATTTAACATGTTATTCTGCGAAATACATTATTCGTGGCTTGGCGTGCCTTTGGTTAAAATATTTTACGGTTGCATTTGCCTCTGACCGGTTTAAGATGTTTGCGAGACTTTGTAGAGCCGCGCTTTTGGGCTACAGAAATTGGGCGCAGCACGATGTGCCTTGCGTCAAGCGCTGAATATGTCATGAGCATATATATCAGAATATGGAATACACCACTCGCGGGGCTGGATACACGACTCGAAGAGAAGGGTTAAGTTTTTGATCCGCTGCTGAGGCCTAATAGTTGCGTCATCCGCCTTCTTGCTTGAGGCGCCGAGGTCGATCCCCAGGGCTGCCACCGGTTGCCCATCGGTCATTCCTTTCCTGAGGCTGCGCTCTCCGGTCAATGCTTGCCTGAGGCTGGGCTCACCCGGTGAAATGCCTAAAACTGTTTCCTCGACACCTAGGCTCATGCAGACCGAACTCCCTTCGCCATGGCATTTCTTCATGTTGGTCGTTGCTTAAGGTGGCGACCTTTAAATATTTCTTTTTTCAATAGAAAGCCATTAGTCAAACGGAATCATCTCTATAGATGTTACATTTGTCAATTTTTTGACAGTCCCTTTTCTACCGGCATTTGATCCGGAACTCCTGTAAACAATTCACCATATTGCTGCACACCTTGCAACCTTTATTTGTTGCTGCTAGCAGCAACAAATAAATATAAACTTCACCCTTCATTTCAATTTGAAACACCAAAGAAAGGCTTAGTAAGGGAGGAGTAATGCCGCGAACCTAGTAATCTTTATTTGTTGCTGCTGGCGGCCGCTGGTGGGCGGCATCATCACTGTTTATAGCGCGACGGACGACTTTGTTTTCTTTGTTTATTTACGCTCAGTGTCACCGAGACGCAGGTTTATCATTTCCTTCGAGGCGGAAGATGCGCCGAATAGTGTGGCACTTGCGCCTATTTCCGCAATAGTTCAGTTGCCTTTTGCGGCTTTATCAAGATGTTTATTCACTTCAGTTCAGTTCAGTCGTTTAGTCGTGTCCGACTCTTCGTGACCCTATGGACCATATCACGCCACGATTTTCGGTCTCTCACTATCTTCATAACATCACATAACTTCATCTGCAGCGCCTCGAGGATGCCATCTAACCATCGCGTTCGCTGCCTACCCCTTCTCCGGCGACCCTCAACCTTTCCCAACATCAAATCTTTCTCCAGCGACTCCTCTCTTCTCATCAGATGACCAAAGTAACTGAGGTTTAACTTTAGAATTTGACCCTCCAATGAGCAGTCAGGGTTTATGGTCGATAATATCGACTGTTTATTCAGCGACTTTAAATTGAGCGTTGACGAGTGCAACGGGTACTTGTAGTGCGACGGCTGACCGGCACGGTTGCTTAATTCTAGGCAAGGTGAGCTCATTCCCTCCTCACTCCACAGTGACGTAACAGACGTGGTCGGCGTCTTTGTTTCTGCAGTTGCGACTGAAGCGTGAGCTGAACTTGAAAAGAATTACTGGGTGCATTCTACATTGCAGTCTCGGACAATTTGCTGACAGGCCTAGGCTTCCGCTCTGACAGGAAGCAGCGTGAACGTTGCATGACCTTGCAAGCTCCCTCCATGGTTTGCTCTTAGCCGCTCTTAGCAGACGACGAAAAAAAAAAAAAAACCACCAGTCACCCCGACTTAGTTCTATCGGTATCGCAGGGACACCGCAAACACGTTTATCTATTGTTATACATGTAATAATAACAGAGGCGCGAACAGATAACCGAGGCGCGAAGCAGTCGGTGCTTTTCGCGAGCATGCCCTAATGTGAAGCGTTTTACAGACCTGTTTGGCAGGGTTTTCTTGCCGTTGATGGCCATGAAGTTTTTCCAAGTGCCCAGCTCACTTCTCTCAAATGCAGGCCAAAGGATTTGTAAAAGCGCTTACAACCAGAGTTAATTGCTCTCCAGCACAAAGCGACGCTTTGTTCGCTTGAGACGCTTTCATTGCCAAACTTGAAGAACTGTGCAGCACAAACAAATAGACAGTGCTCGGGGCTCTGGACTCTTCCGTGTGTAGAGAAATTGAAGACAAGAAGGCGAAGGTGCAAAGCTGGAGCTTATGTCATGTCCACGATTTTGTCTGCGGGAACACGGAAAGTACTTAGAATACGCTCGGAGCCTAACTCAATATGGCCGCCGATCCAGAAGCTTTACTGGTGGGTGGGACATCTGTGCAGCCGAAGCAAAATTTAACACCGGACAGCTTTCAGAAAGTAGTCCCGGACAGTCCGGAACTGATAACCGAATTTACCTACTCTTGCGTTTGGGTAATGTGTCTCTCGAGGGTAAAACTAACATTAGCAGCTCGTTTCATCTTTAAACATGATAAATAGCTTTTCCTTAATGGTTACGAAACCACGAGCGTGGTTTCGTCAAATGCGGAGAAGAGTGCAGTATCTGGTTCACTCAGACGACCGTGACTGCTTATCAGCGAAGAATATCAAGTCACTGCCGTGTTTTTTGCTCCTCCTCGCTCCTCGCTCATTTTACTCGCCAGCATCATCCATTCAAGTAAGAAAAACATATCGAAACAAAAACCTGAAATTCAGCACCCACGTACATCTACACATTGATAGTTGCGCAAAATTACAAAAGAGGCAAGCTTAAGTGTAAGTAGAAAACATTTTCTGGCACCTATATAGGCATATACGGCGTTCCATAGCACCTATAGCCATAAGTAGTGGGTCTATCACTGAATAAATTCAACGCGCATGTTGTTTTGGGGCACAAGGGCGCACAAAAAGAATAATTGGAAGGCTGTGAAGCTAGTACGAGGCAGGAATTCAAGAATATCAAGCTACTGGTTTGACAGACCCGCTGCAGAAAGTCATTGTCCTGCTTGTGCAAGCAACCCCACCCTTCGCAGTCTACGTCATCTGTGCTTGTATAAAGAAGCAACCTGTTCAATCATCTATGCTCCCGAGCTGTAGTTGACAGATACATAAAATAGAAAATGTAAACGGTGGACCATTTCTTGCTTGGCTCTTATTTCAAACACAACACAGCGACATAACACATTGCTGATATAATTAACAACGTTCTTCTGCATTTTTCACGGCTGAAGAAAGCAGTCTTACACCCAAAGATATTGCAACTATGCGCATGAAAAGTGGAAGAATAATTAGTATACTGGAAGAATCACTTAATAGGGCTGCTCGTTATATGGCTGTTCTGTACTACTTCTAAAAAAACACTAATTCATATATTAAGAAAATAATTGTTATCTCTTATTGACACTTGATGCGATACACGCGGGGAAAGCAAGGTGAAAAGAATAAATACATCTGCCCGAGTAAACAAATCTAATGCGTGCTCAGCAAACGAATATATGCTAGGAAATATGCATGTTTTGCTGATCGCAGCAATAAACTTTTTCTCGAGGTTTTTACCCTGGTGAGCCAAATGAACTCAAACGTTTTTGTGAGGTGTTGCGTGACGAAACGCTGGATTTTTTCTGGTACACCGACGGCGGAGCGATGCTGGTGCTGGGCTGGCGTTGCCTGAGCGCACGTGCGAGTGGCGAGAACGACGAAGCGCGTGCCAGGCACGAGAAGCGGAGAGGCGACGTCTCGGGAAAAGCGAGGCATCGAGGAAGAGAGCAAAACAAAGAAACGGCATCCAAGCGTAGAGCTTAGCAGAGGACGGATGTCTGGTCTGTGCTGCCAACAGGCCTCTCTTGAATCACCCACACAAGACAGAGTGTTTCCGCTGACATCTACAACGCAAAGGGATTCAAGCGTAGAGGTTAGCAGCTGACGGACGCCTTGCTCGTGCTGCCGCAAAAGACCTCTCCTAAATCACAAGCGTAAAGCTGGCCGGGTTAGGCCATTGACGGGACGCCATCGACGGGTCCGGCGCTGATCTCGGAATTGGTTGCGCTGCCGCTGTCAAGTTCCTAGGGCGACCGACGCAAGTCCACCAGCGTCTCCTTTGGGTCCTCTTTGCTTCTGCTTCCACCTGGCTCTTCTTAGTGCATTCTTGAACGCAGCACCACCGACGCGACGAGCTTACCCAACCGCGTCCGCCCTGGCAACAAGACATCCCTGCCTTTTCCTGGACATTCCTTATCCGGTGAATGCTTACATTCAATTTGTAGTGTTGTGAACGTTTTCTGCGTGTGTTTTGCTTTAGGTGCGATTTCTTATTGGCTTCTTTGCTCGAAATTATAAAAATGGCTTCGTTTCGATTTGTTTCCCCTGTTTTTGATCTTGTCCAAACCTTCACGCGATAGAGCTCCCCCTTTGTATTTGGGGACGCGTTCAGCAATTCGCGACAGTTTCGCCTTTCCCAACGTAACAAGCTGCATGACATCCAGCACTGCGAACCAGTCAACTCGGCGGATGCTGTTGCATTTCGTCGCATAGATAAAGAACATCTCACGATAGTTTCGGAGCGCTACACACAGTGCACGCTAAGAGAATGTAGTGCCTAAAAAATTCAAACCTCAGCGGAATGGTGGAATGGACGCACTTCATTCCGAATATAACACTTAGTTACACCGACCTGGCTCGAGAAGACGCTCTGGACACTCGTGCGCCCATGGTAAGAAGTACAGTATCAGCAGACAAAGCTTTCCGGAGCAAATAAGCACGAATAGTAGCGCGTAGGAACGAAACTACACGGGTGACGGAAGAAAAATACTGGCTAGCTAGGCCGTCTTGATGCCGTTTCCCAGATGCGACACTATTTTCCCCGATCGCGCTCATTTCATCACCAGCGTAAAGAACAGGCCTTGTTATCTAGAGGTCACTAACGCGAGTCAGCAAAATAAAGAGTTACTTTCAATGCAATCCTCGTCTCTGTTTTTTGCTTTCGGCATTGGCACCACCACGTGGCAATACAAGTAGAGAGTCGTACACAAAGGGGATAGAAATGCATTTGGATTAAAAAAAAAAGGAATTAAAAATATACCTGAAAATAAGGTGATCGTTAAAAATCCTTCCTCTGTTCGAAACCGTCTACCTGAACCTTCCGAGGTTATTTTGAAGAACTTTGAAATAACTAGATTTACAGATTACTCTGAATTAGCGCGCTGTGCTTGTTGGCATCCCTCTTGGCGGTACAGCCACGGTCAGACGATGCTCCCCCCCCCCCCCCCCCCCCTACCAGTTTCTCAAGAAATAAAAGCCGTTTGTTTATGCCCCCAGCGCGAGCGAATCCGCTGCTCTTCTTCCTGTTTACACAAAGCGTGGGCATAAGGTGGAGTAGGCCCTTGAGCGCGAAGGTTGGCAAATACCAACGGAGCTAATTCTAGCATGTTGTGCTGCAGTAGAACCGTATCCTGTTTCTTTTGCTTCATCACTTAGTGCCAGAAAAATGTCTAGTTTACGCCAACTCGATTGCCAGCATTAATGAGCGCAACAAAACAAACATTAATGCATTCTTTTGTTCAACACAGATCGCTGTCTGAATTCGGAGTCGTAGGTGCTTTACAATGCAACGAAAGGGTGCTGAATTTGTGTTTCAAGTTATTGTGCGTCTTCGGGGTCTATTCCAGTTTCGAGCCACAAAACACCTCTCATCTACTTGCACTGCATGGGGTTAAAACTATTTTCTTTTCAGAAAGACAAATTACAGCGTCTTCTGCATTGCAGAGAGACGTGATTGGCGCTATGACCACCAGGTATCATGATAGTAAAAAAATGTTTAGTAAATATCATGTAACTGCCTAGCTAATTAGCAAACTTTCTAAAATAGTCGCTAGGCATCTCGCCTCATAATTTGTTTTGGGAATTTTTTGAAATCTTTATGCAATGTTCTAACAAACAATTTTGAAAGACTCGTCGTTTCTGCATATGATATGCATTTAACTGCTGTTTAAATCATATATGCACTCTATTTGTCACACTAAAAAACATCGAATTTTGCTCTTTCACAGGCGCTCGAAAACATTAACTTGAGAGATTCAAGCTACGTGGCACACTAGTAACGCGTGCTCGCGTGCTGGCTCTCTCGGCTTTCTCTGGTAAGTAGCGAGCCGCCAGTAGCTCCGCAACTACGAAGCCGAGTGGTTTGAAATGCACCAGTTTACATGTCTACTCCAGCATATTGCTAATAACCACTTTGATTTACGATTTGGGTTCAAAAGTGTTAGTGTTTGTGATTGATATCTAATGTACACACTTGAACTAAGGATGCCGCAACTTTTTTCTTGGCCTGTTTTTAACCTATCTCGATGGAAAGTTATTTAACAATGCAAAAAATTATTTGCACTTGACTTTTTACAAAAGGTGTAAGCCAAAGGTAGCTCTGGCTACTCACCTATATCCTGTTACAATGACAAGTTGGTTCTAATGTTCCCATTGGCACTGACTAAAATGGCAACGCCGAATACTGATTGGATAATGACTTCCATGCGAATGAATCCTGGAGGCAGGAGATCATGGTGTACGAATCGTTTTTGTAGGCGCCAGGTAGAATTCTGGTTTTTTTTTTGCGATATTTTAAACACAGGATAAATGACAGGGATCAACAGTTAATTATTTGCACATATATATAAAAGGTAATGGAAGAACCATACCAATCGTAGAGACATAAACCTGAACCTCATAACAGGCATGTCAGAGCATCGAGTACCATTATATGCACTGCTCAATTTGACAGGAATACAGGGACAAAAGAACAATAACGTGCAAAATTAGCCCATATTTCATGAGGAAGAAGTAAAGCTTAAGAGCCTAACAAAAACGTGCTGGAGGTAAGAGAAGTATGAAAGTCTCATATCTCGCCCAAGAACAGGTTATCGAACATACCTTTCGCTTTCTTTGCCCAAAAATGCTTTCTTTTGGATATCCTTCCATCTATGATCGCCATATGATCGGCATAATGGATCAGAGAGCACATAAAATGAGGTTGAACCATTTGTGTATTGTTTCTTTTTAGATAATGCACAGCTCCATCAATATTAGCAATAATAGTAATTATGCGGGATTTAGAATTGCCACCTACAATAACGATGTTACGGGGACAGACATGTGGCAGTAGCTAGAGCTACTCCACCACATAAGGTGGCTGCATGGACACCCAGGCCAGCTCGACCCAATACCTCTCCTCAAACGAAGAAGCCTAGCTAAAATGTTCCCTTGTGCTCTTCCCCATTCTCCAGCGTGTCTGAGGACATGATGGAGAAATCAAAGATAGTGTGGTGTTCTCGTCGTGAAAAACGGTGGAGATGAAAGAGAAAATTCGAGTATCACAAGCACACAAACAGCATGCTTAAGTTTTCCTACTCTGCTCACGTCAGGTAACATCGCTTTTATAGTTCAATAGAACTTTGGAGGTCATTTACAGTGGTGTAAAAAACGGCCCATTTCATCCTCACAAGTTGCATTATGCACAGAGGAAACCAATCTGTGGCTTGCGTTATGGGGTTTAAAATCCCAAAATGACTCAGACTATGATAGACGCCGTAGTGGAGGACTCCGGAAATTTCAATGACCTGGGGTTCTTTAACATGCACTGACATCGCACAGCACGCTGGTGCATTGCTTGGTGGCCGCCGAGGCTGGGATTCGATCCCGCATCCTTGGGCATAGTAGACGAGCGCCGTAACCACTGCGCCACCCCGGCGGGGTAAAGAAATTATATCTATGTCTACAGCATACATGCAGGTGTAGTAAAGACAAAATGTTAGCTACTTCCCTTATACGGTTCTATTGTTGATCGAGCTTGACACATAAAGAACTATGGAAGAATAGGCAAAGTTGTTAGCGAAAGATTTCCGCAATTTGTGGTTTCACATATCATGCAAGATAAATTTTAAGTGCTAAAGTGCACTTGAAAGGAACACGTCCTTTAAGTAGCATCCATGAACCTTAAAATAATTTATCACACTTCAAGAAATGCATGCACCACAGCTAAAAAGCACTGCACCGGAGGTCCATGACGTCCATTAAGAAATGCAAGCTTACCGGTCCTAAGACGTCACAGGGGCACTCTAAGGTTATCTTAATAATACATGAATATTAGAAAAGCTAACTGAGGCGCGGAAAACATAGCCCACTGTGCTATATTGCGACAGTAATTATAGCGCGATTCTTAAACTCAGAAAATCACCAACCCATCTTCGTAGTTACCGGTCCACAGTTCGGACAAGTTGTCTCGCTAAATCTTTCCAAAGTATTGCAAGAAGCGGGCGCAGTTCTTTGGTTCTAAAATGTGTCGCCATCGTATATTACCGATGCGTAACCCGCAATTGAGAAAAACATGTGGAAAAACAAAATACACGTTACTGCGGCTCGGTATTGTGACGCAACCGATTTGTTCTGCAGCATTCAGGGTGGCGCCAAACTAAGCCAATTTGTTTCCCACTTAGCACGAATCGGCTAGCCAAATTGGAGGCTATTTTGCAATACGGATTCTGAGTGACACATATGTATACTAGCGCCCCCAAAACAAAACTGATCACACGAACAAACAAAAATTGTTTCGCGGTGCACCCTGCAAGCAGATGCGCATGTGTATAGCTTGGGTGTGTGTCGGTCACCCGGATGTTCAGCTTGGCACTCTTGCTGTTCGCCTCATCAGCAGCCCGGACGAAGGAGAGCCATCTTTTCACAAGCCCGGCCTCTGTTTTATTGGGAGGCACTAGTACATACTTCTATTTTATCCTTTTGCTGTAAATGTAGGTTTTCACCTAGAACCGAGGCAGATACTGCGCCTTCATGTGGTGAAAAATCTGTGATGAGCACATTTATTTTCCAGGTTCTGTATCAGTCTCTCAGTGTAAAAAAAGCTCTCGAAATAAGAAGGTTCTGTTAAAGACGCTATCGCCTCTTCTTTTATAGCGAAGCTTAAGCGCTGTCGCAATTTTTGTTATTGATTATCTTTCGCACTAGAACCTCGTGAACGTCTCGACGGTCATCAACGTGACTTTAAAAAGCATGCTCGACAACCAATCATGTAGTCCACCTTGGAAATACTGCTCGAGAACGTGGCATGTACAGGCAACATTGTAGGGCTCTCTTTTTGATTAGGACAAGGCATGCGACACCGTTTTGACGTTTTTAATTATTCGTGACCTAGCAGATCAGTGATTCCGCAGTAGAATGTTGAGCTGCTTGAATCACTTCATATTATAACCCTTTTATTTTGAGTACAGTCGCGAGTAAAAATATATATTGGCACTAGTGAGATGTTTCTGGAGCGCTCAGAAACAATGCTTTTGCTGTGGTTATGAATACAGGGACAAATAATTTGCCCCAAAGAACGTAGTCTCGAAAGCCTCATGGTGCAATTTTCGACTCTGGTGTGCTGGACCTGATAACAGTTTTTGCTCGTCAATGTGCGCCTTTAATCTCAGCGCTTTCGAGGAGCTTCTCCAAAAAAGACCGGGAATCTCAAAGGTGTATTATCCGCACAACACCTTTTCTAGAAAATATAAATTCCAACAGCGAAATTTCCCCAAACTTCATCATGCATTATGTCTTGGTTAAAGCGAAGCACAGAGAGCTTGCGGGTCTTTCAATATTGCAAAGTACGAGAGATAAATACTGCAAAGAAACAAACGTGGAAACAAACAAAAAAAGGATTCTAGTTTTCCCCCAGGACCAGATAACAGCCGGGCTCAAGGTGTCTTATGTCCATAAATTACGTGAATTAACATATAGTGCACTGAGCGTTCAGCATCACTGCCAAAGTCATTTGAATGCAGACGAAGGAGGGGAAAGGCCGAACCCTTGAATACTTTTTCAATATAAAGTTTACTTTTGAAGTTTAAGAGCAATGTGTTGCATTTGTGCAAAGTTTGCCGCCAAAAGAAAACAATTTTCCACCAAGTTCTTTAGCTAATTTTGTTATTATCCAAGTTTGAAATTGTTTGAATATGTCGGGTACTCCAGTCATCACCCCTATAGGAACTGTCAAAAGGTTATAGAGGCTTCTAAGGCCCCACTGTAATCCTTAGAAATATATCTATTGGGTTCTTCATGTTAGACAGCTGCCGTATTCTCTTTTCCACGTTAGAGAAACAACTACTATTAGAGGCTGAAGAAGAGAAATCACTAAGCCTGTTATTGAAGGTGATAACTGAGTAATGAAACGTAGAAAAGGCTCAATCAATAGAGGTTTGCGTTAAAATGACATCTGTGTATATTCTTTTTAGGTTAATGGCACCCTAAGTCTCTTAAACGTGCGTTTTAGCTTCACTGCAGCAACTAACTGGAATAAAGAAGAAAGGAAGAGGAAAAAGGATGCCAGCGATCGCCGAATTCCATATTCTTCGTGAATACCGGTCACCAAGAAGAAAACAGGCTTTAGTTACTGCAACTAAACTTTGGCGGCCGCGTTCATAAGAATGCATAATTAACTGAAGGAAGGTATGGGGAAGGCTGCATTTATAAAAGAAAATTATTCTGAAGAGCTCGTCTCTGCGTTAATTTTTGCCGGTTAAAACTAATTTTCTAAGCTCGGGCTGTTATCTCATGTGAATATGTAAATTTTTTCTTTCATCAACTTGGGAAACTATAAATAAGAATGAGGTAGCATTTTTCGGTCAAGAAGAATTCCCAAAATTAACATTCTGATTTTTTGGCTCCCTAAAGAGAAGTTTTAAATAGGTGTTTTCATATAACGCTTTAGAGTAAGCAATCTGCGCAGCTGAATAGCGAAAGATGAAATAAAAGGTAAGGATTTTGTGAAAATTGTATTATTTTTCATAATGATGCTACTCAGACGACGTTTTGATTTACATTCTAGCTTCCATTGTCACCCTACCGTTTCCGCTATTCTGCCTGAAGCCTCCCGCGCGTCCTAAACTGCGCACAGTGCCTTCTCTTAAGCGAGAGCCGTAAATCAGTCAGGCGGCAAGGCAAGGAGTTATATCTGGAGTGAAGTGGCTGTCTATAGCTGTTTTCCATGGATGTCATTTGACTGTTCATTCGATTTGGTAGTACTTCGCCCTTTCTCGTCAAGGAAAGGACCAAAGATTGAAGTGAGCCGTGTGTAAAGCTTTGAAATAATGCCAAAACGTTTCGCTGCTCGAAAACGCTTTTGGAAAAATTTGGCTCAAGACGAAGCAGCGGATTATGCAGTGCGTAAGAGACTGCGCTTGAGTTCGTGACGTACATTGAATACTTCGGAGCAATCTTCGTAAAAAGCTACTGTAGCTAACTGAAAAGAACTCTTATATTGACATTTTATACGCAACCTTGCAAAGTTGACGGAAAGAGGTGCTTGATGCCCTTGTCTGGTACAAAATGTGGAACTCGCCTGCTGTCAAACTGTACGTGCACGCCGTGTCTACTTGTTACGCGTAGTTTGGTAAGCATGTGGAAGCTACCGATACTTTTATGACCCTCGGAGCTGTAACGGTGGGGTGGCGGCCGCCACCCTAAAGATTTGCTAAGTCACAATCACAACAAAATTTACAAAGCGCTTAAGTCCAAGCTCTAGCATGCGCATTTCGCATACGTTTTTTAATATTACCTTCCTGGGAAGCAATGCCACGGGTGACCGGTGAGTAACCAAAAGCTCTCCTCCCGGCCCACCCACCTCCGTCCTTATTCTCCACGCTAAGACCCCTTCGCCGTGTCGACCTCGGATAAACCGGTTTTTTTCTACGGTAAGCAGTGTACCGAGAGCGAGCTTAATCCTAAACTTTTACTATTCTCAAAGCAGCAACGAATGTACGGCGGCGGCCTTGACCTATGTAAAAACAAAAGGTGGGCTAGCAGCAAAGAATCTAAAAAACTAGATTATATACAAATTGTAGCATTATTTGATCATAATTTACCTACACTTAATCCACCTAAAGAACTATTTGCAGACTATACATGTGTTAACATTCTGTGTCCGAAATGTGCTATGATTTCAGTAGTCTGATAAAATATCTGAATGATAAGACAACAAAATCACGCTCAAAAGGGACGCTGAGACTAACTCCATCCAATTTTTGCCCTTACTAAGAACCGATTCCATCCATTTTATGGCCGTGCTAACATTTGATAATCAGCAAAACGACGTATACGGCTGAATAATTTAAAACAGCATCTCTGAGGATCAATATATATTTGTTACGTCTTCACAGAAGAAAACTGTTTCTAAATTATTTTGAACTGACTGGCGATGCGGACCAGCATCCTGTTCCGCGTGCAAAATTGAATATGTGGCGTAAATGCGGTGCTCGATAGTGGCCTCGAACCAAACGCTACCGACATCAACTGAGGTGGAGGCCTAAAGCTTCAAAATTACTTTCAGGACAGCGCAAAGAGAAATAAAATAAATAGTATACATGCGCCTTTTTACTGTTCAAAACATTAGGGGTACTAAATATATTTTAGGTGCGGAGAGTTGGCACCTTCGTTTTAAGTATCAGCGTTTAGTTTCGCTTTTTCTGACAGCAAAAGCCAGCAGATCTTACGCCGTTCACCTTGTCCGAGTAGTTTCGTATTTGAAACAGCCTCGGCCGTCCGGTGTACGGACGTCCATTGAACATTTCGCCGCTCCATACAGGCGACTGCTCGCCTGGTGAAGCGCTGGTTAACGAATGTAGGCCCTGTTTGCGCGTGCATGGCCTTCCGAACGAGCCGACTGTCCCCAATTAATAATTAGAAGGATTAATAATAAGGGAGTAATTATTCATTGTCATTCACCCAAGCGCAGCCAAACGGCTACAATATTTGACCAATTAGAAGGATTATTAACGATGTGCCCTTAACGGTGCGCCCACTCCCAGACATCCTTAGAGTGAGTAGGGATAGCTGTTCCGGTCGCAGAGGAGAGGCCCTCGACTTGCGTGGCAAGCTCAGCCGGAATTTAACTACCTTGTAGAGACAAAAGGGGGTGGCCGTTTGGTGCCCAGCTTTCGCCAGTTCAATTCAGATTAAGGGTCGGAGACAGAAGTAACAAACAAAACAAACTTTATACACAGCAAGAGACGGTACAGAGGAATACACAAGAACACTTGAAATGCACAGACGAGAGGTTCACAGAAAGCAAACGCTAAGCATGCAACTGCATAGTTATTCACTAACACAGAGGCTTTACAATACAGATCCAACACGATCAAACAAACACCAAATTTTTCACCGGGCACTGTTGCAGTCCGACACCTCGAGAGTCACCATGTGGCCGCCATGCAATACGAGCGCCGCTCCCTCGCAGGTCCGTGGGCTTGCCAGCAGCGGGTGATCCCGGGAGTCCAGCTGAAGCACTTGCGAGCGCAGCGCAATCACTGACTGACTCACAAAATCGCCGCGCTCTCCTTAAATAGGGCGCACCGCATCTGTTTATTAAGACACGCCAAGGCTAGCGCGCACACACACTTAGCTTCGCTTGTTGAAGCGTTCCCTTTTCCTGCCGTCGAGCCCCGCATCTTTATTGGTAAGATGCTGTCGAACATTCTGGCGACGGCTGGCATCTTCAGGAGTATGAATCACCGTCATCGCCGAGTGATGGGAAAGAGGGTGACTCCGATGCGTACAAGGCTACGCGCTCTCTTGCGCGGATGGAGAGGCGCTTCTCGTGACACCGCACTTTTTTCCCACTGAACCTAATGTTTCTGCGTTGCTCCCTGCTGGTAACTTCTAGGGGCCGTCTAAGCGTTCGGCAGATGATGGACAGCCGAATAGCGTATCTGCCGCTGCCCACAAAGTAAAGTCAGTATTCTATTGGCGCGTGCAGTGTGGTTTGGTATGGTTTATGGAGTTTTATCTTCCCCATGTGACTCAGGTTTTGAAAGATGCCGTACTGGAAGGCTCTAAAACCATCTGGGGTTCTTTAACGTGCATTACCATGTCGCACAGCACACGGAAGCCTTGCTTTTCTCCTGCATCCAAATGCGGCCATCGCGGCCTCGATTCGATTCCGCTCCCTTGGGAACAGTAGTCGAGCGGCCTAAGCACTGCGGTGGGGCACTTGCAGTGGGTGAGCTTGACGCCATTATCATCAGTCGTGCCGTGCAAGTGCCATGCTTCACTCTAGTTTGCGTGAGCTCCGCAACCCTCGATCGAATCGCATTTGTGGTTTCTGTTTCCTTGAGTAATGCCTCTGCCAGTGAGATTCGACAGAAGCAATACTAAATTCAACTGATATAAACAAGATATTTGCGAATCTCGGTAAGACTGTGGCCTCCTAATAAACGTTTCGTACTGGGCGCAAATGCACAAAATTTTCCTTGTTGTGACATTACAAGGGAAAAGCATTGCTTCACTTATTTTTATGGACCGTTTCCTCACATTTCAGTAACTGATTATTACAGACACATGTCTTCCTTGCCGTCGCAGCGTAACTGTTATCCGCGGATCTTGAAGGCACCATGAAAAGCTATTTACTAAAATCAGAAAACGCGCACAAGAAAAAGGACTCGTATTTCCAGTTCGCGCAACTATCAAAAGTGTCACGCAAAAAGAAAACAAGAGTGGGCGCACACAGAAAGCCCAGTTCCCACTATTTATTTATTTATAATACCCTCAGGGAACAGATGTGCGTTACAGAGGGGAGGGGCGGATACAGGATAAATATAAAGACAGAAGGTTAACAAAATAAATGTACAAATCTATGAAAAACAAGTTCGTCATAGAAGTTAGCACATGAAAAGAACAACGAGGTACGCGTGTAATGTCTGGAAGACGGCGTAGGTATAAAAATAACAAAATATCAAATATAATAAGCAACGTAGTATAGAATGAATAACCCTAGAAATTTTAAAACTAGGCAAAAAAGATTTTCAACGCGGATTTTAAGCTTTCTTCTTCAGTTATAATTCTTAGGGATCGCGACAGGTTATTCCTATCATTACAGGTCGGGGAAAGAAACCAGTTGGAATAGGAAACTGCGTTTGAGTGTGGAACGTTTACTTTTTGACTGTGGTTACGGCGAAATGAAATGTAGGATGGTGGTAGAATCCATATAAGAAGCAATGTTGAGTTATGGTAGTATATTTTATGAAAAAGTGAGAGGCGGGAAGTTTTCTTCGAGTCGATAACAGCGCGAGATGTAAGTATGCTTTCATATTAGTAACGTTGGCTGTCCTTTCCTGGCTGAGCGATTTTGTACTGCCTCAACGGAGTGTATGAGGGTTGCCTTATCGAGATCCCATACAGATGAGGCGTATTCGAGTTGTGGACGAATGTATGTTATATGCATTAGTAATTTTAATGATGACGCTGCAAGAGAGAAATTACGACGAATGTATCCGAGCGCGCGAATGTATGCGCATTTCCTAACCGACTACCATTTGGAAGAAAGTCCTCGGGGAGATGTTGCCCTAGTCGATGGTGAGCGGTTAGAAGGAGCCCTTTTATGATATATTTGCAAAATATAAGCTATAGGAGAGCTTTTAAATTTAGTTGGAACACACATAAAGACCACCTCTATAGATATGTGGCATTAGAATATTACCGCATTTATTGTTTCAAGTGCCCTTTTGCGTGTACTGACATCTCACAGCGCTCGGGCCCCTTACTTTCGCTTCCATCGCAAAGCGATCGCTGTGACTAGAGTCGAACACAAGTACTGGGATTCAGCAATAAAGTGCTCTAACTTCTGAGCACCAGCACTGGGGCCGTACTGATAGGGTACAGGTATGATGTTTAAAGACAGTGGAGCTCGCACACAGTGAAGTGCTGCATAGTTTGGTATGCCAAGGCTACAGATAGTGGCACAAAATCATAGGCACCAGTGGCGATACTCGCCGCGAATAGGAAGCACTAAATGGAGATTCCCTCCAAATGTCGCACAACTTCAGTCAGCGTAAGTAGCGCTAGCTAAGATTCGCTATAGAGGTATTCTCGTTCGTTAGGGAGGCGCGCACGCACAGTCATTGACATTACCAGTTCACAGGAGCCTTCCGCCGGCCAACAGCGACTGCATCTCATGCGCGCCGAATTATCTCGTAGACACCTGCACGCTTCTTCATTTCATAACTTCGTTGCGTGCAGCGGCTGGGGTTTTGTAATCGTCCCTTCAAGTGGTTGGTTACGATATGCCGTCGTGCCAAGGCCTTTTCTGCAACTTGTGCGCGATGAGTTTCTTGCCGTTCAAACCAAGTTTTACCCGTAGGTTTCGTTGCTACAGCACTTGAAAAGGCGGCGCGGTTTGAGGCGAAGAGCGTACAGCATGCGGATAACTGATGCTCCATTGGAAAGTGTGAAAGTGCGAACTGCTCCTCTGGCATCACCGCAGTAATAGGAGGGCATGGCCCAGCATGCAGCGTTTCTATTTTCATGCTGTTTTTCTTCCTTCGTATTGAGCAGCCAAACAAAATGCTACCAGAATGTACTGATCCGAGAAATCCACTAATGCGATAGCAAATGCGCAGAAAAGAGGGCGATATGGCAAGAATGAGGGGCAGCAGCGATCGGATGTACAGACAGAGCGTTGAAAGTTCTACGGCTCACCGTCCCTGTGCGAACGATTTAGTCGTGGTCTTGCAGGGCTTGAAACTGCATCTCTGAGGGTTTTAGGGGGCCCTCTGGGACAAACAGTGAAGCCAGGAAATGAAGCCACCGCAAAAGTAGAAAAAAAAAATAGAAAAATCTCTGCCCGACCGAAGTAGCGTTTCGGGCGGGAAGTTTATTGTTTCCGCTGTTCCGCGGCTCCGCAGGTCGGAAGGCAGCGGGAAAGCGCGGGACCCTCTCTCACTTAAGGAGCGTGCCTCTAGTTCCGGAACCAAGCATCAGAACTATTTTAAGCGACTCTAAGTGCGCACGCAATACGAAGTTTGTGCAACCAAGCTCTGGATCATATCAATTTTGTATGGGTTCCGGCTCAAGTGGGCAACTCCGGAAACAAGTTGGCCAACTATTTAGTCGGAAGTTTAGCTAACTGGAGGGAGGGAGACCTCTCGGGTGCGGACTCTCCCGCCGAGGCACCTCGTTCGTAAGCGGAGGTTACAAACTCTTATCGCCAGCTAATGGGCATGTGCCCCCACCCTTTACCCCTAATTGCACGTTCCTGGGACGCCTACAAACAAAGACCATTCTAAACCAATACCTTCTATGCCTAATTACAAGCGATGAACACGATCCTGCATGCTGGCACTGCAGTGGCGGGACGCACACCACTCAAGACCATACACTATGTTAATGCTTTAGACAGTCCCCTTCGACTACACTCTTGCCCGCTCCATCGACGAAGCAATGAGAGAAGCTGTTGACCAGCTAGAGGAAAAGCACGCAACTGGCCCTCATCACGGGAGATTGAGGTCGCCCCTAACTGGAGACCACCTTAGATTCGCCCAGCCTCAACTAATCCCCTTCCCTTTTATGGCAATTATATTATTAGCATTACCAACTCCTCAACAAACAGCAGTCGCAAAGCGGTTGGGGGGAGGGGGGGGGGGGCAGAAGTCACTACTTAGGTGTTCCAACGCAGTCTACTCATTTCCTATCCTTAACATTTCTTTCTCGTGGTCGGAACCTGATGCCATCTCATAGAACGTTGAGATCTTTACTTGCCTATCCCAATCTCTCGCGCTCTCCCGAGAGAAGAGAACATTCTTTTTAATCTTGCCTTGTCTGCCTATGTACTAAAGCATGCTTAGCAGTTCGTCCCCTGACTTGGCACGGTAAAGTCACCAGCCATTAGTAAATTGCTAAATATTACTCCAAATATTTTTATCCCCAACTCTTCATGTCCCTCCACACATTCACAAACACACGGCTAGTGTCACTGGAGAGGTCATCTCTTCATGCTGTTGTACCATGAAGTTGGTCGCCTAGCCCTGGTCGTTTCGTGATCGAGAGCTGCCAGGTCTTTTAGAGGTAGGGATTACTCCGAGTTAGCCCCGGTTAGATGAACAAAAGGCGTCTTTGTACACTATTTGCCGGTCATTGTACAGAACAAGGTCGCGTTCCGTTCTTGCGAGCAGCACTCCACTCGACGTACACCCGTCGCAGTCTTTCTCCGAGCGGCAGCGCTTGCTTTTAATAAAGCCCGGCAAACCGTTGCGAATCATTCTGTTCAATCCAGAGGCAGCACTTGTTGGCGGCCCGAGAGGTCCAATCAGCAAGTGCGCTTGTCACTCGTTTCAAATCTGCCGTGGCTTAAGGACGTTCCGCCGCGAGGGCACTGGCGCCACGGTGTCTTAAAGCAAGCCACACGCTGGAACCTGACGCTACCCGATGCTTTCTTTCAGTGCGCTGCTGATTTGCAGCGCATCACCGGGGCTTGTCACGAGGGCGTAAGACGGAGAAATTTGCCGTCCGGCTGAATTGGGATCCGGGCGGCTTTCCAGGGCGCCACAGTACCGATACTTGTATCGCTTGGAATTTATTTACATTCTCAAAGTAAAGCCGTCTCAGCTGTACAGTCGCTGTATACAATTTCTAATAGTCTATACCATGGTTTCGTAAAGAGTGACTGCTGTGGCATCTGATGAATCGGATTAATTTTTGTAATTCAGGAAGGCTATGCACCTGGTGTCTCAACTACCCTTTACCACGTATTCAAAATTAAAAAGATTAGGATAAAAAACATATAGCTAGGTGAACGAAACTGTATCGTTGTGGATGACAGTCACCTTGTGTATCTCCGTCGCATTCGTTATTTCAATCTATATCTTTTTTTCCGAGCTGCAGACAAAGCCCCGAAAATACATTCAAACTCTTGCTACTAGTGCTCTGAGGGGCCGCCATGATACTGCTCTCAAACGATGCCTGAGCGAAAAATTATACTGCTGATATCACTGGACCACCCGGTTATGGCACTGAGCCAGTATGATGATGTTTTCGGCTCACAGTCCTGTGGCTTTGCAAGAAATCTTTTTTTTTTTTTTTTTTTTGGGGGGGGGGAAGAGGGGGCATGTTATACGCCGCCGATTGAAAATAAATAGCTGGGGTAAAGATTAAAAAGATGGAGGGGGATGAAGGACTTGGAAAATTTCGTGGGGTGTTTTGGCCCCACAACATCCCCCTCACCCTCCCAGGCTAGGCTTAGCCCCTGGCTTACACGTCCGTCAGCCAGTATCCACGCATCCAGGGACTATGCACCCTTTCTGTGCATGCTAAAGAGATGAAACGCCGGAGATAAGAGGCGACTAATTTTATTCGTATTTAATAGTCAAAAAGGCTGATGAACTGCAGGCTTCAGTCGCAGGTAGAGGTCAGTGGAACAGATAGATTTTTAGGGCGACTCACAAGTCTTGATGCAGTAGTGTCTTGCGCTCGCGTGATGGACATCTGTATGAAAGCCCGACGTTTACCTAAAGGTACTTTTTGCATAACACATATGCCGTATCTGTATTAGTAGGGACATCTAATGGTTCTGGCTCAATATGCATCATTTATAGAGTATGTTGTTGGGCGAGTTGGTTATTCATTATCAGAGAAAGAACGCTATAGCAGACGACGGATCAGGAAGACTACTTATTCAGGGTACCCGCCCTTACTTCTGTCCTCAGTAGCGGAAAAAAATGTTACGAGTTCAGCAAAGTAAGAACACAACCGGAAGGGATCACAGAACTCGCAGCAAAAAAGCGGCTGTAATACCCCACATTCACTAGGTTTCCCACAACCTGAAACGAATTGGAAACAGGGCAGGGGTTGATGTATTTTTCTCCGCTCCTCACCGTCTTTCTAGTCTTTACAGGCGTGTCAATGAATCGGGTGAAAAAGTTCCAGAATGCACAACCAGGCATCGAAATCCTTTTCTCACTTGCTCATCAGGCGTCGTGTATTCGATCCCATTACCCTGCGGTAGGAAGTATATCACTCAGACGGGCTGTTGCTTAAATAAAATACTTAAATTAGAGCATCAAAATAATGCCGAAGGAAAATGTCTGGCAATTTGGCCATCCACTGTCGAGACTGCAGTCCCTGACGGCACCTCTCCCCGATGCTAAAGGAAACAAATTTTGGCTCAGAACAACAATCCACGTACCCGCGAAATCATTGACGCCACCGCTATCAACGAGCAAAAATCATGCAGTGCGTTAGCACTCCTTCACTTGCGTTGTTAGATTTCCGCCTAGATCTGTTTTGTGCATTCTTTTAGTCTTCGCCTGTGTTGGTTAGTTCCGCTTTCGCCTGTCGTAATTGTTATTCGAGCAATTCTGTCCTTGTCCCATCGTTTTATTGCCATAAGGTTTCATGCTTCTGTGGTTTGTTTATTTAGCCCGTCCTGTTTTTCAGTGTGCTAGGCGTATGAATTTCTTTCAATGCCATTTTACTTGCCTTTTTTGGTTTTGTCTGATTAGTTTTCATTTAGGACTTTTAGTTTCCATCCTTTTTCCTCAATGTTTTGCATCCTTTTTCCTCTTTTAGGGCCTTTACCTTCGCTGATTTTCACAGCCTTGCTTTTTAGACTGCGTTTATGCCCGCACTGCTTTGTGGTTTTGGTTATTGGTCTAATTCTTTTTTTTTTCCCTTTTAGCCATGTTATTTGTTGATTCCCTTCATTTATTGTTTTATCTGGGCTTCACGTGCGCCCCAGTTCAGTTCTTTGCATCTGCCCTGCCTCACACTTTCCATGTCACGGCGTTAATTTGTGTTCAATATCAGATGCCGCTCCTTGGATGCTTGAGCTCTGATAACCGTGCTCATGCGCACTTTTATTCTGCGTGTATATAAGGTGCGGATCGGCTGTTTTCCAAAATAAAGTTGTTAGTGAGCGCATATGTGTGTGTCCTCCTCTTTCTGGTCCGTCGTCTGCTATAGCGTTCTTTCTTTGGCATCATTTATGCTTGAATAAAAGGGCTCCGGCCTTCACTGCGTGGTAACAGGGTTCTACGCATCTGACCCATTACGGCGTTATTCATGTGAGCTATGATATGTCGGGACAGACCGGAATCTTCATACGGATGGGGCAGAGGTTCAAAGATGATTATTGTTTCGGTATTCTCCTTGGACCAGAAAGAGAAGAGTAGGTGAGATTCCGAAGAGTCATTATAGCAGAGAGGCGGATATATGCGTAGAAAGACAATTTATTTTCTTTCCTTTTGCAAAAGCATAGAAATGTGGGCCATGAGACAGCAAAGTCGGCCTCAATTGGTCAATTCGATCTCTTCAGCAAATAGGTTTTTCATAATGCACAAGTACACATGCCGTTCACTTTCTAGTTCAACATTTCATATTCATATTGGCTTTTCCTGATACAACTTCAGTGTCAGTTGTCGCTAAAACCCAGAGTTTCTGTGCTTTAGCGCGCTGCTGCTAATCCTATAGACCAACACCGTGTTTACAAACAAAGGGGGCGCTCGCGGCGCCGCAGCCGACTGGGGTTGAAATGTAGGGTTAGCGCCCATGGAATACATGGAACCAAAAGGTTCAATAGCAGTTTTCTCATTTCACGGGGTACCTATGGGGTGACTATACGGTACAAAGAAGCTATGAACATCGTAGAAAAAATCATGAAAGTATGAGATCTCATTACCGAGGCGAAATATTTTTAAAACACCGCGAAACGCATGGAGGTGCGAGTTGGGAGGACGACCCGTAGAAACACATGTAAATACCACTTACCGCATCATTTCTCTCGTTTCACAGAGCAATAGAAGTGGTGGAGGGTTTTTAAACGTTGGCCAGAGCGTATTTTTGATAGCGAGATTTCATACTTGCACAATCTGTTCTATGATGGTAATGGTTCCTTTGTACCCAATAAAATCGTCATAAATGTTCGGGAAATTAGAAAACTGCTTTGAAATATTTGGGTTCCATGTATTCCTACCTATGGGCGCTAAGCATACTTTTCACCCCCACCCCTGGCGACAGTAGCGCCAAAGCATCTTGCTTACGTCACAGACCGGTGTTGGTCTATAGTCTTGAGATTAAATCCCCGTCTCAGAAGCAAATAACATTTGAAGGAGAACGAACAATCTAATAAGTTTCTACCCGGGGTTAAAATTGAGTCAGATTGTGCAAGTTAAACTAGAGCCGTCTTATGAGCAGCCCCTCATGCCGGCCAGCAACCTTGAGACGAACTCACAAAAGTTCTCTCTTGCAAATTGATTGGTGGGGCATATTCTGACAAGTTTGTTGACCGCACAATGAAAGCAGATTGGTATCTAAGCGGCATCTTCAAAAGACCGGTTGACGTATTTATTTTTATTCTGCTATGGCCAGTCTCTGACTTCTTCTTTAAGCAGCACCCAGTTAGAAACTACAAAAAATATTCGGTTGTTAGGACAAAATTTCTGTGCGGATTTTAACAAGAAACCTGTTGTGACAAGAGAACTTTCTATACTAGTCAGAATTTGCTGTAGTTACAACAGAAAATTGCTACAGAACTACAGGCAACAGGAAACTACAACAGAAAAACTGCAGGACTGCTGAAAAATATTACAGAACTACAAAAAGAGCTACATTTAGGACAGAACTACAAAGTATTTTGTATTTTGACACAGTTGTGTAGTTTTTATCGACTGGGCATAACATCCTAGTATGCAGGAGTGTGAAAGTTTGGAACTAGCAAGACGCCATGACTCCTGAGGGGAAGGTGACACTATAGCTTGACTTGCAAATTGACCAGCCAGATCGGACGTGCTGCTCTGGAGTAATTTATTTTGCGTTTTTTCTCCTCCCCCCCCCCCCCCACACACACACGCACTCCCTCACTCACTCGCTCAAAAAATGACGGAGCCGTGATGATTCTTTTTGCAGGAGATCAGTGTGCTGCTGACTGGCGTTTCACCCACCACCGGCATACAAGAGACAGGGTTTCGAGGCATTAAAGAGCAAGGAATCAAATATCCTGTAATAGTGAATGGCATGTGTCACATCGCTGTCATTTTTTACCGTGATAATGGCATGAAGGATTGTGTCTAGAGTGAGCATTGCAATTTTCCGCCAAGTAGATTTACGGAATAATTCAGTCTGTAGCTTCCGCGAAAATGCATGTTACTTTAGGGAATATAATGGGCGGATACTCATCTGGATTGTGCTATTTGGGGTAACGTGTGGGTGCCAGATTAGGAGTTGGCACGCGGATGCTAGTGGATTCATGCTCCTGCACGTGTATCGCTTTCGTTCCTTTGACCTAGACAAAATCGGAAATTAGATGCATTTTATGCTATCTGAGGACAAGGTGATATAAGCACAATTAATTCATGGCGAAACCTAGGCTTCTAGTGCGGGCATCGCGCACAAGCACAGCCATAATCACGCGACTTCATTTCCTACATAATGACTTTTAGAGCGCATGAAGATACATTCGCTCGTGTAGTTGCTTAGTTGTGCGTGATTACGAGCACGTATGTTCCAGAAGTGTATTAGCGACTGATTTAAGGAGGACTTACCTGCTTGCTCATGCACACTATTATGGCGGTGTAAGGGAAGGGTGGCGAATGTGATTTCATTGATGGATTTTTTCCAGGCTTTACACCAAAATCTTCACTAGCCACATTACGCGAAAATCCATCTTTATTATTGTGAACACCTGTTGGTGCCGAAGAGGTTATTCGTGCAGATGACAGGACAGCTGAGGAAGGGAATGAAGCGGAGCGGGAGAGTGAAGATTACAGGTCTCGGCGGGTTGACCTTCGAGCAGGAAACGTGCCACATGGCGTCGCTAGTATAGGAAAGAGTAGGTTGTCGGCGAGGTGGCATAATTCCTTGCGATGTCACTCGTATGAAGAAGGAATCAAGCAAAAATAGAAAACAGAACGAGGAGCACCGTCAACGTGGAGGACGAGACGAGACGCCAAAAGCTAGCCGACGACAAGGATACCTTGAATGGGAAGTATAAGACAAATGTAAAATGCGAGCTAACGACAAAATATATCGTCAAAAAAATGAATACCTTTGAAATACACATAGCAGCTGCATTGCCGTTCTCATTCGCTGGCGGTCCAAAGTGTCTTAGTCCAATTTTTGTTTTATGAGGTCTCCCGGCGGTGAAGTGTCCGCGTATAGAATTACGACGTGGGAGTGACAGCAGTCGATAGTTTCTAGCACTCTGTATGAAGTATTTCAAGTTGTGAATGCGCCGCATCCCCTAGAGAGTTAGGGGAGGAGAAAATCGGTACTGTTATGATCGGGCTTCTAGCCGCGGTTCTCCTGGCTACTGCAGTGGTCGATGACTGGAGCGGCGTGGGTGTCGGCGAGCGTACTATGCCCCTTACAAGCCAAAGTGCTGTGCCTCATGGCTTCGGCGCACTGAGGAGAACCCTCAACGCCGAGAAGGTCTGGGCATGTTGGCCAGACTCCTCGGCGCTTGAGCACCCTCGCCGAAGCCGGGGAGACGCGCTCTCCTCTCCCCCTTGCGACGCGGAAGATATGTGGCAGGAGACAAGCGCGCTCGCTATAGACCCTATTCACTATCAGGTTTAGCAGGCGGCGGTTGAGGCAACCCTGTATAGCGAAGACGCCATAACGTTGGGCGGTTCGAAACTAAAAAGCGTCTACCAGCGTCCTCCCTGCTGCGCGTCGCTTATTTGTCGGATACTTGAGAGGCCGTTTGGAACGCCGTCAAACCAGAGTTCGGATTTCACTAACGCCATGTCATGATTCGCCATAGGCCCTCTCTCTTTCTTTATCCCTTTCTTATGTTGCGTTATATGTTCCAGGGTTGCCAGGAAGGCTGCAATGACTTCACGTGAATAAGCCCTATTGGGCTTTTTGGGCAGCCGCCGACTAGGTGCCTCCGGATTCGACAGTTCAAATGCCAACGGATTCCGGGTCTAAAAAAGAAGGCGCTGCCCTTGTCGGAGGAGATAGTCATGAGCTTCGCCGAGTGCCCTGGAGCGGACGTGGCGCAGTCTCCCTAGCCGTCGCTATAAGAAGACAGTCGCGAGTAGGAAGTAGCTTTCGTCCTCTGTGCCAATATTGTTGTGCCTTGTACTATGACTGTGAATAGTGTATAAATTCACCTTTCGTTGACTTCATCTCGTGTACTCGGAGCCTTGATACCCGGACACGGACCAGAATCATGACAGCTGGTTGCAGCGCTGGGATGGTTTGCGGGGTGTTTTTGCTCGGTTTGGTGAGTGTATCGCCTTCACTCCTTGAGTTTTGCCAGGTTTAACGTAATGTGCTCTTCATAGAAGGGAAAGTTGGTTGCTGAAGCCTGTTCGGATTTGAACCTTGCTTTGCACCAAAGCACTCCTGAGGGACTTGCAGTCAAGAATAGGGCAGCCATGGACTGGTGAAAGCTACGAATCACGGACCTAATCTTGATATGTGAGGAATTAGGGCTTGATTGTGGGAAAGTCAGGAAAACGTAGAAGGTTATCAGCGCAATCGAAAGCTACGGTTTTGGATATCAGGATATTTTGCGATCACGGGAAGAGAAAAAGCGGAAAGCAGAAGAGGAGGAGCGGAAACATGAATAGGAAATGGAGCAACGAAGAACTTGAGGAACGTCTAGAAAAGAAGCGATTAGAAGTGAGGCTAGCGGAAGTGCGGGCAGAATTGCCGAAAGGGAATGGGGCTGCTGTGGCAAGCTCTCAGATAACAAGCCGCCAAAAATGAAATGCCTACTGTCAGCTTTCACTATGGGGGAGGATATCGGGCTGTTTCTGCTCACTTTTGAACGCGTTTGTGAGAAATACGAGTCTTCGTTCCACCTAGCCCCAGCACCTCTTGAAAGTTTTACCTCGCGAATGGCCGACATAGAGTCGTGAGCAAAAGTGGTATACAATACTCAGCCAGTGATGGAGCTTGTAAAAACTGCATAGAAATGTCATCTAGCGACAGCATAAGGAACAGCGACATCGGCACGTGCATGTGGATAAAATGGGGCACTGCCACTATTGTCTCGATCTTAGATAGCATTTGCTAGATGAAGTTGGCGCGCAGTTTTCTCGAGCTCCCCCATCGGCTAAGTGTTGTATATCACTTTTGCTCACGACTGTACTTGCTCGGCTTTCTAAAGATAGGCGGAAATCAGGAGAAAGTAAAGGGCACTTGGTTTATGAACAGTTCAGTAAAGCAGCGAAAAAGTCTTCTGAGTCTTCTGCGGAGTTCGCTTACACTCTAATAGAAAACTTGATCCAATGGCTCAAAGCCGCTCAGGTCTATGATGTCAGGTGAAATGTTGTAGAATAAATCTGCTTATAACAGCTTTACAAGAGTCTGAATGAGGAAATACGGTTCTGGGGAAAAGAGGCCCGAAAAGAAGAGCTTGCAGCGCGCTGCTGCGCTCGCAATAGACAGAGCATGCGGGCAGTCGGAAAGTCCCACAGGGAGTCCGTGAAGCGTCCATTTCGGAACAAGAAACGAGATCGTTCCACGCAGGAGAAAAGGGGACAAACGAGCGGGACCGCGAAAAGAGAAAGGCTATGAAAAACGATGTTGACAAAGAAAAGAGGGAGAAGAACTGGGCTAAAGCCTTTGAGACGAGTGAGCTGGTAGTCTGTTTCCGCTCTAACAAACCCGGGCACATCGCTAGTGGCTGTCGGAGTGAAAACGTAGTTTTTTCACTAATCCCCCCTGACGACGAAAACATGCATCTTCTCAAGCCGTACATGCTAGAAATGACTGTTAATGGGAAACATTTTAATATATTCTCCGTGTTTCCCCTGCCGCAATGGATGCGGAACACCCCGCGCTCGTTTCCCCACAAGATTTTATGTGCCTGGGTCAGAGAGGTGGCACAGCAGGACAACGCTTGTCCTGCGGTTGCGCGCATCACAATCGAGGGCCTGTTTGGAGTACTAAATAAGGAAGCGGCTGTGTCGGTAACCTTGACAGAGCAGTGCTCTTACCTCTTTTCTAATCGCTCAGAGGAACAGCTACGGAAGGTGGGCTTGAACTAAGGCGACCGCTCCGTACATGCGCTTACACACCCTAAAACCCTAGAAATCGGAGCCAAGCTGAATAATTCAGATGAGGAGGAAGAACACGCAACCTGCGAAGGATATTCGTGCGCAGACTCAACGACAGTTCTTTCAGAGAATGTGACATCTTCCTCGCCGCCTTACGGGAGGAATTTGAAACATCCTTATACCCCCTCAATTGGACAGTTTCCTTGAGATGATGAGGAAAGATCGGGATCTCATAGCGGCTGACCAGGCAAACGATGACACTCTCCAAGTTTCGAGGCGTCATGCCAGTGACGAATTGGAGGCAAATAAAGTTGTTCTGAAGGAGCATGCAGGAGTACTCGACCGGCAGTACAAGGACACCGAACGCAAGCACTAAGACCAGCTTGTGCTGCCACGCAAGACATCGGGCAAGCACCTTAAACTTTTGTCGCGGAAGTGGCTGATCCAGACATCTCGGCATCAAGAAAACAAATGTAATGGTGTTGAGAAAACTTTTATTCGCCGAGGGTTTATAAGGGTGTTGAGAAATTTTGTGCACACGTGTAACACTTGTGAAAGGGTGAGAAAATCACGGGATAAACAAAAAACACCTATGAAACTTGTGCCACTTTTCAGCGAACCTTTCCGGCGCCTTGTAGTGGATGTTGTCGGTCCGCTACCTATAACCACATTGGGCTATCGCTACATCCTGACAATCCTCTGCCCAGCGACGAAGTTTCTGGAGGCAATTCTTCTGAGCGAACTGAACTCAGTACGTGTTGTCGACGGCCTATTGCAGGAATGTTTTAGGGTAGGCTTCTCGCCGAACTGCAGAGCGGGTGGAAACGGTGAGCAGAACCCAGTATGTGTCGACTATTGACCTCACCCAGGGCTACTGGCAAGTCTCCCTAACTTAAAGGTCTAGTTGGTACGCGGCGCATTATCTCACCCTTCGGCACTTTTCGGCCGCTCGTCATGAGCTTCGGGCTCCAAAAAGCGCTGTTTTGCTTCTGTCGGCAGATGGATCGACTGTTGACGGGGGCACAGCTTACGCGCTAGCCTACCGCGACGACGATGCAGTATTTCCAGATAGCTGGGAGGATCACCCGCGTCGCACAGTATTTTAAACCAGCTTCCAGATGCGGGGTTGCCTGTCCGTGCAGAGAAGTGCAAGCTTGGAAGGGCCAAGGTTGAGTATCTTGGTCACGTGATCGGGAGGGGCTACCGCAGGTCTTTGGACGCCAAGGTCACCACCATACGCGATTACCTTAGGCCCGGGATCAAGACTGGCATATGCGCCTTTCTCGGGCTGACTGTATGTTATCAACAATATAAACCTGGATATTCGGAGGTGGTGAGTCCACTCAAGGACAGTTTGAGGAAGGGAGAGCCTATCAAAGAGCAACTGCGGCGCAAAGCAAAGAACAGGCTTTCCTCGCCTTCAAGAAAGTGCTTACCAACCGGCAAGTACTGAGGGCACCTTCAAATGACCGCACTTACATTATTTAGTGGAACGCGATTGAGAGGGGTATGGGTGCAGGTTTTAGCCAGAATGACGAAAATGGATGAACACCCCGTGTTATTTGTAAGCAGAAAGCTCGCGACGCGTGAAATGGCATACAGCGGCTCAGAGGAGTGTGCTTGTGTAGTGTGGGTGATCCAAACATTCTAATGCTGTTTGGTCGGCTCACGATTCGTAATTGAGGCTGAAATGGCTCCGGAACACTCCTCCTAGTAGCGGCCGCTTGCTGCTCTGGAGCCTCGCCTTGCAGGAGCATAATTGTTAAGTACATTACCTCAACAGAAAGAAAAATGAGAATGCTCACAATCTTAGCAGAGGCTTTGTCCTCAAGGCAAAGCGGTATATTCCGTGCGGTCCTCCGAGCCTACCTTTCATGCCTACTTTTCATAATTTTCTGGTCCTTTTTATTTGAGTTACTTATTTGTTCGAGGTTCTGCTGTGCCTAGTTTAGATTTCTTGTTTAGTTACATGGTATAGCTGAGGAGAGTGGGGCTATTGTGTAGACCTCCTCAGTAATGCTCGATATGAGACCTTCGGCCTGCAAGCATCTTCCTTTCTGGACAGAACCGAGGACCGCAGACCACTCCAGCTGAAAGGCTTTTTCAGGGGACACCGGGGGTGTGTGGCCCCTCCCGCGACCTCTTCGGGCGGTGCATGAGCTGTTATGAATGGGCTTCTGGCCCCGGGGTCCGCGACTCCAGCAGCGGTCGACGACTCGAGCCGCGGGGCTAACGGCGAGCGCACTATGCCTCTTACAAGTCAAAGTGCTGCGCCCCATGACTTCGGCGCACTAAGAAGCCTCAGCGCCGGAAAATTCAGGGTATGTTGTCCAGATTCCTCGGCGCCTCAATCTCCTCGCCGACGCCGTAAAGACAAGCTCTCCTCTCCACCTTATGATGCGGAATATACGCGACGGGAGACAACCGCGCTTGCTATAGGGCATTTTGGGCCGCCGCTGGCTGCGGCCTCCAGATTGGACAGTTCAAATGCCACCAGCTTCCGGGCTTATAAAAGAAGGCGCTGCCGCTTGTCGGGGAAGACCTTCGTGGGCAACGTCGAGTGCAGTGCTATTTGCC
The DNA here is from genome assembly GCF_055883805.1 of Amblyomma maculatum. NCBI lineage: Eukaryota > Metazoa > Arthropoda > Arachnida > Ixodida > Ixodidae > Amblyomma > Amblyomma maculatum. The sequence goes on along the minus strand of NC_139350.1, from coordinate 71,890,830 downwards.
TGGAACGAACGTAATGGTTCGAGTCTCCCTGGCCGTCGAGCTCAGCTAATGGAGACTTGACATCCCGCACCGAGGCGATGTGGTACCGATTTCACTCCCATGCTGGCAGGGGTACCACTGCTGAGGGCAATTAGCGATTGACTCTGTTTGCAACATTCTAATTTCTAGTTAGCGTTTCACGTTTGTATCATGCTTTGCTTGTTATTATTTTACCTGTTTTATGGCGCCCTAAATGCAAAGGTATGTCTGCTTCATACCTGCGGCCTATAAGGGCGTTCATGAGGTTCGTATAATTGGCATGAAGAAAAGAAGATATAAAAAACCGTCTTGAGTTGGATTGCGTGATTATATATATATTGGTTAACGTACGCAAGAAAATATCAAATGAAGAATGAATAGACTGCAGGACCAGCGCTGGAAATTTTTCTGCTAACAATTGGATCCCCGAAAGCCCAAGTCCCTCATCTGGCAGACTGTGTGGGGCCTTCGTACGTCTCCACAACAGACAGCCATTCTGTGATTTGGCTGTATATCTAGATCGTAAACAGATTGAGGTAGCAACTGACTTCTGTAAGAAAATTTCGGGGGCAACCACTACTTTGGTTTCCCAGCGTGTTCCTCCTGCCTCACGGGAATCAGCAATGGATATCAATTTTTCTCGCGAGGAACTCGACTCTGCTCTTGCAAGATGTACTCTGCTCTTGCTCGACTCTGCTCTTGCAAGACAATACTCCTAGCCAGTCACAGTTTTCATCAACACTGGACCTACGAAAAAAAAAAGTGTTAGGGGCAGTGACGCAGAGCTGTCGGTAGTACTATTGATACTATCGATAGTTGGTTTCTAAATCTATTCGTGGTACTATTGTTAGCACTGTCGATAGTAATTCGATAGTCTGTTAATAACGCCATCGATAGAACTATCGGTAGTTGGTTTCATAGTGATATCGATAGTATAACATCAACCTCGCGAACCCATTGCAGCATAAACTTGTTTCCCTGAATGCTTGGTATGGTGCTGGTGGTAACTGATAGGACCTTTCACTATCGCTCACTATGCGTCACCATGACCTGCAGATGTGCAGTCGTGTTGAAAAACGATTAGCACTAGTGGTGTGTTTCGGGAACGGTCGGAACAACGGTAGGTGCTGCATGTACGAACGCACCGATAAAAAAAGTACCAATCTTGCTTGCAAAGCAAGGCGGCATGCCAGCCGCTCGATGCAATTTTCGCTGCTCTGGTGACTTCCATGTGTAAGTCGTTTTGCAACACAACTGTACCCTAGGTAGAGTGACTGGATAAAGTTTTAAGTTTCGCAAATATCCTAGTTGTGCTGGCAACTGCATCCCGAGACACACCTTTTGGCGCTCCCGCTTCTGAGCCGCAATAAGTTGGATTTACCACTTCAGCTGGTATATGTATTTGCTGAGATCCGCGTGCTCTCTGAAGCATAGCTGCTGCTTAAAAAAATTGCAACGGGCGGTTATGCGAAGCAAGTTTGTATAGAACCTTCAGCATCAGGACGCAGACGATGTAGGTTATGGTAGTCTGATAATTACTAACTCGTCGGAAGTCGTAGAAGTAGCATTGTTCAAAACCTGCTATAATATCCTCGCTACATTTTAGCCTTTTTTTTTGTTAAGGACCGTTTCAAACTTACGAGATTCCAAAAAAAGTAATCAACATTCTTAACGCAGTTTCAGATATTTTTTATTTTTTTGCTGGATGCCGCTGGTGGCAAGCTAGCGCATTTTACTTTGACTCTGATCAAATAAACAAAATGCGTAGATTGAATGGCAAGAAAGTTGACATGGTTGTGTTCCTTCACCAGAGTACTTGGCTGACAAACAACAAAAAGTTGAATGGCCCAGTTGTAGCTGAAAGGAAGCAGTAACAATTGTGCGGAGCTGCGATACTTAAAATTCATTTTCCTATTTTTGTGCTTAAACATAAAAATATCAAGAACAAAATTTGTTGGCACAGTGTAAGAGGACACTTTTGAATATGAATTTACTGATAGAAATAATTGGGCATTTGTATTGCGGAATTGGATGATTTGTTTCGTTTAACAAAAATTGTTCATCAATTATACGAAATGAATATTGCTGATAGTAGGTTATCGCAATTGTTTCGGCAATATCGCTAGCCAAAACCTGCATAATTATTCACAGCACTATTTCTAGTAATGTTGTACCAATTAAAATATTCACAGTAACACTTTCAATTATACCTTAATAGCACTATCGATAGCACTAATGATAGTAATGTCGATAGTTTATCGATACCAGTAGTATCGACAGATTTTTACACTATCGATAGTTTAAAAAAGATTATCAATAGTAAATTTACTAGTAGCTTTTCATGAATAGTTAACGTAGTACCTAGTAAAGCCTGCTTGAGGTAGCGGGCGCGTTCGTTGATGGGACTGCTTGCAACGGCGTCGCAGCTCACCGCTCTACAGACTATTTTATCGAAAGCAAGCTAGAGAGAAGGGAAATACTGTCAACCAGGTTCATTATGCCTGCCCATTGTTGCCAGTACCGAGTGAGCTGTGCGTTCGCACGCTTTATGCATGGCAGAGCGGCCTTGCTCCTCAGTATTTTGGTGTTAAAAGACCTAAATTTCTTCATTAGTGCCATTCTTGGTGATAACGTCATTGGGACAGCGATGTGGGATCGTGGACTGCGCAAGTAATCTAAGAAATTAAAGGCTGATTGCCGACATCGTAAGCGGGAAGCATGCAACGATAGTCCGAGTGCGGCTTACATGTTTTAGCTTCATCGCTTTCCAGCACATCCTTGATGGCATCACCTACGAACTTTTTTTTTTAAAGCGGACGAACTTTGTAACAACAATGGACTCTCTAATATTATACCCATTTCCTTTCCTCCACCGCCATAAACACGTACAGGACGACGCACGCCGCCGGCCGTGCCTATAACACAGCATGTCCCGCGGAAACGATACGGGTGGTGGTGGTGAAAATATTTATTGCACATTTTGGAGGTTTGTTTGACGCGGCGCCTTAAGGGCCTCGGCCTTAAAATGCTGGGTGGAGACCCTAGTCAGGGACCCCATTTGCACCCCTTGCGCCATCGTCAGAAGAGCATGCTAAAATTTGCTTTTGAAGCAAAAGCTTATCTACGCCAACACTACACTAGACTACGCCCAATGCTGCTCAGCTTCGGTGCGCGCGGCCGCTGCGTTTCGATGGAGGTGATACGGAGGGGCGTCCGTGTGCTGTGCGATGTCAGCGCACGTTAAAGCACCCCTGGTGGTCGAAATTACTCGTAGCCCTCCACTACGGCACCTCTTTCTCTCATACCACTTTCACTCCCATCTTCCTCCCCTATCTGCGTTGTACAGGTGTCCACAGAAAAATGCATGACAAATACTGCGCTTTTCCTTTCCTGTCAACCAATTAAAAATGTACTCTGGCTCGGTCCCGACCGCCGGCGGCTGCGTTTCGGTGGAGGCGAAACGATGTCAGGGAACGTTAAATATTCTAGGTCGTCGAGATTACTCCGCAGCCCGCCAATACGGCACATATTTCTTAATGTTTTCCAGGTGGTCAAAAATTCTGCGCAGCCCTCCACTACGAAATCTCTTTCTCTCTTTCCACTTTCACTCCCATCTTTTTCCAATCCCTTACGGCGTGAGTTACGTGTCCACAATCAAGCTTGAGAGATACTGCGCCTTTCCTTTCCTGTGAACTAAAAGAAAAATTGTGAAGAGACCGTGTATTGAAAAGGCGATCTTAGAGGCTATCGCTGTAACACATAGCTTTCGATTTATCGACAGGTTCAAGCTATGCTTAAACACTCTCATTTCTTTTCCCTAATTATTAAGCCGACTGCCAAAAACAAATCTTTCTTGAGGACCGTTGGCCCGTACGATGTTTTTGGTAGGAGTGATAACTTCAATACTAGCGAGTTTCTGCTCACAGGCAGCTTTCACCTCTACTGCACGGCTCTTCTACTTTCACGCTGGCTCCGGTATACTAAGTCGTTGCCGAAGTTAAACATATATTTCTTTTATTACATGAGACAATGTGATAAAATGACGGACTGTTTGCTCTAGCGCTGAGCAAATCCAAAGTGCCATACGAAGTGCCTTCGATGCGAAAAAAGTTATGCCTAGCGACGACTATAGGGAGTAGCGCATGGCGAGAGCGCCCCGTCGTCCGCTGCGCCAGCGAGCGGCGCCACTTTCGGAAGGTCACAGCATCCGCTGTTGTAAATGTTCAGAACTTGTTGCTTATTTTAATGGTGCAACTGAGACAGCACATGTTTAGATGTTCAGCTGAACAACACACCGCGGACACGAGTGAGCTTGTACTTTTTTAAAGATTGGCATATAAAAGTATGTATTTTCATGAGAATAGTAGTCGTGTGCATCTGACGTAACACATCTAAACGCTTTTATTAGTTATGTTTTCTGATGTAAAAAACGTTATTCACTTTGCAGGAGCTCTTTTCCTATCAGTGCTTTTAGGGACGTTCTGCAGGAAGACCACAAAGGACGCCACAAGTTTGGAACTGTCGTAGACTGCATTGAGTGGTTGTCGTCATTGTGCTGTAGTATTTGCATACTTTGGAAAAATACGTGTCATGAGATGTACTAAATACAAATGAAAGGCATAGGAAAGCGCGGCCCACTTCCGTCTGGCTAATTCGACAAACCTCCTCCACGCTGGAGGCCGTAGTGCAGGTGTGAGGAAGAAAGCGTCTGCTTCGTTTCTCTCGATCTATTCATGTCGTTTTCGTCTCTTCTGTGCCATGAAATGTACCAAATACAAATGAAGTGCCGACGAAAGCGCGGTACACTTCCGTCCGGGTAATTCGACAAACCTACTCAGTGTTGGAGGCCGTAGTGTAGGCGCGAGGAAGAAAACCTCCGCTTCTTTTATCTCAATCTATCCATTTTTTTTCTGCCTCTTCTATCTATCCATTTTGAATTTTTGACTGCCGCGCCGCCGCCACCACGTGACCGTTGCACCGCGCATCGCCAGCATTATTTGAATGGTGTTTGTGTGTTTCGGGAGCTCCGCGGGCCGCTTTGCCTGTGTTGCCTTTGGTGAGCAGACTTTGCATCTCCGCTCGCTTGGTCATGTTGTTACTTCACGTGCTCACAATTTCATCATGTTACTGCAACGACAGCTATGACAGTGTTTGGTTGTGTGCCTGTGACGTTCGAAATCTGGCCCCCAGTTCGGTTTATCTTGTTCAACTTGCACCGACCGTCTAGCGCCGTGAATCCTTTGTGCGTAGACACATTACATTCGCCATGGTGATTACCATTTTGTTGGGAAAGCAGCAATACGTAAAGTTTAGCCGCGTCTCGTAGCCGGTGGCTGGTGGGCACGAATTGCCTTGAACAGCAGTTGCCTAGCAACCGCTTCGGCCGAGCTCCGCCCGATGGCGCCACAGTCGGCGCCTCGCCGCTGCCGCTCGCTCCCGCCGAATGTTACGCCTCGTTTTGTTACGAAAGCAACTCTGATAGCCAAAGCGAGGCATTCAGTGGCCTCAGCTAGCCGTGCACGTGAATAGGCGTAGCTACGGTCTCCTCATAAAAAAAAATGTCTCCATCAGGAATCGTACCTCCATCCCTCGGTTTCTCGAATCCCCAGCCGACTGTTGTAACCAACTGAGCCACGCCTGGGACTTTTTTTTATTCAGCATGGCTTTTATTACATGCCTTTAAATTCAGCATAGAGCTATATACATTATTTACAAAGTAATCAGCCTGTAGGCGAAAAGTCCATTTGAAACATACAACACAACACCACACAACTGGAATATGACTTAGCACAACTTCGCTAAAACGGTGGCAAGGAAAGACAAGACATCAACAATGGCAACCAGTCCGGTTGATGGTCACTATCTTCGTGTCTCTAAGCTGGTGCACCATCTGGCCGAAATGAGTAGCAGGGGAGATGAGAGGCTCAGCATTCTTATCCAACATACGCGTTTTCCACAGGCTGTGAAGTCCAAAGAGCAAAATAATGTCAAAAGTGTTCGTGGTCTTGTTCGGTGGCCAACAAGTAACGTACACTGTGGGAATTCAAAATATAGTCTTTCTTCAATGTTTTTTGCAGAACGTTCCAAAATAATATTGCATTTTTGCAGGCAATAAAACAGCATTCGATTGTTTCAGCTGTATCACATAGCCGACAATTAACAGAAGAAACGAAAAAATATATATTTTTTCGCTGAAGCCACACTCCAAAAGGCAAAACTTCGGCATGAAGTTTAAAAAAAAACGTTTTAGTAGAAGGCGAGATCGACACTTTGCACGCCCTTCTTAACACATGATGCCCCATACAATTACAATAGAGTTAACGATATAAGGGAGGCGGGAACAATATAGATATCAATTTTTTGTATAAAGTTTTCCGTGAAACAGAGAATAAATCTCATAAGAGAAGCAAACTGCCAGAAATCGCACTGAATCGTAGACTTCTTCATAAAACCAAAAAATAAGGGCAGATCGGTAAATTTGGAAGAGACCACTAAGTTTGGAAGAAGGTTCACAAGGTTAGTTTACAGGGATGCTCAGGTAATTGGATGGAAGCTACCAAGGAAAAAGAAGAAACGAGCAACTAACTCTGACACAGAGATGTGTCAAACTTAGTCCGCCAGCAGAAACAGACCTGAATAACATCGCGCCGCATAGGCTCAAACCTGGACGACCATATGAACGTCGCAAACGTTCGGTGAAAACTGTGGATGTAATTTCTCGCGCAATGAAGAACCTGTAAAACATAATAAAGTTTTGTAGCCACAAACATGTTACAGGCCTGTGCTCGGCCTAAAATTGACAGGCGGTGCGGAACAAAAGTCTGAACATAGCTTTGGAGCGCCGCGACCCGCTCTTTCCAGTAAAGCCCACTAAACTTGAATGCATGAAGGGGCACTCCAAGGTATTTAGAGGGAATACGGGACCATTCAAATCCAGCATAATGAGTCGGCATTGCTCCCCATGAACCGAACCACAGACCCGAACTTTTAGACCTATTCATTTGAGCGCCAGATACAATGCCAAACTGCTGAATGGTGGTTATAATTTTGTCAATGCTGGGTTTGTCAGTGCAGAAAAACGCCACATCATCGGCGTAGGCAAGCACTTTGACTTCATTACTGAAGGCGACATAACCACGGATATTGTGGTTTTGCAGCACACTCAAACAAAGTGGATCTCGGTAGAGGGCAAAGAGTAGCGGTGACATAGGACAGCCCTATTTCACAGATGATCGAATTGGCACAGGCTCTGAGAGGTGACCGTTAATAATCAAGCGAGTGGAACAGTTGTCGTAACAAAGTTGCACACCTTTCAGTGCAGTTGATCCAACATTTGCACGCAAAGAGAAACGAATGCCGGACACGATCAAATGTCTTTGCAAGGTCAGTCTGGAATAAAACAAGCTGCTCTTAAGAACCAGAGTAAGATTTGAGAATTGTACGTGCAATATGTATGTTTTTTTGTATAGGGAACCAAAGCTGGAGTTTGCTCCGTGACGCCAGCGCTCGGTTTCCAGCGGAGAGGAGAGGAACTACAAAACCTACGCGCATCCGCGCCCGCACTGTGCGCGGCTGTCTGCGGAGTCTGCGCAGCCCGCTCGCTCGGGAGCGCGTGCTACGTTCAGCCGCGCGTGCACGCGGAGCGGGAGAAGGAGAGTGAGGAAGAGGGGGGTTGGTGGCGCGTTCTCGCGCGCAAAGCCGGCGCTCTTTGCCAGTGGGATTTCTTAATTTTGCTCTTTTCTGTGCCCCGGCTGACATAGAGGCTGGCTGGAGGCATGTTTTTTATCGGTGCTTTTGAAAGCAAGAAATTATGATTAATTGATCGCCGGACATTGTTTTCAAAGAGCGCTTGTTGGCAGGCTCAGACATAAAAAAAAAATGAACGCGAATTCGCTGCTTGAAGGCGAGAGGCAAACGACAGGTATCTTGAAGGACTTGAGGCCCCCCTTGATGCCTCTGTCCATGTTCACAGAATGAAGGGTCCAGCCTTCGAGTGCTCCTTCCTTTCCCTTTGTGACTGGTCACTTGAAAGGGGCCTATTCAGCTCTTTGGGGACAAACGTTTTAGGCAGTGCTGCCGGCGCCGGGGGGCCTGTTTTCGGCGCGTTTAGGATGTGTTCCCTACAAAGGCACAAAGCATGCCGCCTTACCCTTTGGTTCCTGCCGACACCGGCCAGGGGAAGTTCACTGCTGCGGCGCTGCCATCCGAAATCAATGACCTAGCCACCGTTAACGATGAGGGGAGGTCAATCCCCAGAAGCCGAGGCATGCCATTTTTGCGGCAGTTTCCTCTCCACGAGACGAACAGCGAGGAAATGTCTGACGACTTTCTATGCAGACGGGCACATCTCTCCACGGAAATCTTTGTCTTCTTAATTCCACTGTTACGCTGCGCAATTCCTAGTTCAGTTATCTCCTGTAGCGAACGCGCAGTTTTGAGCTCCCGAAGCAGGATCGCGTATGAGGATAGGATGATTGACGTAAAGTGATCGCATTATGACGAATATCTGTTTCTTGAGGCCGACCCGGTTCCACGATGGCTGCTTCAGCACCGCCAGTTAGAGAAGTACGACACACGAACGGTACGAGATATCCCCGCCCCCCCAAAAAAAAAGAAAAAAGAAAGGCCCACAACCATCCCGTTACCGTTTCCACACAAGCTTCGCGAAAAAAGTGCACCGTCATTATTTTCCTTCTAGTTCTTTTCTTTCTTTCTTCTTCCCCCCTCATTGTTAGAGCGCGACGGTGGCCACAATGCGGCTGGAGGAGGAGAGAAACAACCGAGCGCGCGCGCGCAAACACGTGCTAGAAAGCAGCGCGGAGCAGACGACAACATGCTTTTCTATGCGGCGGCTAGCAGACGACGCGGCCGGGCTGCGCGTAGATTTTGACGGGGTCTCCATGGAGGGCGCTGACGCACAGAGCGGCGCAGCGCCCCCTGGCCCAGGTTTTCTCCCCTATCGAGCGTCCCCTTAAGCCACACGTCTGATGAGGGCCAATGAGAACCGTCATCGCATATTGTAAAGGATTTGATAGTACTTTCGCAAAAATTTTGTAGTCCACATTTGCCAACGTAATTGGCCTGCAGCCATCCACAGCGAGCATTTTTTCTTTATCCGTACCATTTGGAATTAAGGCTATGTGATTCCTAGTAAAGGGCTGAGGAAGGACCCCAACATCAAAACTTAAAGCGAAAATCTGCAGCAAGACAGGGCTCAGCAAAGGTTTAAAAGTTTTCTAAAATTCACATGATATGCCATTAGGGCCAGGTATTTTAGAGAGGGGTAATTGGTCAATTACCTATTCGATTTCTTTTAACATGAAAAGACCATTGATAAGAGCACAGTCTTCATCTGATAAAGACGTTATAAGAGCAGTGAAGTTAGCTAGTAGGTCCGAGTTAGAAGTAGCAGATACGTCACTGAACAGTGTCGTGTAATAGCTCACAAACACAGAGATGATCTCACACGTTTTCGTTACTAGCGTGCCATTGGACATCATTCCCGGTATCAAGTAGAGCTTGTCGCGTAGGCATTTCAGAGGGCAAAGTACGATTTGTACGAGATCGAACTCGGGCACCCCTGTATCTTTCTTTTAGCCTGTTTTTGTAGGTCACACTTTACCTTAGCAATTTCGTCTAAATATACTCCAGGTGCCTCCTATTCTAATTCATAGAGGTTATACAAACTCTTATGCAATGTCTTCTTTTGAAATTTTCTGTGAAATGACCTAACGGACCCAATTCCAATAGCTATCGCTCGCACCTCCTGTTTAAACAGCTCCCAAGCAGCAAACATTGGCATGGCACCTGTAAAACAAACTTGTAATTGTGAGCATATCCGAGAGGTAACCTCCTGGTCATTTACAAGTGAAGAACTTAGATTCCAAAGCTCCCATTTCGGCCTAAAGTTTGAACAGTAAGTTCTCCCGAGCCGAGCAACCGTCATGTAATGACCTGAGAAAGAAACCGGTACAGTTTCACAAAACAAATCACGGGAAACCAGCTTGGAAGAAACATAAATCTTGTCTAGGCGCGAGTGGGAACTCCCCTGGATATGCGTACACAGTGTAGTTGCATGACATGAGGCCCCTGTATCACTGAGTCCTGAGTCATCTATAACACGCGACAACACTTTACCACTTCTGTCTCTGTGTACACTAGGTGCAGCACGATCATTCAAGTGACATACACAATTAAACTCTCCCATTAGCAGAACATTCTTATCACAATCTGAGGTTAGTCATGCCTTCAAACATATCAGCGCGCTAAGCTGCACTATTGGACGCATAAATTAATAGCCGCCCTTCCAGAGTCGGTATAATAATATAACGCAGAATAAGGGAGAGCCTTTCGCAAACACAAGAAGCAACCCGCCGAAAAAACCAACAGCATGCGTCACAATAACACTGTAATCAGACAAAAATGGTCCTAGTGCCCTCTCTGTATCCTGCTCACTCTCAATCTTCATTTCCTGGACGGCGACAAAATCAAGTCGCCTGCTGCTGAAACGTCGACGAAGTTGCACCTGTTTCTGATGAGACCTTAAGGCTTCGCACATTCAGCGTTGCAAACACTAGCTCCTCAGGGGTCGCCATGGTGACCACACAAGTGCTAACTAGGCTTGCATTTGTCTCTCCGGAGACGGTGACGTCGCCTCCGGACTTCCACCACGACTACGGAAACGCGAACGTTGGCACTTCCTCTTGTGTTTCGACGTGCGCCGGCGGCGGCGATGCTCAACGCTTACCGAATCACTATCTTCACTTGAGTCAGTGCGCAATGGGCCCGGCGCTTACGAAGATGCTCTTCACCAGAAGGGACAGCCTCAGTTGCAGGTAGAGTGGGCTGACCTGCAAGCTCTTCCTCAGCATTGACCTCAGTGGCTGGAGTAACCGGGGCGGCATCTTTGGCAGGATTAGAACAGGTGGCAGGCTCCCTATCATGTGCCGCATCTTATATCGAGGCAGCATCTCACGTTGTTCCATTTTCTCATCGCTCTCTTTGGAGTCACCTTGAGAAAAAGCCGTTGTATTAGCTGTGGAAGCAGTGTCCACAGTAGCGGCTGATTTTCACCATCCGCGTCAAGCACTTCTGTGGCGTCCATAATTAATATGTTCTTGTAGAGAGCGTCATCGGGTGGCCGCACACAATCCCGCAGCTTGTCCGCATAGGTAAGGATGCACTCTTCTGCGATGTGATTGAAGCTTCGGTAGTCGAACGCGGCGTACGGCAGTGCCTGCGAATGTGGTAAACACGGTTGCATCAGAATAGTTTTGCAGGCAAGTTGGTTCATTGGAGATAAAAATGTAAACTGCGCGAAAAAAAAACGGGACAATAGACGAAGGAACACAAACACGTCAATACATTTTGAATGGTTGCATCGGAGGCATAGCGGTGGCCTGCCTGGTATTAAAACAAGGCTCTGTATACCACAAATAGGCAGCACATGTGGGACGTCGCCAACGCCAACTCCTTCAGCGAGAGACATAACATTCTGGTTCAGCGTTCTCAAATCTTCCATTTCCGCCACTTTCCAGTTTTCCGTCGAAACAAAGCCACCTTCTCGTAGGCCTGTAGTGCCTCACGTATGAAGGCATCTTCCAAGTGTTCGGAAAGCCACAGAAGCTTCAATTTCACCCCTTTTGGTTCTGGGCCCACAACGACACAACGACAGTCCTTAACAACGAGATCCACCACAAGCCACCAATTTCTCTTTCGATTGTGCCGATTCGCAGGTGATCATCCATACATAGGACATTTGCAATTGGCGAACTGAACTAATTTTCTTGAGGTCCACAACGTTCCGAAGGAAGTCTCTGAAGTCTTGTGCCCGGTACGGGCATCCGACAAGGTCCGCATGCAAGAAAACGGCGTCAGCAACCACCTTACCAGTTGAGAGACGGGACAAAATAATCCGGTGTTCATTACTACTGGTATTAGCCCAAGCAATACCTCCTCCAGGGGCCGATTGAAATGTTTGTGTGGAGAACGTAGAGAAACGCAACCGCTTGGAACAGAGGTCTTCGTCTTTCTCCTCGGGACTGTGAATAGCGCACCTTAATTTGCTCGTTTCATATGGGAGGGTGATATCAGAATCAGCCTGCCAGAGCCGTTTTCATTCGCGTTACTCTTACGACACGCAGGCACGTCCATACCGCTTGGCTGAAGAGTAATTTTATATGTTGGCTAGTAGCTTACGCTCTCGAGTCATACCCTTAAAGGATGAGCTTGTGTCCCCAATAATTTAGCATCTTACACAGAGAGGGCTCGAGAGGGGAATAATGTAGCAGGCAAAAGAAGCTTCCGCCGTTGTTTTCGCAATTCAACTAGGGTTAACCAGAGCTGAACCACAGTCAACTTTTTTGTTCGCGACCTTCGGATGCGGTGGGGCTCGTTCGCCACTACGTTAGACAACGAAAATGAGCGCCGGCCCGCGCCTTTGAGGATTCTATAGGATTCACTGCATAGATGCGCTTAGCTTTGGACGGCATCGTATATGCGTCGTCTCTTCTCAAAATTGTTCGGATACAACTCGGATCGACACGCAAAAGAGCCGGTATTTCGCCCGTACGTGGTGTATGTGTGTATTTTAGGTATGTTGCGTTTTCACGGATGTCGCGCCATTTTTAGAACAGAGATTAAGTTCACGAGCAAATTTTGAATAAAAGATGTGCAAATTAATGCTCAATCGTCTATTTGCGCAGTTTCTTATCACTTCGGTGAACGATAGCTGTTCACGAGCGAGGTCGCATGCATTGCACGCGTATGCGCGAGAACTCTCACCAGCTTCCTTTCATGCACCTTTTTGCCTAATTTGCCATTGCTGTTGCGAGCGGATCGCAGTGGACGTGATGTCTGGGTGGTGCGTGCTCTACGCAGGTACGCGCCTATATGCGTTCGAGCGAGCAGCCTTTAATTTCACGCTAGACGTGGCCCTACGACCGGCTTCCAACAGCAATGGCAAAGTATAGGTGAAAAAATGCATTAAAGGCAGCTCGCTCGCGCGCATTCGCGCATACGGCGTGTGATCTCTGAAGAGCACACATCAACCTTCCCTCCCTTGCAGAGCGCGGCTGGAGGCGCCCGGCTGTGCAAACGATCCCTCCCCCCGCGCCAGAAATGATTCGGTGCATAGTTATGCCTCCAAGCTGTAGGCCGTAACCGAAAGAGGAACTGGCGCTGGCACTGTAATTCGTGGCCGCTGGGAGGTATAGGATGCTTCCGCCCCCGATGACGATGCGGGGCTGCGCTGTTGCCGTGCGGTGGTGCATACTGGAAGGCTGATTAAAAACACCATCTGATAGTATTCTAGACACATCTTGTTGTATTTGTGTTTCTTGAAAAGTAATTTAGCGTAAAAAGTAAGTTTTTGAAATGGGACAGCTCGATCGTACGCTTTTCGCACTTGGGAGCCGGGGCGGGGCACCAGGGACGCCAACATTCGCCAAGCTTGGTTCGCGGTAGCAGCGATTAGCTTCGTAACCATGATGAACGCTGCCCATGTATAACAAACCTCAAATCCTTTATTGTGATATGAAGGTAGCGCAACATCCAATAGGCACTGTTGAGAGAAAATACAGGGAACATGAAATGAGTCGCACTTCACGTTAAATCAAAGCGGTGATAATCGGAAAGCATCTCTCGTAGTTATTCCCGCTTACGGTAGCTGCCCGTACGGTTCATTTGCTGTCCGTTTCTGTTGTCTGGAGTTAGCGGGGCGCAATTGTGAAATGTAACTGAAAACAGAGACACCCTCATAGTTAAATGTGACAATAATCACTAATGAAAGGTCGGCCCACGGAAGCGAAGCGCGGTCCTTCGCCGCCCCCGTGGCCACTATATACTTCTGAGGCCAACAGCTTCCGCCAAGCAAAACGAATGGTAAGGTTTGCTGGCGGGCTCAAATTAAACACAAAATAGCCCTACGACGTCGGAAGGCTTCCATGAGCAGCGCGCAATAGCCGTTCTGCACTACCGCTACCACAGCGCCTACAGCGCACGCGCAGCTCAAGATGACGTCGAGTGGAATTGGTGCAGACTTTCCCTGCTTGGCTTATACGGGGCGCCACCAAGAACTAAAATAGTCTATAGCAGGACAATTTGGTGTGAATGAAGTGCTAGAGTTTTCAGCTTAACTACAGTCTTTATTACCTGCACAAAAGTATTGCCTAGATATGTGTTCGTTGCGCGCTGTTATTCCAAAATGTATTACCAACTAGCCGGCACCTCAATGCTTTAGCAAAAGCTTGTGACGTGCAAAAAAAAAAAAACAAAAGAAAAAAAAACACAGTGGTGTCAGATGCACGAGCTGAATAAATTTATTTATATATTGCCGTCAACTATGACGGAATTTCGTTCATGCACATTATCTAAGCCTAAGTAACGCCATTGTTGCTACTGCCGCCAATGGCACAAATCAGAACATACATTTGTGAAGGATGGATGGATGGATGGAATATAGGAGCGTCCCTTTGAAACGGGGTGGTAGCAGTAGCTATCATGCTCATTTTTCTCCATATATCTTAATTATTGATTTAGAAGGGTTAACTAAACCATCATTCTATTTATTAAATTTTGTTCCTACATTACTAACATTATGTCACTTCTCTGCTTTTAAGCCACCAATCTTGCAGCCGTTTTTTGCTAGTTTCCACCGCCGGTTTATTCACCCGGCCACTGTTATCTCTAAACCCCAGAGCTTCAGGAACAGTGATTGCGCCTGCATCAACTTCCGGATGGATACCATTGCATTCGAGTATAATATGGTCAATTGTTTCACTGGAGTTTCCACATACAGCACATGCGTCATCTCCATTGTTAAACTTTTTTTTTGTAGCTGCGTGTTCTAAGGCACCCTGATCTAACTTCAAAAAGTAGGGCACTGCCTCTTGAGTTATCAAAGAAATCTTCCTTCCTCATCTGCATTTTCCACTTTCGGTATAATTCCACCCTCTGTTTTTTTTCCATCGAATTTATCCAATTTTTACCTTCTGTGTTTTTCACCTGTTGCTTAATGTTCTTTATTTCTCCGTCCTTGTTACTAGCATACTTACTAGTTAGTTTCCTAGTTCTTTTCCTCCATTGTGAGTCAACTCTTTTTAGGTACAGGTATTTAAATACCTTAGCTGCCCATCTGTTACTGTCCAATTTCCTAAGGCGTTCCTCATATAATATTTTACTCTGAGCTTCCCGTACTTCGAAAGATGCCCAGCCCATATCTCCCTGTACCGCCTCATTTGTAGTTTTGCCGTGGGCACCTAGTGCTAATCGTCCAACGGATCTCTGATTTGTTTCTAATGTCGACTGTACCTCTGATTTTAGGCACAAAACCGCATTTCCGAAAGTAAGTCCGGGCACCATAATTCCTTTCCAAATACCCCTCAATACCTCATACCTATTGTATCCCCACAATGCCTTATGCTTCCTTATCCCGGCATTCCTTCGCCCTTTGGCCTTAAGTGATTGCTCATGCTTTCCAATGTATGCCAATCCTTCGTTTACCCATACCCCCAAATATTTATATTCTGCTACTCTAGGTATTTCATGGCCTTGAATTTTAAGACCCTGATCAGTTGAGCTGTTGAAAATAGTCAGACCCAACTTAACGGCGCTGAAACTGAAGCCTAGAACGTCCCCTTCGTCTCCGCAATACTTAACTAGAGTTTGCAATTCTTCCAGACTCTCAGCTAGCAGCACAATATCGTCTGCATACATCAAACCGGGGAGGCGCTGCTCTACCGCCTTTCCACCTAATCTGTATGACAGGTTAAAACCTAGGTTACTGTCTTGTATCCTCCGTTCCAGGTTTATCATATAAAGCATGAACAGCACCGGTGATAGAGGACAGCCTTGTCTTAATCCTTTGCATACTTTGACATCCTCTGTGCTTCTTATCCCTTCCCACGTAATTTCTACTTTGTTATCCCGGTATTTTTCCTGTAGAAACTCTATTATCTCATAACCGCTACCTTCTTCTTTTAATATGTTCCACAGGAGTTCCCTGCTTACGTTGTCGTACGCCCCGTTTATGTCCAGGAAGGCCAAATACAAAGGTCTATTTTCCACTCTAGATATTTCGATGCATTGGGTAAGCACGAACAGGCAATCATCTAAGCGCCTACCATTTCTAAAGCCGTTCTGAAGTTCTCCGAGTATCTTGTTACTTTCAACCCATGCTTGCACCTTTAATTTCACCGCCTGCATGGCTAACCTGTACATTACAGATGTTGTGGTAATCGGCCTGTATGATTTTATGTGCATCCTTTCTCCTTTCCCTTTATAAATCAAATTCATTTTACTCTGGCGCCAGCTGTCCGGAATTTGCTTATTCGCTATGACTGTTTCCAAAGCTTTTAACAACGTTTCCTTACTTTTTGGACCGAGTTCATTAATCAGCTTGATCGGAATTCCATCTATTCCTGTAGATGTGTTTTTAGGAATATTTTTTTCTGCCTTTTTCCAGTTTAGATTGGTCAGTTCTAAGGTGCTTTGTATTCTGCTACCTTGTGTTGCTTCCTGATTTGCGGAAATTACCCTATCGTCGTTCTTAAATGACTCGGCTATAACTGATGTAATGTAGTTCACTGCGTTGTCTCCCTTTAAACAATTTCCCTCGTTATCTTGAATCCGATCTTGAACCTTCTGCACAGTAGAGCCACCTTGAGGTGAGAGTTGAAAGTTGGCACAAAGTTTCCACAGATGTGGAGTAGGGATATAAATTTTCGTAGACTTTGAAGGCTGGAAAAAAGTATCTAAAGAAAAAAAGTATTTTTTGGAAATATTCGAAGCATATAGAATTATGTCACGCGTTTATATTCATCAAAAGGTACGGTTGCACTATCACAGCAGTCATTTTTTCCTAAATTTTGGAGCTTGCGAAGGTGTTTCGACAGGTTTCTGTGGTTATAACAAGGCCTAATTATCACTCTTCATGGTTTTTTAAGCTTGCTGTCATGTGTATTACGGCCTCCACTGCCGCATTTCAGAGGAAGCGGTCAATGTTTGGCTGTGGGCTCACTAAGAGCAGGAATAGGTGATAGTTCTAAGTACTTTGTGCGCTAGTAATCATTGATCCTAGGACAGGAACGCGTAAAGAGCATGACATGTCCGCGTAATTTGTCCATTTGGATATCCACACCGTGCGTTCTGCATTCTGTCGCCAGATATAGGCAATTACGTTTCATGCTTTGTGGGTTACATGCAAATTCTTATAGAGTATGAGAAGCTACATGTAGCTACGTAGATATTTGTGTGCCTCTCGTGTGGCCTGATGAGAACAGTTAGCGGTATTTTCATGAGTGCATGTGAGTCCAATAGCTATGAGCGCGTATAGTGCGTCGCCTTTTTCAACGGTTGCTTGTTCGGAGCCGAGCTTTCCAAGTCCAGTGAAGCGCGGAATGCATCCGCAACTGTAGGTGACATGTCGGCGACTAAGGACGGCAGTGGTGTCTAACAGCTGAAGTTTTGCTGTGATGCTCAATCTCACAGGTTGCTTGTGCGTATTTGCAAGCTCCAGCGTGATTAATGGGCAGCTGCACAGCTTCGTGTGCCCCTCTTCCTTTCCGCTTAATAATACGTATGCTTGTGCGTTCATTGGGGGGAGAGCGCAGGCACCGGCATATGATAAGTTCGACAGGTGAAAAGCTTTCACATCGTTTTGTAGGAAGCTCACGTAAGCTGTCCTTTGCAAGTGACAATAAATTATTGATTAGGAACGGTAGAAGTGGTTAACTGAGAATTGTGAAATTTCTCATTAAAGCGAGTGCCGGTTGAACATAGGGAGCAGCTTATCCATAACTGAGACGACGAAACTGCATAATTATTTGTCTCTTCTCTTCAATAAAGGCGCAAAACATAATTTTGCGCGCCAGTAAAGGGTGGCAAACACAAGGTCTCCTACAGATACGTCGCCCGGAATTCAGTTTCTGCCGGACATGTCGCACCAAAGCACGGAATAGATACCAACACAATTTACAGACACTCGAGAATGAAAATCACTACAGCAAACTGCACATAGGCGCCTTATCGGCAGGAAACAATCTGAACTGTATAAATTGCACACGTATACCAACAGGCTTCGCCGAAACACATTCCGTTTAGGTTTGTTTAGAGGACGAAATCCGCCTCTTAGCGTGCATTATTCACTGGGGCTACGCAGCCTGTACGCTTCAAAGCAGCACGTAAATTATAGCCGCCGAAGCCGTTGGCGCCGCTTAAATGATCTCCTCCCCCTGACATGTGAAAACAAAATCTGCGTCTCTAAAAGTTACGGCACATTGAGATAATGACTTATCCTCTTTTGCGATCTTTGCAAGTACCATTTCGTCACGTTCTTTGACGTAGATGAAACTGAACGCCGAAAATTTACGATGCATCTTAATTAAGAAGAATGAGGCTCACACTAAAGCGCTTCTCACTCGCCGCAGTAGTCTTGACTGCTGTAGCTTGGGAGTATAAGCGATTAATAAAATATTTTAAGTCACCTCTCCGATGAAGAGCATGTTCTTTCTTAATTTCACATGTTAATCTTGAGGGATAAAGAATGTAAAAGATACAATAATGAAACTTCATCACCTGTTCGTCTTCTTTACTAGTGGCTAGAGGCTCCAAAGCATGATAAGTAATATTGTTCATATTTTATTTTATATGGTCCGGTTTTGTTAACTATCGCCAGTGAGGCCCAAAGCGAGTTTAAATTTTGGTTACCTATTTATGATGAATTAAAGCGTGATTCTTATTTCAGAGGAAGCGCTGCTCGTAACGATTCCCTCTCTCCATCGCTGATTTCTAGGAGATTGAACTATGGTATTTCTACAGCTGGAAAATGCATTTCAGCGCGTTTTACAAACAATGTTCATATTTCTTTGTCGTAAGTTGCTTCTGGACCACACAAGAATTATGAAGATTTTACGAAATTATATGGCTTACCTTCAGGGAAGAAATATCACCTACAGAGACAACGAGAAGTGCTTAACATTTCTTCGTGAAGCGACAGTGCCTAAAATGAGAGGACAACGCGATAAAATTCATGCATGTCCAGTTTTCTCCAAACGCTAACATGCATGAAAGATTTCGTGGTTCTTTTCAATGAAAGATTCTCTGTTGAACCTCTTCGCGCACATAACTCCTTACCAGGTAGAATATGCTGTGGCGTAAATATAGTGGCCTATTGTTTCAATACAGGTGTGGAACGCATGCAATAAGTTCAATTCATTTAGGTAACTGCTTGTGTTTTGGTTGTGGCCAGTTATCGACTGTAGTTACCTCTTATTTTGTGGATGACAATTAATTCATCCTGCAACGAAATGCCGCCAAATGTTCAACAATTTGCAGGGCAATATTATAATAGAAAATTGCAAGGCGCAGATATTAAATGTGAAAGTTTTTGTTTAGGTTTTCTTTATCGGCAACGAGGTTCAAAATAACAAATATAAAAAAGTAAGTGTCTGAAAACTCGTAAACATCGCTTTCACGCATCTCAGGCTTACAAAATGGTGTCGTACCCATTTTTGAATGTATTTACGACAGATGCCACATATGTACTTTATTTTATTTTTACATACTGCAGCCTTGGCGAGGCTATTTCAGGAGTGGGGTGCAGTACCAAGCAAAGAAGCACAGGGAGTAAATACTCAACATTATGAACATCTGAGCACGAAAATGATGTCAGCTGAATTTGACGAAAATACCACGCGTAGCACCCCGATTTTAAAAATGGACAGTTCATGAAAGCCAACTGAACGAGTTTTAATGTGCGTATTTTGACGTTGGATATCTTCAGCGACTTGGCTGAATGCGAAAACTTATGAAGGAGACCTATGTTTCATGTTGACGGGATTTATATTTCGCAATATAATATTGCACCTTAATATAAATAATGCAATAGTTGATTTCCTAATTGTAGTTATTATTTAATCATTAGGCTCTACCGGTTTCACTCAGCAACCCACCTGCGCAGGTCGTACGGAGATGCTGTCCATAGTTTTTATACTATAAATCAGTAAACAGTAACCCTATTGTACTTATATACACCTCGGTCTGTCCCATTTTGATGATACAAGCCCTGCGATGCAGAGTCTAATGGCGGGGTTTTTCGTCCAGACTTCGTTTATTTTTCGCATCCTCGCATACACTTCTTCACATTACGACAGTTCTGTGCTTAAACTATTTTATTTAACGTATATCAAAACTTTCATCTCTCTAGGCCATCCGTCTCAGGAGAATCTCGAAGTAAAAAAAAAAAGTGCTATCATAAGCCGACAAAAGCGCAATAATAACTTCCATAGTTTAAACCTCTGTCACAGAAGCCAGTGAAACTGGTTCAGCAGGTTTACTTAGGATTAAGTAAAAGCACCGGCAAGATCAGGCACGGAACCGACTGGCGAGCGAGCACCGAGAGCGAAGAAAACGAGCGCGTGCCAGTCTCCCGAGCTCGCCACATGGCGGCGCCAGTACGATAACATTGCGGCATTGCCCCTCCCGGTGGAAAAGGCATCGTCCCGATGCTGAGTGGCGGGTTCGAGGATATCCGTAGTCGGCGAGGATGCGCGTTCACATCAAGCAGTTAAAAGAAGCAAAGAAAAAAAAAACACATGTAGCTTGACCTAGCGGGAATAGAAGGGCTTCATCCTGGCGACATGTACGACTTCCGATTGTGCTTGCCGTATGGATGAGCGAACAGTTCCTTGCGGGGTCACTTAGTAGGTGACGTCGCTGAGTTTGCGTTGTACTTCGTACGGGCCGAAGTAGCGGCGCAGAAGCTTCTCGGAGCGACCCCGCTGGCGAACAGGTGTCCACACCCAAACCTGATCGCCAGGGTTGTGAATTACCTCCCTGTGACGAAGGTTATACCGTCGAGCATCTTTACCTTGCTGTGTCCGGACTCTCAGTCTAGCCAGCTGGCGAGCGAACTCGGCGTGCTGGACGAATTGGTCGGCACCGGCAATCGATGGTTGGGCAACATCTGGTACTGGGTATTCGGCACTAAAGTTCGTTAAAAGCAGTTCAGTTCGTTTATTTCTCAAGGCAAAGATCCCCCGAGCGACGCAGACTTGTAGGCTCAACAATAAATTCACGTTCGTTTCCGCGAGGCCTTGCAAGGCGGGGGGGTTGTCGCACTGCACTGTAACAAACAAGCTGGTGCGTGGAGGTAGAGTGACATGGTCGTCGCACACTCGGAAAACTGGCCTGTCTGTGTAGTCGTCGTTGTGCTGTCTGTACTCGTCGGAAATTGCGCGGTGAGTGGAAAATGTCACCATGAAGTCACGGAGGTCGATGATTGCTTCGTTTTCTCTAAGAAAATCAAGGCCGAGAATCAGGTCCTTGGAGCACTCTGCTAGCACAACAAAGCAGCACGAGAAAGTTACGTGGTGAATCTCGACGCGAGCGGTGCACACTCCGAGCGGCGTTACCACGTGCCCTCATGCTGTCTTTATCGGGGCTCCGTGCCAAGGAGTCAGGACTTTTCGCAGAATCGTAGCAAGGCCATGACTCATAACGCAAAAATAAGCGCCGGTATCTACAAGGCCAGTCGTGTTGTGGTTATCAACGACGATCGGTATTTCGGCTGAATGCAGCTCACCGTCGACAAAGTGAGGCGTGTCAGGGATCGTCGGGCTGACGGGTCGTTCGTTGCGTCGAATTACGGCGTCGAAGGTAAGCTTCTGTGATCGTCGGGAGGTCGTCGGACTCGTTGGTCGTGCGGTGCGTCGATTGGGGGCGTCGGAGGAAAACTTCGGCGATCGTCGAAAAGTGGTCGGACTGTTGGTCGGAGCGAAGGGTCGGAGGTCGGTCTGTGTGATCGAATCGGTGAGCGGAGGATGTTGGTCGTAGTGTCCATCGACGGCGGCCCTACCCCCGAGGGATGCCGTCTTCAGTTTTCCCTGTGCGGACTTGGGGACTGCCTGAGGAAAGAACGGCGGCTGGTGGAAAACTGTCTCGGCGGTGGTGACCTGGACTGGCGTCGCTAGAGGAACGCAGGTGGGACGTGGTCGCTGAGGTATTGGTCGATGTCCCGAGGTCGTTCGCCATAGCGCGGCCGAGGGGCATCCGGGAAAAATCCGGTCAAATCGCAAACTTGTCGATGAATCGACGACATGTAACGCACACAGTTGTAATGCATGTAAGGCACACAGACGACACGTAATGGCGACAGTTAAACGCGCGGCTGACGGTTCTTGTGCCAATATCATCTACCTAGGGTGCCAATAAAGAAAAAGGAGCGACGTTTCCCCTTTGGTCTAATTTAGTGACCAGTGAAATTGGTCTGTTGCGCTGCAGCGCTAAAAATCCCCTGCACTAAGTCTTGACTTTAGAAACAAAATATCCAAACTGAATGGAGTTTTTAGAGTTGATTCTGGTGAAAACGCCGCTCGAAGGGGATATCTAGCAATTTTGTCACCAAAGTTGCCAGAAGGGAATGCGGTCGCGAAAGTTGTTGTCAATAGCTTCTTTTCACATTGTGCTGTACGTATGCCACTTTTCTATTTTGCCTGAGATGCCCTGCTGTTGATTTCACGGAAGTGCGAAGACGTACATTTATTTGCACACTAGTCCTCCAGAAATATTTGAAGCCACCTTCTCGAGAGTAGATTTTATACTGAAGAAAGAATAGAGATTTATTGTGCCAATAAACTCTTGTACCCTTTGGTCAAGATTGATGGCATGTGTCCGTCGGTCAAACCCTGAGCAGCCACCCTAGAAAAACACTTTACCATGTATGACTTCGACGGCAGAGGAAGAAAGAATAAAATGACGGAAAACCTTTGTTTTAGAGACATGTGGTGTGCGATTCAGGTTTGTACATTTGAAAACGAGATGAAAGAAACCAAGTGGATTTGTGGAGGGCAGAGGATGCCAAGAAAAACGTCCTGTGACTATGCTATGCGCAGCTCAGATGCATGATAAATTAACAGCTGCTTGCATACGTGAAGCCAGAAGGCTATTCTTCAATCGTAAAAGGAAGCTTTTCACTACCTTTCCGTACAGATAAGAGCTGAACTCACATTTCCAAGAGAGGCTGCAGAAGTAGGACGGGAATCCAGCTATTCTATAGTGCTCCCTACAATGACCATTTATGAAGGCAGTTTTTCATAACTCACGATGAACTCTTCTTCACCCACTTTTACCGCGTTCGCAATATTCTTGACCCCTGTTCCCCCGAGATTCGGATCCGTTTGCTCTCCATGCCGTCGCTCGATTCTATATGCTCCACATATTTCGTGCCACTGTTTTCATTTTGCCCTTTTTTGGCCTCCTAGATTTTGTTCAGTATACATTCCTTCTTCCGAAGCGACTGCCCCAGATGAGCTTTACTCCGTTGGTCATTGACCTTCGGACACAATATGGCTGCACAAAAAGCATGCAGCCACTCGCTTTGAGGGCAGCGCAGCAACTGTTAATCAACGACCACATCCGTACATTTCTTCTTTTTTTTCTGCTTGAAAAGGAGCTCTGGCTTTTCTCCAAACAGTTTTGCGAGATTCGCCGAAACAGCTGCTCTTTATATATTTCCCTTTCACTATGCTTTTTTTTTTTTTTTTTGCAAGGATAGCTTCCTTTACTTGTTTAGTTAGCTCCACTGGCCTTTCGTTCAGCACACACCGGAAACTACACGGAGGAGCACAAAGGAGACTGCATGCGTTCAGCGATTCCCTCAGTGGCCTGATTATTTTGGGTTTGGAGATGTGCAGCGGTTGGGAGACCTTTTTAGGAGGGCATGGTTATCCATAACATTACGGCTGCTGCGGCTGCCCAGCGGCTGTGGGGCTCGGCCACCGATTCCAATATCGCGGACTCGCAATGCGAAAGCGGCCGCCTGCTCCGGAATTTCAGCACGCACATTTCATTTTCTTGCGGCTTATATTTTTCTGAAGCCGGTATCTGCAGCTCTCTCCGTAGACTAACTGCCACTTAGAGGAGTTTAATTTTTAGCGCCGCGCACTCCAAACTTATTATTTTTTTTTTATTCGTTGCTTGCAAAGCTTTCATAAAGGAGTAGTTCGTACGAACTGCTGCACTTTGTACACATAAGGCCAATTCTTGAATATTCAAATGCTGGTGAGATGGACGAATGACTACATTATAGGGTGCATGAGAATGCGCAAGGAATGGCGCAGCCATTAATAAGGTTTTAGAAACAGCCATTTCAGCCATAAATGCATATTTTGGCTAGAAATCGCTTGTTAGTCGCGCCTGCGCAGCCAAAGTAGAAGAGCTTTATTAAGTGAGTAATTACTCAATGACATTCGCCTAATCGCAGCCATACGGCTACAAAGGAAAGCATACACCTGCTTATTCTCCTTCTTTACGCCCTTGCCATACTTAAGTCGCCCCAATACACACCTCTGTAAATATACAAAATTTCGTATCACACTGCCAGACAGCCTTCCAGTCCTTCGCCTATCACCACCACCGTTGCCCGTCTGGCTCGCTTCTTAAGATCCTCCCAAAAAAGTCTCTCGACAACTTAGTGTCGGGTAGACCAGGCAGGGTGCTTTTCAGGTTCGCAGACAAGCATGAAAGCATCGCGCGTTGTAACCGATGCCTCGGCTGCGTTTCCTTGGCGTTCGCATACAGCCATGAAGTAGTTATAAAACAGCCAACTGTGTGCATGCTTAATCAAGTTTCCGCTCTGTAAACAAGTTTCAGCCGGGTTTAACCGCAGCATTTGACGCCTTCAAATTTGCCGTAAGCTAGACCTTCAATTACCACTTCCATCAAGACTTTACATACAATTCATTTGGATACGTATGCTAAGTCAGCGACCGCGTGTGACTGCAGCGCGATCTAAACCCGGTGAGTGGTCCCATGATATCCACATTCCCACAATTTTAGCTAAGCCTCGTCATTTGCTTCCGCAGTGTTAAGTGACTGAACACCCCTCCCCCCCTTTTCTTTTTCCTGTATTCTTATCCTGCAGTCTTAAAATCAATTCGGTGACCAGGGACCTCATTAAGTACCACTCATTAAAAAAAAAACTGGTTTCAGAACGCTCACAATGCCCCGCTCCTATTAGTCCTCCTCCGGTCCTCCTTCTGTCGGGGCGTCCTGTCATGAGGTAAGGATTTGACCAACTAGGTGCATTACTCTTTCAGCACTTTCTGCACGAAAAGGCAAATTAACCTCCGTTGCGCTGTCTCCGGTGACTGCGAAAGAACGTACCACGGCGGTGGTCACAGTTTTGACTCAGTGGAGTCTGTGGTTTCGCTGTTGGAAGCTCAACCGGTCAACGTTGAACGCAAGATACTTATCCAAGGAGGCAAGCTTAGCGGTGCTGCTTGATGAACAAGCCTGTGCTGAAAGAAACAGGGTTTAGTGAGTTTAGGATTGTCCAAGCATATAAAGAAGGGTGGGCATGCCCCAAACGTCGTGGCTTAGCGGACGGAGAACTAGGTGTGGGATTCCCGATCATTAAGGACAGGTGACAACATAAAGGAACATTTTGGCAGAAACAGAGGGGTGCAGTTGTGATAACTGGACTTAGTATCAGGTACAGTTTGAAGTTAAAGCCCAAGACCCTGCATTCACTCATTGTGACCAGATTGTCGAAAGCTTCTATACGAAGAAGCGGAAACAGCAAAATGACTGAAGGAGGAACAATCTGTTCAGTAGTTCTGGGCAACCTGAATGCCAGTATATGCAGGACGCAGGCTAGTTACGTGACTACCAATTACAGCGCATAGGTTCCAGGAATTGCAGGGAACAGCGATAAGTAGAGCGGGCAAAACGCAGTAATTTACGGATCATGAATACCTTACACTGCAAATGGGAAAATCGAAAATTGACTTCAGTGAGACTAATGGCGACACCAAAAAAGATACATGCATTATATTAGGCAGGTTTTCTCTCATAGCAAGACGTAGAGGTGCTCCACGAGCTGAAATGTAGGGATGGTATGATGATACCAAATTCGCATCGATTTGACGAGGGACACATGAAACCTGCTAAAGACGCACAGCGAAAAGATAGAGCTCATAAGGAAAGTACAGTAATCTCGACGGATGACAGGCATTCGGCTTTGTATTATAAGGAGCAGAAAGATAATCTGGCAAATATTATTTAGGAGTGCGCAGTATAAAGAAGAATTAAGTTTCCTATAGGCGGATACTGGCAGACTTTGTCATGAAATTAAAGATATGGGTGTTGCAGTGGTAAGACGCCCAACTACTGTCCGGAGCTCCCGGGTTCAAACTCGACCACGGCGGCTGCGTTTCGATGGAGGCGAAACGCGTCCGTGTGCTGTGTGATGTCAGCGCACGTTAAAAATCCCCAGGCGGTCGAAATTTCTCCGTAGCCATCCCACCACGGCTCCCCTTTCTCTCTTTCCACTTTCACTCCCACCTTCACCCCCTTCCCTTACGGCGCGGTTCAGGTGTCCACATAGCAAGTGTGACAGATACTGCGCCTTTCCCTTCCTGTGAACCAACTGTTATTATTATAGTTAGGACGCGCAAGGAGAAAGAAGCGACAGTGGCGCGGGCAGGAGCGCTCACGCTAGGCCCGCCAATCAATTCATTAAACGTCATCTCACTGTCACGGCGCTCGACTGCTGATACCAAGGATGCAGGATCAAATCCCGGCCTCGGCGGCCGCTTTTCGGTGGAGGCGAACAGCAAGGCGCCCTTGTGCTGTGCGATGTCAGTGCATGTTAAAGAACCCCAGGTAGTCGAAATTTCCGGCGTCCTCTACTACGGCGTCTCTCATAACTTAAGTCGCTTTGGGACGTTAAACCCCGCAAACCAACCAAAGAAACCAACATCATCTCTCCGTTCTATTTCTCATGTGATCACCGGCTGGCCGCCACATAACATTTGGTTGGAGGTGCGGGGTACTTCATTATCACTCCCTCATTCTGGTCCGAAACTTCGGCGCCCTGCGACTTGTTGCGCCGTCGGCTGAAGGTTAGGAGGCATCGCATGGCTGTTCCCCAGCCGGCCGGATCCAGCAAGACCTTGCGGTTCTCCGCCCCGCCCCCCCCCCCCCTCCCGCCCCAACTACAAGACACGACGAAGGAGACTGACCCGAGACGTCACCCACACGACCACAAGACACAGTGAGAGAGCCGATGACCATGCTACCCTACTGACCTAATGTGCTAACCTGAGACCCCACCGACCCAAGACGCCGCCACACATGAACACATGACCCCTGCCCTTGCCATGCGGTGGGTGCCTTGACCCCGCAATCGAGTTGTGGCAACGTGTGGCCCGTGAGTGTTCTGGACCAAAGTTCATCGGGAATCATCGTGCCGGCAAGCGGTTCAATTCTTTGTTCCTCTTCTTCAAGCATCCAGACACGCCCATTATGATGATGATGATGATGACCTGAGACAAAATGGCACATACCCACGGCGGGGGATTGGCCAGCATGTATTGTAGATTGTAAACGTTTATGTTCAAGGACTGGAGCATTCAGATACATATGGATATTTAACTAGAATTTGAAAAAAATAAAAAGGAATAGAAAAGGTAACGAAATCGTACCTAGCATAGGAAAGTACCTGTTGAAATTATGTAATCATGAATAAAATCGCACACTGGTCTTAAGGCATATCCCTTGGCGCTTGCCCTGAAGGAGAGGAGAACTGGAATGGTTAGTGGAAGGCCTAATCTCGAAAGGGGAGTTGCTAAGTAAATTTTGCGGAGAGATGCGAACCTCCGGCAGAAGAGAAAAAAAATGATCTATGGGTTCAATTTCTTTGCAACACTCACAGAGGTTAGTGGTGGATAGCCCCGAACGACATAAATACAGATTTAGTTTCGGTAATCTGCAGCGCAAGAGAGTCATAGGCACTTCACATAGCCTTGAAACACACATGCGGCCACACCAAGGCCATCTGAGGTGTTGGTAATCTGGTGCAGAAAGGAAAGGCTCGTTACAGAGGTGATGGAGACGCTGGAAAATTTGAAATCGTGCTAAAGCTAAGTAAACGGTATTAGGTATGAATGGAACAAGAGGTCCACTAAGAGCAGATTTTGCTAAAAAATCTGCCCTTTCATTATATGTAATACCACAGTGGCCTGGGACCCATTGAAAACGTAAACCTGAAATGTGAGGAGGAAGGAAAAAATAAAGGGACCAGGAAAGCAGAGTGTCCTTCGAATTTTCGAGCGATGACAACACGGATAGGCTGTCTGAAAGAAAAATAACCTTAGATATACTACTAGAAATTTTAGTCAAGGCCAACTCAATGGCCAGAAACTCA